>NC_082595.1:913421-1217894 GCF_030936135.1 Gavia stellata
TCTAGCAAATATAGAGGGCACAAATAGGTTTTTAAAAAAATCCATAGATCAACAGAAATATGTTTTATTTTCAGTTCTGCAAAAACCAAATCTTTGTTTTCTTTTGAAAACTTCCTTCCACTACACCATAAAGCAAAGCAGACCAGAAATACAAGTTGAGCTGATCCCTTTTAGCACTCAATAAACTCAGTAGACAACAAAAAAAATCAGGAAAAGGAATACCAGCTGCATAAACAACAAAAAGTAAAGTTGATATCTAATGCTATTTATTTTAATACTCAAAATAGCATCCAAGATCAGCATTTTTAAACAATCACTCTGTGAATTAGAATACATAACTGTCTCCTTATAGTATTCTAACACTAGAGAAGATAAAAACCCCATAAATATTCTTTATGAATAGACCAGTTGGCAAATCAGTTCTGGCAAAAAGGTATTTGAATGGAGCAGCAACCCCAACTGGATCTGATCTTTGGAACAGTTTTCTTCCCAAACAGCCTTACAGTCTCAAAATCCCCCAGAAATACCTAGACAAGAGCAAAAGCAACAGCAATAACACAACTGAGAGAAACATCATGAGATCTTCTCCCCAGAGCGATTTAGAGACTTAGGGTAGAAGAGATTTACAAGTGCTCTTGTCCATTTTCAAGTCATTAACACCAGCACAGAGTGGGAGTGAACTGCTACCAAATCCAAAGGCAATGGTTTGTATTGACTTTCCTTATGCATCAGCGGCTCCAACTAAACTTCCAAAATGTCTCAAGTTTGCCTGTTCCTGATATGCCCTGCAAGAACACATAACCAGCTATACCCTCCCTTATTCTAGGGGAAGTAACATTTATTTCCAATACAGTCAGCAGTTTCATCCAAGTAAAATGAAAGGAGAATTGAACTTCTCCTTTCAAAATTGACAATGTGATTTGCAAGCTGTAACGGAGAATTTCTGCTTCCCCTTCCTGGGGGCTGGATAATGCATCTGTGCACAGAGTATCTGGGAACGTAGTAGTACTCACTTCTCAAAGACGACTACTTAAAGTGACTAATCTGAATCAACAATAAGGACACTATTGATTCTTCATTTGCTTCCAGTGGCTGCCCTTGTCAACTAACAGTGTACTACATTTCTAAAAATCATAGGGTTCTTTGCTTCCAGAGAAAGCACTTATTTCAGATAATCTTGCATCCACAAAGTTATTTTTCAATTTTCTTCAGTCACTGCTATGCCTGCAGGAATGTCTGATTATCCATAAAATGCCTTCTGACAGCTCAGATTCATTACTAAATTACCACATTTAAATTTTTCATGTGCACAGGGCAATTACTTTTATGAATGACTGCCAGCAATATTTCACTAAATCTGAATGAATTTTTAAAGGATTCTAATTGCCACTTAGATGCCCCTATGACTCGTTTTAAAGGTTTTAATTTCTTTTAGTCATAGAGTTACCTGCGCTCAACACAAATGTGTTCCCTCTCACGTATTATATCACTGAAAATTATTTACATCAGAAACAAAGAAATATGAAACCAGCAGTGCTACATAAACACTTAGACTGCACAGTAGAAAGGATTCATAGCCAAAGTCTTGAGTATGAATAATTATCTGTAACCCTCATTTGGAGCTTCTGTGTCAAGTTACTTTATTCATTTGGGTTTTGGCAGAGGAAATTAATGAATACCAACTTGACAGACACCTTAAAAAAATTCTAAATTTTCAAGTAGTTGGGCCAAACCAAATCTTTAATATGTCCAATGAATGAAAAAGGGGAGGTGCGCAAGGAATGCTTTTTTTACCACTGAAATTAAAAAAAGCACAGACACAAATGATGTATCTGTACAAATGTTCAGAGAGGACAGGTGAGCTTTTAATTACAGCACTAAGATGGGTTGGCGTTCTGACTTATCTCCCAGTGGAGCGTCATCAGGAAATTTCATTAACACAGTCTATTTTTTATGCCAAGGTTGCTAATGAAAGTGATAAACAAGATCAGAAATAAACTAATCATTGATGAACTGTCCCAATAAACTCCAGCTAGACTGATGTTTCTCTTTGAAGTGCCATATTTTGCATCATGTTCTTCATCCAACTGCTTGCCCACTTCAGAGATTTCTCTATTTCTCTTTCCACTATCCCCATTCCCTATCAGTTTGTAGAGAGGCATCAAATCAAATGTTCCCTTGAAAGCCAGCTGGATTAATGCTCCTTTATTTCTTTTGTCTTGAAAGTCAAGGATCAGGTTAACAGGAAGGAAACAAAAATATACGTCTACAATGAAATATATGTCTTCTGAAAGCTGTCATGAGTTTGGTCTTGAACGCAAACGTACCTACTACATGAACAGCAAATGTGAACTGAGAGCTCCAAGCAGAGCCGGTTAGAGCTGGCAGGTTAGGACACCACTGAGAACGCTTGTTCAGGTCATCTACACTGTGCATGGCAGCCACTTGGGCAGAAAATAGAGGGTATCCCAGGCCAGACACGGGGCATAGACATAGAATTATCAATGACAGAATTACAGCACTGAGATTCAAGCACAGACATAACTGAGCCAGTTGCAGATCCTAAAATGACTCAGAGATAAGCAGTAATTGAAGAAGACATGAGGTCTAAGACAGATGTTTGAAGAAGGCCCCATCAAAAGGGAGATGTTGAAAAATAGCCTATAAAAAACAGCTTCAATTTTTTAAATTATATGTGAAGCAAATGACCCACCACAATCCAAAACTCTTGGATTACCTTGCTGGTTTTGCCACTGGCTGACTGCAGAAATGTGGGCAATCCAGTGAACTTCTCCATCTCCCTGCTTTCATTTTTAGCAGGAAGGGAGCGGGGGAAAACATGTGTCGTACCCACTTCTGTAAAGATTTTGAAATCTGCAGATGAATGTGCTGCAAGTAATTTTTAAGCAATATTAATCTTCTGCAACAGCAAGCTATTTCACTGCGACCTTCAACAAAGGCCAAAACCTCTGAGGGATGGTTGCCAGCAGTAAGTTACACTTCAGTATTCAACCTTGCGCAGGATCCAAGAGGGGTTTTCATCTGCATCTAAACTCTAATTAGCAGCTCTCATAAAGCTGCATTTGATAACATTATTCCAACATTAAATATCAGCCCTTAATACTTCTCCCTGTGTGTTACTGTCCAAAATACACAGCTGTGGGTGAAGAATTGCTTGAAAAAGGTGATTCCAGCAAAACCCACCACCTGTGAGAAACACTCTATTGTAACACAGAGGCAACGACAGGTCAAACTCGGTTGAAGCTAAGCCAAAGGAGAAGCAAACTGCCAACGCTATTCCCTGCATCCCAGTGGTCCCACTGATCTTGTGTACAGTAACTTAATGAATCCTGGTCTTCCAATCAGTTCCACTACAGATCAGCTGGGCTCTGGCTTCAGCCTTACTGGCATGCTTAGATACAGACAAATGGTATGTAAGTGTATTTCCACTCAGCAGGCAGAGTGGGTTGTGTTTTGCACTTTTTATGGATTGATTTAAAAGAATTCAAGGTTGCTATGAAAACTGCATATGTACAGGAAGAGTTAGGCTTTTTTCATGCATTAGGGTATAACCTAGCATTTCCAAAGATCCTCAACATTTTGCAAATCAGAGTCCTACCTAAAAAACTGAAAGAGTTTGAAGAAGCTACCTCAATACATTCTCTTGCTTCCCCTCTTCTCCAGCTTCCCACTTTAAATTCCTCCCACATGAGCAATACTGAATGGCTCTCCAAAAGCTTTGACAGTCCTGTGTCTTGTCTCATTCTGAGAAGAAAGGTCTACATCACAAGGAACACTGCTGGTGCCGGTTAACACCTTGTTAACAGTCCTAACAGAAAGTAAACTCCACAAAGTTTGCTAGGCTTTCACTGAGACATAATTACAGCTATTTGAAAAACCAAGGCTGTTCCCCTTCAGACTGTCAATCATGTTGCCCAGACATTAAAATAAACTGCATTCATTTACTTCTTTAAAACAACGCAATGACAAGAAAAGATGCCACGCCTGAATGGCACCTGTCCTTACTTCTCATTCCGTGAGAGAGGACCACTTCTTTCCCACTACAGATGTAGTGTAGCAGACTGTCTCAGGCAAAACAGAGTAAACCACAACAAGCAGTGAAAGTGGATACTGGGGTTTATTTAAGAACTAAAGAGATTAGAGCTTTTACCCTGCCTGATCATCTCACATCCATTCACTTGCTCTCCTCCAAGCTTTATGCATTGACTAAGTGTTTGCTGCCGCCTCCCCAGAGGAAGATCATTGCTAGCCTGAGAAAGCTAGGCAGAAAGTTCATGTAGTTCTTGCTGTGCAGCTTCTTGCTTCGCAGTCACCAGCCTCAGGCACGACTGGCCAAGGTCCCTGCACATCCCCAAGCATTTCCCTCCATGCAGCTCTCTAATCTCCAGTATCCGCCCCCACTTCCAGGATCTGTACTCCAGTCAGGATCTTCGCCACCTTCTTTCCAGGTCCTCTGCTTTTCAAGACGACAACTTCTTTTTGGGAAGCCACCTTTTTGGCCTTCTCTTCTTTCCAGCACCCCAAGCCTCTGGTTTTCCCAATTTAACCAGAACAACATATGACCAGCCTCCTCATTGTTGGTTCTTTCTCAGGCCTGTTTATTAATTGGAGGATCTGGAACATTAATTGGAGGATTTGGGATGTGCCACTACTTTTTAGTCCACGTTATCCGAAGTTACAACTGGCTTCTACGGATCACAGCTAGCAAGTAGCAGGCTTCTGCTTGAGAGTTCAAAAGTTCAGTTTCAGACATCCACACACACACGACCAATTATCTGCCAGCTGTGTGCGCTCACAGTTTAAGCTATTTTTTCACCTAAGACAGAGACAGATATGTTAGCCATGTTGAGACAAACTGAAATCTGCAGATCATTTCCACATAAGAGCCATCTCTCCCAAGAGACCAACATGGTAACCGGATTAGGTAATGTGTCATCCTCTAGTCTCAGTTAACTCCCCACACGTGCTCTGGAATCAGTTCAAAAGAAAGCAAATTGCCTTCATCCAAAATCCACTGAAGTCTGTGGATAGATTTCTCTATTGAGAACAACTGGATCAGGCCCCAGTCTCAGGCTGTCATACTGCTTGTGCTTTTGTCTAGCCTGCTCGACGTGCAGCCGCAGTGAAGCATTGGCAAGGCAGCACAAAACCAGGAGCCCCGATTCATTTTGATTTTTCATATCTCAGTAGGGAAGAAGCAATTAAAAATATCACAAGACTATTCCTGACTGGATTTTAAAAAGTTTTGAGGCTGGTTAAACATTTTTTTCAAAGCTGACAATGGTTATTCTTAATAGCTCAGGGTAGGAAGATTTAATGGCTTATGTAAGGCCAAATGACATAGTCAGAAAAAACATAAAAGCTTTAGGCCTTCTACAGGATCTATTTTGTTCTAGCTCGATCAGTGGACTTAATAAAACTTTATCTGCCTCGTATCCTTAGGCTATTAAAGCTACAAGAACACTATATTCTTAGTAACTTAGCATCCTACCAACACTGAGAATCCGACTTCATGAACACACTTCCTTTTTAGAAAGGAGACATAAACAGAGAGAACCATGCTCTGGAAGACTTAACATGCCATTTATATTTCAGGAAAGGGGTTTTCTTTCCATGGGAACTCAGAGCTATCCAACAGTATTAGGATTATGAGATAAGCGTAATTTTAAAGTTCCCAAATATTACAATAGATAATATAGCTGGTTTAACTGCTTTTTCCCCAATAGATTGAAAGGGTCAATCTGTTGAGTTTATCAGTGGCAGAAACTTTCACTAACGTACAAATAACTGCATATTATACATACACTCAGTGAAGAGGCCACTTTACCCAGCAGGTTCCATCTGCCAAGCTACAGTACCAGTACCGCAATACCCAAGCAGCTCAGAAATCTCTCTGAATATGACGCAACTCCTTGAGATTTGGGATATACCATCATCCCTAGTTTGCAGGTAAGGCATTTCGGGAGAGAGAGATTGAGAGATGACTGATGAACCTAAAGACACCTGAAGTCTACAGAACTGCTGTAATTTGAACTTCATTCACCTGTGCCCCAAGCTGATGGTCCTCAGTACTGAACAGTCCCTCCTGGGGGATGGTCATTGCCCTCCACGGTTCACTTTGGCAGGCACTGTTACTACATTACTGGCAGAACTATCATCCATCACATTATTTGTCCTCTGTTCAACAGGAACTGAAGAAGCGTCTTCAGAGCTAAAAGATCCCCCAAACATAGCTATATACATCATGAACAGTCATAGCTAATGGCCTTGACACTAGGACAAACAAGACAGTATTAACAACACTGAAAAAAAAAAAAGATTATCCTCAGTCCAGCAATGCACCGCTGTCTCCTCTGTCTTTTTTTAAATAGCACATCTCTGCCTCTTTAATTACAGCAGGCAGGATGTGAACAGATGCTTACTGCACCCAGCAGCCCAATGATTCAAGCAAACTTTTAGCCATTAGCAAATCCTTTAGGTAGCTGACTCAGGCAAACAAGATGTGCAGATTCCCCCCAGCTGATTAACCACTGGGTTTGCACAAGCTTGGTTCATTGACCACAGCTGTTGGAGACACAAATATCCTCAGCTGACAGCCCTGTTCTCAGTTTCATCATCGTTTTGGGTTGAAAACAAAAATGTCAGCATTCACTGACTTCTTGTCTGGAGTTGGGACAAAATACCCCAGATCTGTAGGTGAGGAATTCCTGCATGAAATTAATCACAGGTTGAAGTTATTCAAATCATGAAAAAGAAAAGCAGAGAACAAGATACAGGCTACAGTGATATTCAGCCTGCAGTTCTCTAGATAAATCCTAAGGATTTATGCAGTGTTACAGACATCTCAGTTATGAGGTCTGGCTCTGTATCTACCTCCCAAGGAAACAATATCCACACAGATTTTCAATGATATACAAACAGTGTGTGAATTCAATTTCTTTAATAATCAATCCTAAGTCCCCAGCAGTTCCTGCTGTCGTGTCCATTTCTAGCTTCTACCGGCACTTCATCAGTCTTTACTTCCAGAACTAATGTCACACAACACATCCACTAGTTACTGCTGCTAAAACATCTCCAGTTTCACACCTTGTAGAAAGAAGATCCTCCAAAAGTCCCGTGCTACAACATGCAGGTGCCTCTTGAAAGCCTCTCCAGCACTAAGCAGGCACAGTTCTAGAAAAACAGAACTGATCTTACAATCCTCCATCTCTCATCACATCTGTCTGTGTCTGTTCCTGCCACATCGTTTACCCTGCCTTCTCCCTCTACAGCCTTTCTCTTATCCATAGAAACAACTCTCTCTTTGGTAATTATGAGGCTTTCATAATCCACTTGCTGACAACGAAAAACAGAAATGGAAGTAAGCACACATGCCTTTTTCCTTGTTTACTTCTAGGATGCCACAGAACTTATCTTCAGCTCTGACTGGATGCATCTGAACACTGGAAGGATGTTTCGTGCAGAGATGCTGGAAGAATGAAGTCACATTAACTGTCAAAGCTCAGATTCCCCCGAGTTTTACAGTTCTTTGAAGTATCACAGCTAATTATAGCCGAGTCCCAGACTTTCACTAGACAAACATAAAAATGTATAAAGGATGTCACAATTTAACTATATTGGTTCTTAAAGTTTAACTGACTCTCAACTTCATGGGTTCAAACCATAAGTGTAGATTCCCCACCAACAAGAACCTACCTGCTGTTCATTAGGAGTCTGCAAGGTAGAAAGCACCTCTGCAAACTTCAATCATCTCTGAACAATGAGTAAAAGAGATGCTGAACCCACCTGGCAGGATCAGGCCCTGGGAATGGTAGCACAATGTAGAGTGCCAGACTGAAAGATCATCCAAGACAAGAAGCCTCTTCCGACAGGCAGAGTAAATAGGCTTTAGATCAGATCCGGGGCCAAGGAGTGTAGAAACCCCTTCCCTCAAAATATATACTTGCCATCCAACATTGTTCCTATGAAGCAAAAAGTAACATGGCCTTAAAGGCATCTGTGAGTCACTTAAGCTAAAGACTCCATGTAGTCCATTTGCTTGGAGGACAAACATTTGCTCTTGTTGGTGAAAAAGGAGGAAAGGGCAAGATGGGAAAGTGGGACAATCAGTTCTATGGGACAATCAATCACTCTGGATTAGTGATAGGAGTAAAAGAGAAAACTGCATTGCTAGTCATCCTCTCTCTGGAAAAAAAAAAAAAAAAATCTATATTCTCATCTTGCATATGCAAATGCAGAGCCTGGCAGTGACTTTTCAGATTAGCACATTGTAGCATCACTATACCCACTTATCAATTAGCCTCCAAATGATTTCCCAGGTCACAAAGAACTGGAGCACAGACTTAGCATCAGTGCCCAGCACTAATACAGCATTTCAGCACTCTGAATATTTAACAGGAGAAATGACATAAATAACTATAATAAGAACTCTACAGATTCTTAGCCTTGCTAAAATAAACAGTACTATAGGCTATCCAATTATAATACAAAGACTTTGAATTTCATATTTTATTCTGGTGCCATTTTCCCTCCTTCTGAATGATCGTGAGGTCAGGTTGGAAGGGGGGAAAAGAATCATGTAAGATGCTAAATCTACAGGAGCTGAGGGTGCTTAGCACTCCATGGAGTGCAGACAAATGACAATAAAACAAAATAGACTCAAGGAAGAAACTGAAGTTACTATTCAGTCCTTACCCAGACAATCTTACTGGTATCTATTGGATTTTCACCACAGAAAGGCTGAGCAAAGGCATAAAAGGATTTGCTCCTAAAAAGTCCCAGAATTTACAGTGTAATAACCAAAACTATTCTCTGACAGTTCTACTACCACCGTGCCTACGAACCTCAGTCACAGACAAACCCCACTGTGCTAAGCCCTATACAAGTACAGAACAAATAGCTCCATCTTAAAAAAGAATTAAACTGGACACACCAAATGAATATGAACTAAAGAGAGGAAAGAAAGATCATACTGTCTATATTGGCAGGCTGTCACAAGATACCAGTGGCCTGCCTTGACCACTGTAGACACCAGTGAACAAAGAAAGCTTTAAGGAACATTATGAAGGGAGGCAACAAGTGTTTATGGAGAGCTCCTCCCAAACATTAGAGTTAGCATGAGTCTGAACACCAAGATGGGCACACGGAGATAAGTCCAGCCTAAGTGGACAGCAATCCTGACATCTCAGTAACGAACGAGAGAGGAAAGATGACTGGTAGCAGGCTAGGATGGGCCTTCAAAGTGAAGGTGAGCCATTTAATGTTTAACCAAATGGACCAGGGAGAAACACAAAGAGAGAAGTGACACAGCCAAAGGGACAGACTAGGAAACTTTGCTTGACAGTAAAACTTAAATGGAAAAAATGGGAAAAAATGAGCCAAAGAATGTTGGTAATGGAGAAATAAGGAGCTGTGTGGTTGGGTAACACTGCACTGGAAATTGTACGCAGACAGAACCAAGGCTTAGACACAGACCTCTCTTGTTTGGTGACACCCAGACTGAGCAGAAGTCATTCTGCTTACAAATCTAGCTGACAGATAGAAGGGCAGCATCCTGCACAGGGATCAAACCCAAAGTAGGACACGGGCTGAAGAGCTTGCAGCGGAAGATGAAAAGCTCCAGATAAAAAAGGTTCAGCTTTAGCAAGTGATGACTTGTATCCCTGACAGGGAGACCAAAACTGCAGTTTAGATAGAAGAAGATGAGTGCAGAGGTAGGCCTGTGAAAGCAGAAAACTCACTGTTTATGGAAGATACTACTTTTTGGCAAAGTACAGAAATAAAAGAGAAAGAGGGAGAGAGAACAGACAACTATGGGACTTCCTCGGAAATGCAGAGTGTGTGGGGCTGAAGAATAATCCACTCATACTGTCCTGTAACTAAAGAACAACAAAGATCTTTAGTGAAGATGGAGATGTGTCCAAGAAAGAGCGGTTCTGCAGAACCAAAAAACACTAACCCAGAAGCAAACCGGGTTTGAAACACTTTTGTTTCCTCTATGATTCACCAGTGCACTCCAGACATTATGTGTAACAGTCTGAAGATTACTCTTAAAACTTACTAGCTTTGACCACAGCATCATTCCTGAGAAAGAGATCAGTAGATTAAGAATCTGAACGTAGCCACCTCTTCCCTGGTTAAGTTCCTAGCTAGCAGCAGAGAGAAGATGGTCACACAGAGTCTATCACAAAAGCTCTGCACCATTCGCTGCAGAAGGCAATTCTCTCTACCAGGAAATCCCCGCAGCAGTAGGATGCTTTGTCTGCTGTGCGTCACCCGCATCCTGAGAGTCCAGACTAACCTTTGCACGGTAGAGAAAGTGAAAAGCGTTAAATGAAACAGAGAAATGAAAAATGAAGTTTGAATCGCTCCTATAACCGATGTGAATGCTATTAGAGGGAGTTATGGGTTGGTCTTTGGTATTTATGTGGACTGTTCTATTTGATCATTGTTCTATAAATGGTTTCCATCAGTACGTATGACTCGCTGATTACAGGGTATGCTATTTCACTGTATCATAACACATATAGCTATAAAATGATTTCTTGTTAGATTTAAGAGTTTTTCCCCATTCCCCTTGTTTTACAGAAATGAAGTTTTGAAAGTGTATCATCAACTTGTGACACTCCTAAAGACACACCTACACAGGTATTCTTAAGCTAACTAAGAGTTAAAAAAAAATAAAAATCAGACAGTTATGAGAAAGAGCAGCATTCGCAGTTATCCGAAAGGGCATATGCTAATCACCAGCTGGAATCAACAAAGAGCTTTGTCACACACATATTTTCAACACATTGCAACACCAAGTACCTAGAAAGCTGTTCCTCCAAGGCTGCATGATTCCTCAGCTTCCACTGGAGTAAGTGATAGCTATAACCTTTCACTCAGACATGGTCCTTAGCCACATACGCTCATAATATTTTAGTAATTTAAGTGTAATCAAATATTTTCACCATGTCAAACTCAGTAAGAATTAATTACTTATTCAGCTTCTTACTCAGTATTTCTGAATTTCTTAAGGAGTTTGGAATCCTGAATCAGCAACCGTTCACCAAATGCTCCCAATCATTTCAAAGAATAAACATTTAAGATCTTTTTCCACGTATATGTACATATTACAGACTGTAAAACATACCAAAACCAACCTTGTGCTCAGCAGAAAAGAACTGCTTGTCTAACAATACCAAGGAAAAAAACCTACAATGCACAGGCAAACTGCATATGAAAATAAATTTATTCTAAATGGGTAGATTGACTGCTCTCAGGGTTATACACAAGACCCAGCTTAAAGTGCACAAACAGTATGTTACTCAAAATAACCTTCTCAGCTAACTCTACTCACCACTCAAGCAGTGAATAGTAAGTTTTCTACAAATCTGTCTTTATCTTCTCATCTAATATCCTGCAGGAGAAATGAGCTTTTTCTTTTCTTCAGTGTAAGGCCATAGTGAAGAGATTTCAAGATACATCTCATGAAAGCATCTCATGGAGACATGAGAGCCTTGAAGCCATGTACATTTATGCATCAACACTTTATTTCATTAAATGCCAAGACTTTTCTTTTTTTCTCCATGGCAGATGGGCCCAAAACACCGGAATGCAGGTTCAGATATGGATTCACTGCTTGAATTTAGTCTTCTTATTTAGTTTCTTCTACTGTTCCAAAGAATTGGAAGGATGACGTCTTGACTATTTTTGGTGACAACAGTATGCAATTCTCTCATTTTCCGGTTCTTATACTGTACTCACACATCTAATGTCCAAGTACCATAGAGTACCGCACTGAGTGCTGGCACGATGGTTATTAACGTGCGCTGGTTTTTCCCTCCTTCACTTCCTAGGGGAAATGGCCATGCAGAGTAGAGTGCACTGCTTGGGAGAGCAGTTTTCAAAGTGGAGGAGGGAGACAGCGATGTTTGCAAATCAGCTGATGCAGGCTAATAAGCATTTATTTTATAGCAGGTTCCTACACTAGTAACAGAATCACAAAAAAAATGCAGCTGGGAGCAACCTCAAGAGATCATATAATCCACGTTCTGCCCCAAGGAAGAATCAGCTGTACCTTTGTTCTTTCTGACAAATGTTTGTCTAGTAAGTCTTCATTGTCTTCCAACGGCCCCCACTGCCTCTTCATGCAATATCTCTGATTGCTCCATTTTCTTGGTTATCTAGTACCTGTCCTAAATCTTTCTTATTGCAGATTAAGCCCACTGATTTAGAGAAGAGATTATTCCCTTCTTTTAAGAGTGTGTCGTAGTTTAAGCCCAGCTGGCAACTAAGCACCACACAGCCGCACACTCACTCCCCCCTGCCCCAGTGGGATGGGGGACAGAGTTGGAAAAGTAAAAGTGAGAAAGCTCGTGGATTGAGATAAGAACAGTTTAATAAGTGAAATTAAATAAAATAAATTAATAATGATAATAAAAATTGTAATGAAAAAGAAAATAACAACACAACAAACAACAAGAAAGGCCAGTGATGCAAATGAAAACAATTGCTCACCACCCTCTGACCGATGCCCAGCCCAAGCAGCGGTCCCCCGGCCAGCTTCCCCCCTAATTTATATACTGAGCATGACATCTTATGGTATGGAATATCCCTTTGGTCAGTGGGGGTCAGCTGTCCCGGCTGTGTCCCCTCCCAACTCCTTGTGCCCCCCAGCCTGCTCGCTGGCAGGGTGGGTGAGGAGCAGAAAAGGCCCTGACGCTGTGTAAGCACTGCTCAGCAGTGACTAAAACATCCCTGTGTATCAACAGTGTTTTCAGCACAAATCCAAAACACGGCCCCATACTAGCTACTATGAAGAACATTAACTCTATCGCAGCCAAAACCAGCACAGAGTGTTACTATTTCCTCATTACATGGATGGCTCATACTCTCCTTTCATCCCCTTCTCAACAGATGTCTGCACAACTCTGAATCCCTCAAATTCCCTTACCACCAACCCTGTCCTTCAGAAGATTCTCCTCATTGTTAAAAAAGCAAAACAAAACAAAAAAACAAACCACACAAAACTCCATTTATCTGATCTTCCTGGTGCGGTAAACTGGAGTAGGTCCTCATCACAAAGTTGTCCGTGTTCTTCCCTCTTTCCATACCCATGAGTGTAACTATTCATATTTTGGATTTCAAAGCAAGTATACATACTGTTGTTAAAAGGGGAAAACCCTCCTCTTCTGTCAAATCTCACTTCTCTGAGCAAGTGGTGTTCCCTTTTATCCCAATTCACATATAATTCTCCAAAAGGTCTCAGACAGGCAGGTAAGTCATACTGTTTATGACATATCAAAACTTCCAGTTCCTTTTATTTATTCCCTCACTTCATTATAGCCTTCATCTAAGAGACCATTTGTTCTAGGCATTATTCCTAGCATGTGTCATACTGATAGAAATTTTCCCTTAGGATCTTCAAAATTCCATCTTTTAAAGAGCTTTAATTTTATGTGCCTGGGGTCAGAGAACGACAAAGGTTTAAAAGTTCTGCCTTGGTAAAACACGCTCACCTCCAGTCCATCCTACATAAGCATTAAGTTATAAAAAGCCTAATTTACACACAGCATTTTTGTCTGCCTGTTCAATGTCATTATAACATTAACGCTGCTGTTGAAAGACGGGTGTTGCCAGCAATGGGCTAAGTGGAAACATTAATGTGACAGTTTATTAATCAATTCTGTCTCACAAACCCTAATGTAACAAAGAGAAGCATAAATAAATGCCTGATCTGTTAAAGTAATATATGGCCTTCACACTGAGACATAGGCCCACTTTACATTTCTTGGCAGTTTTAGTTCAGGCTGCTAACACTTTGGAGGATAATATACCAGCTAAATGCCTTAATGGTTTAAGTTTGGTTTCTGTTTGCATTTAATTTTCAGAGACGTTCAGTACTGTTGAAAGGTGCTGGGTCAATACTGCTGGTTTTGAGCGTATTTATCTTAAACTTTCCCCTGTGGTCTTATTGGCTCTCAGAAGTGAAACAGGGTTCAGCTTAGCTGGTACTTAGTTAGCACTTGCTGGTTTCTCAGCTTCTGAGGACCAATCCTAATGATAATGTGGAAGATAATAGGTGTGAGATAGGTGCCTTCCAGAGAGGAATTCAGCCAGCTAAAATCTGCTCGCTCACTCCGTGTTGACTATAGAGAAAGCTCAAAAGCAATCTTCGAGCTCTAAGCTGGCAATATTTACAGCTCTGTGCCCCCCCGCCCCAGCTACCCATCCTCACTCCAGCGCTGCCCCTTCCCCAGTGCTGACAGAAGAGGCTGTGCAGGGAACCAGAGGGAGAACTGGGTTAAAGAACCCTGTCCATCACACCTGCACTGCCGCAAGGCAGGGGGCTGTATGGGCAGGAATGACAGGGAGGGGTCCAGCTGTTTACTTCAGTAGCTGTGCTGGCTTCCTCCCTGGTTAAAGCACTTCTGTCCATTTACTGCCCAAAATCAGACAGGATGAATGCAGATCTCACTCATTTTTTCTCTCTTGTATATACACAGACTGAAACGGAACCGTACTGTTCAGCTTGGACAACATTTCGCACAGGGTGAGAGAGAACTGAATGAGATAAAGCCTGTCACATTCCTTGTCATAATCGTGCACAGATGTTCCATATTAAAAACTAATATTTACTGAAATACTTTCAAAGTTGCATCAGAACTCCTCAGAGTGTGTTAAAAATAAGCACATGCAAAATATTACATTTAGCTGGGAGCCAGATTCCTTCACCAAGACTACAAACAACTATACAACTGTTTCTCTGCTAGTATGATGAGCCAAATCAATCCCCTTCATCTGAACACCTCTGAACTCTGGGACTGGTTTTATCTGAAACTGTATTTGGCCAAATGATTGTTACCCTCCAGTGAGTACATGACCACATACAAAAAGTTCACTGCATGATCAGTTTATTACATGAAGAAATGTAATAAACTGTGATTTAAATTTAATAGCCTCGGACAAATTTGCCTGTTTGTTCAACAGGAGTGAACTCTCAACCTCCGGTCATTTACAGAGACCCAAGATTCCTCCACTACACACAGCAATCCAAATTGCCTCAGCAATTTGTTAAGAAATATTTGTTTCCCCTAATAATGATAAGTAACAATAATAATAATAAAACAGCACATGTGGTTCTGATAAGAATGAGCTAAATAGGATGGCCTCAAATTCCTATCTGATTAAGAGACCATCATACCACAAATCCGGCAGAATCAAGTATCTGCCTGAAAACCAGGGAAAGTGCTTGATTTACAGCACTAAGTGGATGTCTGCCATGATTTTTGCACACTTTGCTATCTTGGCTGACCTCTCCCAGACTTATTTTCTGCACACCAACAGATTTCACATGTTTTTAAATATGGTGACAACCGGGAATTCATAAATAATATATCTCCACTAAAATATAACTGCCATGTCTGAGCAGTTCCGGCTCCAGGCTTCATCTGCAGCAAAAGCCAGACAGCTTAAGTTTATAGCAGCTCTCCCCATTCTGCAGCTACACTATTAAAATTACTCCACTTGTACTCAGCTGCCCAGATGTAGACGGCTCAAGCTAAAGGTACCTAAATACAAGTATGAAATATTGCCTCTTGTCAGGAAAAGTTACAGTCATGCATGACAAATTTACGTAGGTGAAACTGCAGAAAAAAGCACATCAGACAAAGTGTCTATGTGAACACCTTGTTTCAAAAAACAAATACGAACTTGTCGAATTTGTGTTTGTTGTGTCAATAGACGTCTTAGCGTCATTCATGCCCATCACATAGGAATGTCAAACAGCATTCATGGACTCGAATAGCACTGCATTGCTGCATCCCAGGCCATGTCCCCTGCACCCACACACAAAGCGCTTTAAGGAAGGCAAAGCACAGAGGTATCACTTTCAAAGGGACTACTTATTTTCTGTTTGGGTGCTAAATATAAGAAGTCTGGCTTGCTGGCAATCCTTCTGTTCTTTCTTGCCTCTCAAATTGTCTGAACTGCTATCCTGGATCAGAAATCCTAGGAAAAACAGGATTCACTCTAGATCCCAAATTTGCGATTCTAGCCTTCAGTATGAAAAAGGAGAAGTAAGAAATAATGAACATATAGAGGAATTTTCACAGAGGTAAGTACACATTAATAGATATTTTGGTCTTCTCTCCATCTCCCCTAATCAATTTTCATTTTTCTTCTAAAGTTTTTTTTTTTTTTTAATGTTTCCTTAGCATCTACACTAAAGACACTGGATGCTGCTTGGGACACCTCAAAAGGTCTATCCTGATCTGAATCACCAGTCACAGACTGACTGATGCTATAAACCTCTTCCTCTGCCCTTCCCGCCCCAAAAATCATCAGAAGCCACCATGTTCTGCCTGATTACAACCATAAGGCACCATCTGAGACAATAACTGAGACCAGACCCCCTTGTTACTCATCCCACATTCAACAAATCTGCAAATATAAACAAGTTCCATCTCTCTCCCCTGTAAAACACACGCCATAGCTTATGCAAGGAAAGCTGCTCAAAATGCTAAATCATCGCCCTTCAAACAGCCATGTGAGGTAAGACTTCTCAGTATACATGAAAATCTTATCATCTTTAGTATCTCAGGTGCTCAGAGCAATTCTAAACTTATTTTGAATATTCCATGTAGTCACCCACACACAAGTGGTTTACAACTGTCCTGAAAGTTCTAAAAATACTTAGAAAAAAGTTAAAAGCAGCCACCAAGGTACCTTCACATGCAAGAGCCTGCTATTCTGTGGGTGTGAGAACCACAGAAAACAGCCAAGACCTTTTGGCACGGAGAAAGGGAGTCCTGTTACTCTCTTCACTCAAACGTACAGTCTTTGAAATGAGAGATGGGAAAGTCCAAGTCCATCTCCCAGTCTAACGAGAAGGATCATTCCCCTGGGCTTATCCACCCATCAGTTTCCAATTACTCAAGCGATGGATTCTTCCACCTCATGTCCTGGGAAAGTATCTGTTGGTGTAATGAATCTCACAGCTACACAAATTTCCTACTTGCTCAGCTGAAGTTTTCCTTTCCTTTGTCTCACAGAATCACAGAATCAGTACGGTTGGAAAAGACCTGTAAGATCATCGAGTCCAACCCAACACCACACAGCACCATGTCCATCAAGCTACATCCCACAATGCCACATCCACACGCTCCTTGAATACCTCCAGGGAGGGTGACTCTACCACCTCCCTGGGCAGCCTATTCCAGTGTTTCACCACTCTCTCAGTGAAGAACTTTTTCCTAATGTCTAGCCTGAACCTCCCCTGTCGCAACTTGAGGCCATTTCCTCTAGTCCTGTCACTGGTCACTTGGGAGAAGAGACCAACACCCACCTCTCTGCAACCCCCTTTCAGGTAGTTGTAGAGAGCGATAAGGTCTCCCCTCAGCCTCCTCTTCTCCAGGCTAAACAACCCCAGCTCGCTCAGCCGCTCCTCATAAGACTTGTGTTCCAGACCCCTCACCAGCTTCGTCGCCCTTCTCTGGACACGCTCCAGCACCTCAATGTCCTTCTTGTAGTGAGGGGCCCAAAACTGAACACAGGATTCGAGGTGCGGCCTCACCAGAGCCGAGTACAGAGGCATGATCACCTCCCTGCTCCTGCTGGCCACACCATTTCTGATGCAAGCCAGGATGCCGTTGGCCTTCTTGGCCACCTGGGCACACTGCTGGCTCATATTCAGCCGGGTGTCGATCAACACCCCCAGGTCCTTTTCTGCAGGGGAACTTTCCAGCCACTCATCCCCAAGCCTGTAGTTTTGCCTGGGGTTGTTGTGGCCGAAGTGTAGAACCCGGCACTTGGCCTTATTGAACTTCATCCGGTTGGCCTCAGCCCATCGATCCAGCCTGTCCAGATCCCTCTGCAGAGCCTTCCTACCCTCAAGCAGATCAACACTCCCTCCCAACTTGGTGTCGTCTGCAAACTTGCTGAGGGAGCACTCTATCCCCTCATCCAGATCATCAATGAAGATATTAAACAAGACCGGTCCCAAAACCGAGCCCTGGGGGACTCCGCTTGTGACCGGCCGCCAAGTGGATTTCACCCCATTCACCACAACCCTCTGGGCTCGGCCATCCAGCCAGTTTTTTACCCAGCGAAGAGTGTACCTGTCTAAACCACAGGCCGCCAGCTTCTCTAGGAGAATACTGTGGGGAACAGTGTCAAAGGCTTTGCTGAAGTCCAGGTAGACAACATCAACAGCCTTCCCCTCATCCACTAGGCGGGTCTCATTCCATTACTCCTAAACACCACTCTCAAAATGTCTTCTCCTTCTATGAGGAGTTGTTGGCTCCCCTTCTATACCTTATAAACATTATATTTGCATTTCGAATGCATCACATGGCTCTTTTCTAGTGTTAATGTTGTACTTTGCCATTTTAATCTTTCATTGCTATTACCAATAATGTGATCTCCAAATCCAGCTAGGGCAGAACTAGGGCGGAGAAAACTTTGTAAGAAAAAGTAGAAAGACATTCCCCAGGTTGCAGGTCCGCAGACAGTGTGAATTATTCTGCCTTCTGAGAACTTTGTAATGAAAGTACAGTCTTCTAAGCCCGGAAAATTCCTAGATACCAGACACTGAGGGACACAATCAGCAACCATGTCACAAATGCCTCCCCTCAAGGGTCTTCCCTCCCGCCTGCCCCATGCTCATGTTCTAGATGAAGAAAAAGCTGCTCTCAGCACCAGCTCTCAGCCTCTTGAGACCTTCCCAAAGCACCAGTGGACTGGCCTAAGAGTTCCCGAGAAGACTGTACCTGTGCAATTCAAGGTATCTTTTCCCCAGGTTCACTGAGACATTTGGTCTACAGCAATCTTAGCGTACTGGCTCCACAACAGCCTTTACACTGGCTTAACTACACCAGCACGGCCCGTGGTAGTATTTGGGTACAGAAGGACAAGGTCACAGAAGTGGTATTACACTACACTCATTGCTGTAGCATCTAAGCCCTTTCTCACTAGTGACAACTTCTCCCTCCTGTGTTTTGTCCTTCCATCCTGTTGCAGAAAGAACCCCAAATACAGGAGGGAGCTTTGTTTTGGTAAGGCTAATGGTCTTGTTTCTTTTAAAGCGCCCCTTGCCATGCACATGTATTGGTCAAGGAAATGCATGTTGGAGTAGGGAGCAAGCTGGTTTGTTAAAGTTATGCAGAAGATCAGGGACATCATCAGACGGATAGTTAGAGTAGACCTGTGAAATCCAGGGCAAGGCCAGACAAAGGGAATGAGTTGCAAAACACGCACTCTCCTACACTCACAGGCTAGCAAAGTTCACTCTGAGCAATGCCTTTCCTGTGGAAAACTGGAACAACTCATGATGATATATGAATGCCCAAGCACTAGTGCAGACACATCCACCTACTCCACTGAGTTAAGGACAGCTCAGATGGTGCAGCCATGTGACTGGCTGAGTGCAGTTAAGTGCTTGCTAATACCCTATGCATGCACTGGGAACTGTAATGGCCCTTTGTGAGATGTTTTCCAGATACTGCCCAACTCTTCCACAGAGTAGGCAGTTCTTATTAACATTTTAATAAATTGGGTCAATAATTGCAGCAAAAGCCCCAATGCTCTGATATAGTGCTAAGCTGAAAAAGTACAGGGAAAGGCACTTGTCTGGAGCGCATCCCAATGTTACACGGGGACACCTCTGCACTCAGCTGATTGAGCACTTGTAAATCTGGTCAAACTCAGCCTGAAGGTCATATTCATCCTCTTGACAAATCCCATGACAGAGGGAGCTGCAGTTCATTGGGGACAGGCATGTTTAATGGTTTGATCCTAGCAAATAGTCAGTGAGTAAACTGCTCTAGAGAAAGGGCTGCAGTCGGGCAAAGGCAGGCAGAAGTCCCAGGAGCCCAGCAGGCATGTACACCCGGTCAGCACGGCTACACAACAGGCAGCTCTCAAGAAGGTCCAATAAACAAACATGCAGGTAGGCACAAGGATCTGCAAGGGCAAGGTCATGCTCTTCTCTGATCCACAGCATGCCTTGTTCCTTGCCTGTGACAGGTCCCCAGACAGACAGACCCCAAATCCCACAGTTTCTGCAATACATGTTCCTCCCTATTGGGGAAAATGCTAGGACCATTTTTTTGGATTTAACTCCTTTTCAACTCAGAGCCTCTATCCCAGTCTCATCGAGCAGGCACACACCTTAGGATGCCTGGTACTTTCCTTGACGTGGCAACAACACAACACATATCATGCAAGCTACCTGCTGCTGGACAGTAACCTTTACATTGTGAGACAAACCACTCAAAGTAATTTAATACGATAAAGTATCTTTCCAACATTGTAAAACTTTTCTTCTGTAGGAGGTAGACAAAACATACATTTTGAAACAAAAAAAGTTCTTGCTGCTCTTCGAAATCAAAGCTTTCCTCCTCCTCTACACAGTGTCTTTCAGAAGAGTCCCGGTGCAGGTGGAAAGGCCAGGTACTTCTACAATACAAATAACAGCACCAAAATTGGCTGTGAAGCTACTGGTAACTATTTGCTCTATGCTACGCTTCTTCCAACAGCTGTATTTTGCCTTGTTGGCCTGGTAAATTACCATGTACAGTCTCCTCTCTGTTCCTGTGGGGCTTCTTCCCTTAACTGCTGCTGAAAAGGGATCCTGAGGAATAGAGAAGCTTTGAGTGTCCAGCCCATATGAATGATTGTATTAGCTAACACCTCTTCAACAGAGACACTCTTCTTTGCTTGAGGGGATAACAGAAATATGTGCAATCAAATCTGATGTTATTATGACTAGCTAATTAAGGAAATTATATAAGCTTTTATACACTACTGCATTCCATAGAAGAACATTTTTCTTCTTTTTTAATATAGGTAGACACGTAAACTTTTTTTTAATCTAGTCTTCATATGCAAATCTCTGTCACTAGTTTGTTTCTTCTGCTTTCTCTTGTTTTCAGGTTTAAATCATTCTGTAAGGAAAATAACCGTTCGTGGTGGGTTTTTTAAGATAGAGTAGTCCAATTTTATGGAAGGCTATTCTAGAAGTGTACAAAGGAGGAGCTAACCACTTAAAGGTGTTAAAAGCTGAGATTTAGACTTGTACCTTCAAAGCCTTCTATCAAACTACAAAACAGTTTATCCTATTGCTCAGACTATCAAACATCTCTGACTAGTTCAGGTTACAGAAGGGGTCAGAGTCATCCTCTGCTGTAAATTTGCAAGATTTCCATTTCTGTCTCACTGTAAATGGGAGCAGAGTTCAAACTCTTTGAAGCAACAACTAAAAAACCTCACAAAGAACATCCCTCTGACCAAAAATGTCACTTTTCTAAGTGTACATAGTGACAACTACTTCAGAAAGAGTAGCAGTAAACATGACATCTAATAAGGAAACTCCTCCTGTCAGATAAACAGTTTAAAAAAAATCATGTTCAACATGTTGAATATCTTCCTTGCCAGAGGAAAATCTCACTCCTTTAAAGCATCTGATGATGCCTGCTCTCCATTCCTCATCTGACACCTGCTCTGATATGCCAGTACCTTGGACTTTGTAAGTGTGTGACAAAATTAGTTTTTGACAAAAGCATCCTTTAAAGAAATTCACTTCTTCCACCAGGAATAAAACCTAGCATTCACTGGTGTGTCTATAGTGGATTTTCACCATCACAGACTAAGAAAAGTACCCTTAAATGGAATTCTGACTTGGAGATTTGAGTTTAAAAAGCAGGCTTGTCTCTTTGCAACAAAAAAATTGACATTCACAAATGCATGCAATTTACAGAATCAACGTACAACAATGCTTGTTGCATTTTACGTTCATATATGCTACTTACTACTAGGGTAATATAGGTTGAAGCCCCCTGAAAACATCAACGACAAGGATAAATAACAGCTCAGCTGATGGTGACAAAAAGGTCATTTAAAAAAATCAGAACAAACTAAACCAAATGTTTTCATTGGAGCAATACTGTCATTTTCTTTTTTCTTGACAGCTTACCAGAAATGGGTCCAAACAGCAATTCAAAGTATGTTTTTATCTGAGTGCTTTTTAATGATAAGGAGCAACTAAAACAAAGTAATATAAAGGATGTTCATATTCATTCATGTTGGGTCACAGCCAAACTCGGCTCCAGATTTGGACTTCAAGCCTGCCAAAGTTTAGACATACTCAATGTTGTTTTTTCTCTTCATTCTAATTTCAATAAAATTATTTCTAATTTCTATTCCACTTCTGGCTTCTGCTGGGAACTGGAAGAAGAAATCCTGAAATAGGCATATGTTGTACCATCCATTTATACACGTAAACAGGAAGGGAAAATACTAAACCCTGCAATGTGCAACAGGACTGTGAGTCAGAACTGCAACTGGAACCTGAATTTTGTACTTCTGGACCTTTAGCTATTTTAAACATGTAGTTTTAACACTTAGTTGGCATGAGATTTTGCATTTCTAATATAAAACAAGTACTCAGTACTCAAATACAACTCTATTTTCAGGAGCTGTGTAAGGAAGCAAAAGATTTCCTGTAGCCTTGCTACCGCTACGTGCCCATATTTGTTTTGTGGGCAGCTAAGTAAGAGAAGTCTGACCAGGGGAGTATCCATGCATTGCAAAATGGAGAAAACAGGTGAGAGGGTAAGGAAATTAGGCTTCAGGCTTTTCTTCTAATTTAATAAATACTTCACGAAAGTCAGTCTGTCTCTCTCTCTCCTTTCCTTTTCCCATCCCCCCCACCTTTTCTTTGCTTTTGGACGGAGAACCAAAAGGCCCTCTTTTCCCCAGGAGATCTGTATTAGCCTCATCACGAAGTAAAAACCATCTTTTGCATAGGAGCCCCTTTTAAGCTAGGGCTTTCGCCCTTGGCCCTGTCAGAACTAAGCTGCAGCAGCATCCCAGCCATGCCCATGCCTGGCCATGTACCCCACTGATCTAGTCCCTGATACTACCCTGCAGACTTGATTTCCCAGGTTGACCTTGAACATGCCTTGCCACTACAGACTTGCCTGGCAACCACTGCACTGTGTCTGACCCCAGTTACTGTCCTGACCTGATCCTGGCCCTGACTCGCTGGTTGACTCCTCTGCTTGACCCGCAGACCTGCCTCATCGCTGTGCTCACCCACCAGACTGGGCTCTTGCCCGACTTCAGCTGCCATCACTGGGCCTCTCAGCTTGCATCGCCCCGACGTTGCAGGGCTGCACCCTTGCTGGGAAGGATTTTTGTATCTACCAGCCTTGTTGTCATGCCTGCCCTGCCCCTGCTGCTCCTCCGTGCTACTCGTGGGCTTGCACAGCAGCCCCACAGCTTTCCACCAGAGCTCTGACCCCCAGCTAATCCCATACAGCATGCAAGCTCTAACAGGATCTCAGCGTAACAGTAATGGGGCTCAGGAGTCATCTTTTCATCCATTACTGTCTTCCCAGGGATTCACTTTCTTTATACATAATGAGAAAGGAAGAAGAATGCAGCTGTTGCAAACAAGGCTGTCCAATCCTGTATTCACCTAAATTACCACTGCACTGAGATCTAGAGCTGAAAATCTCTTCATTGCTGTCTAGAATAGTACATCTTAACATCTCTTCTCTTCTGCTATCGCTTAATAGGTTCCCTTAATGAGCAAGTACCTCAGAGAGCAAACTAACTATAAGCACGGATGATAAAAACACGTCTGGCAAGAACATCTCATACCACTTCCCTCTCCCTGTTGGCATTAAGACAACAGTATGCTCTGTGTTTTAAGGACTGGGGGGTGGGGTGGGGGGTATTCAGAAAATCCCAAGCACATTATTTTCACATCTCATTTGCATAAGAGATGAATAGTTTTTAAACAAGATCACACCAGTAGCCCATTACCATCCATTTTAATACACTGGGAGGACACACTCTACAAAACAAAAGAGGAAAAACTCTTGCTTTTCAAAGATATGTCTCTCACTAGGTTCCTACCTACACTAGACTAGGGTAAAAGAGGCATGAACAAAGAGTTAGGAGGCCAAAGCAACCAAGCATCTCATGACATGCAGCAGACACTCATCTCTGTTCGCTGAGATCCTTTACATCCACCAGAATGGTGTCTAGCTGACAAGAGGCAAGAATGATCTGACAACTAGGATTGGTGCAGAACACAAGACTTGGTATCTAGGACCTGCCTTCTCAGATACCTTTTGGCATACCGAAACATGGCTTATTTGTACGGAGCTGGCATTGTTCATGGTGCTACAGAAGCTGTTGGAAAATATAAACAAACTGATACGAGTCAGCATAAAAGCTCTGCTGACTCACATTGGCTGAAAAGTAGCCCCAAAAATTTGGTTACCTAGACGACCAGAAGGAAGTTAATTCTTCTAGTACCATAGGAATTGGCAAGATTGAGCTGTTTTCAAAGTCTATTCTTGATCAACATAATAGGCTGAATTATATCTGCCTTAACCATTATTTCTTTTCTGACAAATTCTCCAGGCTTGCTAAGCAAAATAAGACATTTGGTGCTCTAAGAAGGTACAAGCAACCCCATGGCTAAAGTGCTATTAGCATTGGTCTGTATCAGACTTCTCAGTATTTTTTTCAGACAGACATAGCTGGCAAGATGCCTGTTTAAACCCAGTTTGCAGTTGGAACGTGTGGCCCTAGAGCTCTGAAGTGCTCTGACATCACGGTGACAACCCAGGCTGCCCCTGGGACAGGGGTTTCCGCTCGTTGGTTCTGCTGCAATGGAGAAAGAGGTAGCTGGTTTCCTCTAACTGGCTATACTTACAGCTATCGACACCAATACTGCCCCTCAAGTACATCTCTCAGGGATGCCTACCCCATGGAATAGGCTGTCAGGACTAAAAGATGGGTCTGTGACTATTCTTTCTCCCTTCTCTAACACTGACCAATACAGGAACCGATTCTCAGCGTACAACAGCACTAAAATTCAGCCAGGTAAACGGCATACTCTTCAATTTCTGCATTGCATGAGAGAGGAGCAAAAGACAGAAAGAGACAGGACAAGCCAAACCTTGGCTTCATAAAATATACACAGGATTCTTAAAGTTCATAGCACACCTCACCTTGAAAGACTCATCACTTATTCTTCCACAAAGTAAATCGTGCGACTGACTCTCAGGGAGTTACGCTTCAGAAACTAGAATGGCCCTCCCTGAACTTCCATGAGTTCACAGAAAACACGCATCTCCAGACAGCAATAGAAAAGACTGGGCTGGTTCATCCCTAACCATTACCTGACCTAAATGCATGCCTTTGTAAGGCACTGCCACTGGCTTCGACAGGACCTGGACAGAACAGCAAAGAATCCAGCAAGGGGTCCAAAACTTACATCATCCTTAGGATGGGCACAGGCCAGCTAAGAGTCCCATGGGATCTGCATGAGAGTTTTGGAAGGAAATTCCCCATTTCAGCTAGAAGGGACATACTCCCACTACCCTGGACAAAGAATGGGGAAAAAATATTTCTAAGTAAGTCCCTTCTCAGTCCCTTGCATGCTCATTTCTGTGGGAGAAAGCAATTAGACCCTTGATAGTTAGGTCAGCAAGCCATTTCCTCCCTCTTTCACTTGAGACAATGCATTATAAGTATTACAGCAATCTCTTCACAAGGTTAAGGAAAATACTACAAAATTCAGTACTCAGAACAAAGATATAGGAAAAGACTAGAAATAAAATTGTTTGTGGGTCTAAGCAGAAAATGAGAAGTTTTTATCCTTCCAGTCCAGCAATATATCTACCTGCTTATTGTATTTATACAAACAAAATTATAAAAAGAAAATGGAGACGTTATCAGAGTAGCACAGTAGCTGCTGGAAAACTGTTTCAAGCAGTGCATAATCTTTGCTATAGTGTTTACACCTTGGAAAAGCAGCTTCCCTGTGGAGAAGGGCATGAACGGTATGCTTGCCAGCCTCAGGAGAGGCCTTGGTCCTTAGCCTGCTGGGGAAGGTCTGTGCTAATTATGTGGGGCAAAGGGAGGCACAGCTATCTTAATCTTCATCAGGAAGGGGAAATCACTGTCTGGGTATGGCCAATACATGCCTCACTGAAGCAATGAGGCTATTAAAACAAAAAGTTGTCTGGAGCACCAGCTCATCTTGCAGGCTGCTCTTGTAATCCACCAGGAAACCTACAGCAACTTTGAGGTGCCTTTACATGATACCCCTCAGCAGTGGGATTGCAACAGATTAGTTTCCACTCCCTTACGTCTGTGACATGCAGCATCAACTAGATCTATATAATGAGAGGGGTTCAATGTACGTCTTAACCAGGTTAGTGCTGATACTTCATGTTCAGACAGGATGTTTTACTCAGAGACCCACACCACACTGCATGAATATTAAGTGCAAAACCCTGTTACATGCCTCTGTAATGGAAAATTCCTTTTATTGTGCAAAACTATACAGGCTTGAGTGAAGGAAAGCCCAGTTATAAGTAATTCACCCAAATAATGAAGCAATCTTGAGACCTGGGTGGAATGCTTCATGTGCAGTTCTCTTCATGAATAATGGCCTCTTTTTTCTTTTCTTCGCCACTCAGAGAGACTTTTTTCTTTTTTAAAAAGCAACGCCATATTTTCTGTCAAAATACCCCCAGAAAATTATTGACAGCCAAGTTCTTTTCTTAACCAACCAAAATGCTAGATTTTTTTTAAGGAATTGGTCCATATAAACACAATCTTCGGCTGACTTCCTGAAAACCTTTGAAGAACCTGTTTACTCTCCAGCTCATCCACTTGAGGAATAGGTGGGCAGCTCAGCAATGTAGCCATTGCTTCCTCCCTCTAGCTTCCCACCACTGGTACTGCCGTGCTGGGACACACCGCAAGGCCTTAGTTATATGCTGAGCTGGACAAACTCACGGAAGATTCAGGTGTAGCTGGAATGCCTCCACCCTGCTTTTTGCCACCACTGGACAGACAAACTTGGCCTCAATGTATTAAAATTTGGGTTCTGTAATACCGCAGTTCATAGACTCCAACCCTTGCAACACCCCAAAGAAATAGTATAAGCATTTTACAGAACTGAGACCCCTTTCAGCCTTCACACACCGCTCCAGCAATACAGCAGCAGCTACAGAGCAGCACAGGGCTGGCATATATTTGTACAGTGCCACCATCTCTGACCTTGGCACAGGGGCAATGTCAGGGATGGGGGTGTGATTGAGGCATTCAGTGCTCCAGAAACAGAAGCAGCTGGGTAAAGTGTCTGCAAAAGCACCCACGGGGGCTGCTCTAATTTAAATTGGCCCCTGAGCAGCTGAGAAGCTGAAGAATAGAAGCAGAGATGGCCTCAAGCCACTGTTGTACTCTCTTCCTGAAACTGCACCTTCTGAAGCACAGGAGAAAATAACAGCAGATAGTAAGAGAGCCAGGAATGAAGCTGGGCAGAACAAAGTGTCTTCACCCAACAAAGCCTCTTTTACCCAGGCACCAAAAACACCCCGAAATTGCAGCTCTGCTGCAAGCTCGCATTTCTTGCTGCATCACCTAAATAAGAACGAGGAAGAGGGAAATGGCTGACCTTCTGATCATGTTTATCCCACCTCTAGTACTGAATAATGTCATTTCACTTCCATAGCATTGCTCTTGAATTACCCCTAGGAAACCAGGGACAGTCAGCCCCTCTTAGCACACAGAACTTATCAAAATCTGAGTTTTGATCTTGGGATCATCCCAGACAGTCAGAGCAATCACTTTGGGACTTTTCCTAATCGGAGGAAGAGGGTTAAAGTGGTAAAAAGCAAAGGACTCCACTGTGTCTTACAAGTAATGAATCTTACTCAAGCAAAGTGCACTGACAGCAGGACTGCCCAAGTCTGATAGATTAGTTTGGTTGCGTAAATGAAACTGCTCTTCCCCAATAATATATGCTCTCAATGGGAAGAGTTTGGAAAGGGGTAAGAGAGGGAGAGAGAGGTACAAAAGAGGAAGAAAAAAAGCAATTCAACATTTGTCCCACAACATGGTGAACATACAGAAGCTGAAGCAGAAGCTGGAAAGTCTCCCATGTCCCACACAAGCTGTAAGACAGTCTCCTGGATGCTCAGCCCTGACGGTGAAAGACTTTGGCAAACCCTGAGGGGAGAAAAGCATTCCCTTCTGCCACTGCTGTACATCTGACAGCGGGGCACAAGTTCTAGCTTAGCAGAGTTAATTTCTCATTTGGACTCGCTTACTTCGTATCTTAGAATTGGGAGGAATGGGATGGCCTCCAGATACGTCTCCAGATACAATTCAGGTTCAATGACATGGACAGCTCAGGACTTTATTTCAAACCAAATCAAAGTTAGGCTTCTCCTGTAAACTTAAAAGTGATTCTATGGAGATTCAAGCATCTAGAGCCTTCTGTGATCCACGGCATTTCTGGGCCATGTCATGTATTCTTGGGCCTAATTACTGACAGATTCGAGCACACAAATAGCTCTCTAGTCTCCAAATAATTTTAAATAGAAATGCTTGGTTTATTGGCCAAAATCATCTCGAAAACTGAGTCTGCAGTGGCTGCACTATGCAATTGAAAGCATTTCTCTAATTGCCTCTCTTCCCTTTCAGTATCGGCCACCCTGCCTCCCCTTGCCAGCACTGAATACAGATCATTACAAAAGAGAACGAAAACCTAGTGCTGAGCTTTCTTATATGGAAAGCCAGCATCCTCAAAGCCCCGGAGCTGGCCAGCACGAGGCACACCGACCACATGATAAGAGGGCATTAATAAGCTCCCCACAGAAAGAGGAGCTTTCCTGAGCCCACCACACACCATGTGTGCACCCTTGGCCTGGGAACAAGACGGGCCTCATGGCACTCAATCTCCCCCTGGGAATCTCTTAGCAAGATATTTACAGAGTTTCTCTGCCTCAGGGAAAGAGAGTGAGCGCACAGGAACGAGCAGGCGTGAAACCAGCACTGAAGTGGCTTTCATGCAGCTGGTGTCGTCCTCAGTGAAAGTCACCTTCTCCTACATGACCTTATTTCTCTGTACATCTTCCAGTTGCTTCTGTGAGGGTAACCATATTCCCTACCTCACATGGGTGTTGCAAAAAGTGCATCAAAGCTTTTAAGTGCCGTGGTAATCAAGTAAACAAGTCTTAACTACCTTAAAAGACATCAAGAACTTGTTTTGAAAGCAGAGTGGGCTTTGTAGATTTGTAACAACAACTACAAAGCAACCAAAAGAACAATGACAATTTTTATGGTTTGGACTGGGGGGGTGGGGTGGGGTGGGTAACTATTCCTTTTGCAAAGGCAAGAAAGATGTGGTTTTAGCCTGATTAATCAAAACTAATGAGCCCCTAAAACCTTATGTTTCTCTCAATCAGCATACTATCAGCAGTGACACTATACTAGCCTTTCTCCATCAAAGAGCAGCCCAGGGGCCATCTAATGACACTCCAGTGTGAGTGACTCAGAGTTTCTCCATAAAGTAAAGCTTGCCTAAATTTCCAGACCAGATGGTTGAACTGTGAGACAATCCGTCAGATGGCTCTGAAGTGTTTAATACAATTAAGGCTATGCAATCTGGAAATGCCCTGGGCTCAGATAATTTGTCCGCAGATTTCTGTAGAGCTTTCAGAAACAAATCTGCACAGTCTCCTTCTGAACAAGCTTAATGATTTCTTAGCCAACAGCAAGGGAATCAGCCATTAAGGGAAGCAAACAGAACCCCTTGCTACTGCCTAAAGAAGCAGCTCCCAAACCCCTAACAGGAAGACAGCTTCCCTTTGACACCAGGAGAAACAGAGGACTCTCACTGGAGGGGACAAGCTCACACTTCTCACTTCAAAACAGCAGAGCTGAGTGGAGAGTGACTGTGAACAGAACCACACCAATAAATGGTCCTAACTACCCTTTGTCAATCATCACACCAACAAGAGTATCTCGGTACCAGGAACAGGAGTACCCAGTAGCAACCATCCTACATGTGACACCCCTCACACATATGTTGTCTACTGTGGAGTGAAGGGAGAGACTTACTGCCTAAAACATACGCCCACAGAGACAGGAGAAGGAAAAGAATGGATGGAGGAGAGTCAAACTGAGAGGCTGAGCTGCTGTAGCACAAAGCTAAAAACTAGTACCCAAGTGTACTAGTGAGTTCAAGATCTCCTGCTTCCAGGTATGCTTTGTGATCTGTTAAAGGGCAGCAGGGAGATGACCACAACACCATAGTGGGGCAAGTCAATTCCACTCCAGGCAGGGATCCGTCCTCTTTGATCCCCAAATAGAAATACACGAAGGGCTTGAGAGTGCTAACCAATAACTTACACTGTACATAAAGCATATTACATGTGTTTCCAAAACAAGCAGTGAAAATCCAGGATATTCAATTTAAAGAAATCTGTGTTAGAGCTAGAAAAAAAAAAAACAGGTAATAATTGCATGGCTACCACTAAAACCTGTGAGTGCCTAGAGTCATGAACTGTGGTTCCATGACTACTTTAAGCCAACATAACCACCAGCTGCTGCCAAAAACCAACTCTCCCGCTTCCCACTCCTGTCACTCCTTCCCATTCACACCAGCAGCTGGGAGCTGCATCGAGCTGTATTAGTTTATGAATGCTTGTGCCAGCACTGCTAGCAGGATCACAGAAGCAGAGGTGAAGCAGAGGTGGGAGTGAAAGGCTGCAAGCAATTGTGGCATTGTCATCCCAAATTAAATTCATCTGCCTTTAAAAGATACATGTGACTTCTTTTCCTACCCCTCTCTGACCTTGTGGCCCACAGGTCTGACTCTTCTTCCCAAAATGGTGCATGCCACACTTCTTCTGCCAAGCCCCACGGCCTCCTCTCGAGGCTGAGCTTCACAGTGCATAACATTTCCTTTTGACCCTGCAGCTCATGAAAGAGGCTGTTGTGCGGCCACACAAGTACCATACTTACCACTGCTCAATAACCAGAGGGGGAAAAAACATGTGACTGCGCAGCTGAGAATTGTATTGAGAACTGTATCTGTTGCACATGCCTAGATGGACAAATGAAGGCCTTACAGATTAGCTTCAGCTCCTGCACCACCAAACACCTGGGTGTTTCTTTTCTGCTTCAGGTTTTCCTTTGTGATATAACCATGCGTACATGGAATATCCTCTTCCATTGTGCAAGATTCCTGACGTAGCTATTCCTGGTTAAATGGCTGTGCACTACACTTGACAGCATACCTAAAAGCAAGTGAAAACCTCCTACTACATATTTTATTATGTATAATAAATGGAAATTGTGCCTGTAAGAATACAGGGGGGAATCTGATGTTAGAGTACAATCGAAGAGCAAACAGGCTGTAGAAGGTATTTCAGGGTGGAAGACCCCATCTGCTTAATGTTCCAGAAGGTCAGAACTCAGTTCGGTAAGTATATCTTTAACAAAATAGGATCGCTGAGCCTGAAAATGCTAGTCAAGGGTACCTTACAGAGTTTAAAACTGGGGTTTGTGGCAGATCAAAACTAAAAAGATCACATGCCTTAAATACTGTGTATTATATCTCTCTCAGAACGCTGGGAGGATATGACACAGCTTTGAGTGTTTGGGGCGTTAAGCTGCTGCTGAATGCAAGGCAAGTGCCCAGGTATGTAACAGGAGCACTTACGGGGAGACTGCATGCCTCCTTCCTTGCATTACACTGCACATCAGCCCACACAAATCAGTCACTAGTTGGAATCCTCACCCACTCAAAACGAGTTACAAGCTGTCTCATTCAAAGACTGGGTATAGTATGAGCTCCCTTCCAGTTCCTACACCACAAATTCACCATCACACTCGCTCAGTTGGCAGATGCAGCAACAGACACAAGAACTGCAGGAGCCATACCGATTGAAGTGTCACTGTTCCCACCAGAAGACATTCCCATGCTTCTCCTTGAACCATTGTTCTACTAGGCTGGCAGGTTTAAGGGTGTGAGAGGTGACCTGCTATGACCTTATACATGAGCAAGTGACTCCATTCTTTAGAGCTGTCAAGCAGTGTTAAATTTATAGTTTTCATGCAGATTATGTGCAAATGAATTCAAGAGATAACGGAACCTTCTTTAGTGTTACATAGGCAGTTGTACAAAGCTTGGCAGAGCTAGAGATAAATTCTCCAATTACTCTAATACATACTTGTAATCTTCTCACATGACTTTTCTCACACATTGCTCACAAGCTCCCTGTGCTCCACATTCTCACCTCCCAAGATCTCATCCTAGCATGTAACGTCTGCCAAAAAAACATACACACAGCTCCAGGTCCACTCTCAACCTGCTATACCCCCTCTCTCCTCAAGCTCATGAAAAACATCTTCCCTAGGCAGCTGCTTCAAAGAAATTCTTGTCTACAGATGCTTTGATAAACAGCCTGTATTACCAGAAGGATGTATCTATTAGGTAGCACAACTGGTAATTCTGAGATGCGGGTCCCCTGGTACTCTTCCATCACGTTTTCTTACTGCTGTTATTCAGCAGAACTACTGATGAAAGTCAGTGGGGTGATGAAGATAAATAGTAAAAGGCAAATAAAGTTTTCATGCATTGTGCCACAGTCTTTCTTTCAAAGACAGACAGCAACCTACAAAATGCTAAGCTTCATGCTGTATGGTGTCACAAATCCACTAGGTCACATACATTATCAGCTGCCCAGGCTGGAGGGTCAGAGAAAGGCAGGTGGGATTATATAGGGAAAAGACTTATTTGGCCCCTGTGAGTAGCATAGAGGTTGGCAAATCACTTCATCCTACTCTAAATCTGCAAGGTGTGACAACTGGGCTGACAAAGACTTCTCCCATATTTTCTTTTTGATAGCAACTTTGGACAAATTATCGTATGTGCAGTTTTATATATTCCAACTCTGACAGTTTCAGATGATGTCCTTTCCTGCACAACAAGGACATTTTCAACCTCAGTGTGTAATTCAAACCTCATAATTTCATTGGACAATTGCAGATTAGAGCTCTGAAAAGGTCTCACTTTCTTCCCCCTGCTTCTGAGGTGAAAATGAAAACCAGAGGGGAGCACTTGATGAAGATTGTGCTGATGTGATCGCCTACAGTTTCCTCTATTGGTACTGGTCACAGCTTATAAATTCAGACATAAAGAATTATTTTTATTAAATAGCATCCCACAAGCCAAAGGACTTTTCCATCTGGGAGCAGCTATGAGATACAGAAAGGATGTTAAACATAAGCAGTCTAGTTTGAAATGTAAGCACCTCAAAAGAATGTCCGGATCCTGAATTACATTGCTCAAATTGTCATTTAAAATCATAGGCTTAGATTGTCATCTAGCATAGGTTAGAACAGCATAGTACAACACAGGATCTGGGCTTCACAGTGTAAACACAGTACAGTACTTAGTCTGATTTGCTCCTAGAAGAAAGAAACTCTGTGTCCTTCACTTCTTTTCTGACCTGCTATGCAACTTATGTAAATTGCTTATCCTCCACAAAGTATATTAATTGGAGGTACCATAGCTCTGTCTTTAATACAGGGACTAGTTGAACTCGTGATCAGCTGGAAGCGTTTTGAAAAGCTCAACCCGTCATGTTAATTGAGTAATAGATTCCACATTTACAATGTAGTGTAATTCATACTGCCAAGAGTACAAAGTGCCTTCACCTGCGCCTGTCACAGGAGCACCCAGAATCTAGGGCACACCCACAGGGACCTGCAAGGCAGTCACTGTCAGATAAAGTGATCATCTAAAGTCTGACAGCTACATCCAAGCATAAGGAACACTTAAGGAAGAAGCTTCCTCAAGGACGAAGTGTTGTGGCCTTCCACTGATGAGGACGGATACCACAAATCTGGGACGCCTTGCACCAGGCACTGCCCACCAGCACGAGTAAAACTGTCGATGGGGCATTTAAAACAGATGGGAGGACATACACTCTTGCAAATGCTGTTCCAGCCTCTGAGGCTGTATTTCGGTACTATGTACCAGAACAACATTTACACGTCAATCCAGCCTGGGCCACAACACACTGACCCACAGAAAAAATGTCAGTCTCATTGATGTTCCTTTCGCAAGCAACGCTTAAAGAGAACATGAGCGTCAAGCTTCCTTCTACTGCAGCACAAGAACGACGCTAAAATGGGAACTGGGAGAATGAGAGTGGAGAAGGCATTTAAGGGAATAACCCTAGGTCAGAGGGATGAGATAAAGATTTTCAGGCTCTGCCAATTCATCTAAACAACGCTGTGGTCAGGGCCCAAGGGCTTTGGGATTTTCATCTACATAATCTTCAAATTTATTAGACTGGCAAGCTTTCAGGTTTTTTTTCTCTTGGCAAAGGTGTACTTGTAAAAGGAGGAGTATTCCAGCTGAGGTGGAAAAGCGGTCCCTACCTGCTTCCCCCAAACTCCCACAGAGGACACTAAATGCACACTGCAGCACCCAATAGCTGGTGTTAGCAGTATTTTCTAACCTGTTCCCCAGCAGGTCAGGTGGAAAGGGTCACTCTGGGGTTTCTTCAGCTGAAGGTTGATTGATCAGCCCTTGCTGAACTAAATTGTTTCTGTAAGTGCTTCTGTAAACAAACTAATTAACAAACCCCTACTAGACTATATTTATGCATTTAGCAGTGGCATCTGCACTAGCTAACTCAGACTGGAGCAAGCACACCTACCTCTGACACAGCATTTAGTGAAGAAAGCATATTAGATTACTTTTGTTCACAGTTTTTTTCTTCTTTCCCTCAAACCCAGTGACCCTCTGTGACAAAGATTTATAGAACTAGCAATCTAAAGAGGGTCACTGCAGAGCAAGCAAGCGTAAAATGAAAATGGAGATTAGCTTAAACCCAGATTCATGTCATACAATTATCACTGTAAATTCAGGAGTTCGGAGGACACAGCAATGTGCTATTACTTCTCACTAAGCATGTCAGAGTGATTTAGAACAAGTCACTATCAGTTCAGCTAGAAACAACAACTTAGTCTTAAAATTACCTTGACTTGCTACTTGCTGCTTTAAACATGAGCTCTGATGATGCACCTTCTAGTCTGCAGTTCTGAATTCTCATGAGGAAAGACAGCAGATCTGAGATTTTCAGCAAGACATTTGTAAAAACATCCCTTTGCTGGGACTGCTGAGGAACATTCACTGGGGAAAAAAAAAGGAGAAATGAACACCAAAGAACAGAGAGTCTCTTTGGATTGATTTATTCTCCAGTTCACATTCTTAGGCACTGAATTATCCATCTTCCATAAAAAAATGATGTATTTATTACTATCTATTTTCCAGACATCCCACAATATATACCAAGAATTCTGCTTATAGAGAACTCTCAGCCCAAGGACACATCTAAGGGGATGGGTACAAGCAAACCCATGCTTCTTTGCCTTTCTTTCTCAGCTTAGTGCACTAAGAACAATGTGGGTCTCTCTACTCTTGCTTCATAGACCTGTTCAAGGACTTCAAATGTTAAACATGTACGTGCAGCATAAGAATGGTTCAGGACTGACCATGTGCACTCCGCATTAACGCAAAAATATCTGGTGGACTGGAGATTAAACTAGTGCTTCTGCATTACTGCTGCTTTGTTTTCTATTCTCCAGAGGACTTTAAAAGTGTGTATATTTATTCTGGGAAGAATCCAAACAAGTTTCATTCACTTGTCCTATAAAACCACAACAGCTGAGTCACTCTTTAAAAGCATTTCTCTTTTTAGTGCTGTTTCCTTCATATAGTACTTATTTATTTACCATAAACAGGAATGGATCAATTTTTATCTACTTGAAGATGTGACCATTTTTTTTTTCCAGAACTGTTTGAAAGAGAAATTTCCCTATCATAATCTCTCGTACCATATTAATGGTCACTAGTGCCTTCAACCTTGAAGCAATTCTGTGTCAACTGTAGAACTAAATGAAAAGTTAATTTTTTTTTTTTATTATTTTATTTATTTATTTTTTTACAGGAGAACAATCCACCACTGGCCAGATTTATCCCACTGCCAGAATTGCTTCCACCAGAAGAACAGCCAATTAAGCAGAAGGTAAGAGTAATTTTCAGTAAGTTTTTGCCTAGGGTTGCACTGGTGGAGAGGTCAGCAGAGCTGGATCCTCTGTAGGCAAGACACATCTCATCCTTTCTTTTATGCAATTTTTCTGGAACACTGACACAAACTTTTCCACTGTGCAGAGGAAATGCTAGCAGGAAAACAAGAATGCCTCATAAACACACCCACAACACAATCCCACAATCCACTAATGTTCTTAGTCTTCCAGTTAAGACATTTCATAGATAAGCTGCTAAATTATTCCCTGCTTTGTAAGGTAAGATGTGTTTGATAGCCCAGAAAGTATAAAGCCACTGTAAGACCTAACAAATACCAGGCAAAAGGTATTCCATGTAACCTATAGTTGAATTGCCCTGCTGATAAGGAATGTGGTCTTAACACACTGGGTTTCATGCTCTGGGTCACAGCGGATGACCCAGCTCTGTTTCACAGCCTGTATTTCAGTGAATGGAGTGACTCCCTGTTCCTCTCCTCATTGTCAGTGGCAATGACTACGGAGATTAAAAAAAGAAAAACAACCAGTAAAACAACAAACAAGGCTTCCAGAAGAACAGCAAGACACTACACCTCTCAAATGAAGACATACTAGGAGGCACAGAAAAGGGCTATGGACTTGGTACAAGCCAGACATTTCAGCACACTTTTGAATACCATTGACAGTGACACCACTTAAGTATTTTGCCAATTGAGACCTAAACAGGCTCAGTCTCATATATACAAACTCTTCATCACCTCCTTTCAATCCCACCGGACTTTTAAGTCCTGTATTTACCAATATCACTTGTAGACTGATTTAATTATCATTTATTTGGCAGAAGTGCCTCTGCACCCTGACCCTGATCACCTCCTACCTCTGACTACACAGAAATACTGACCCAGTCTTTCCACAGGGGCTGAACCAGTTCCACTCCACATTGCAGAAATCGTGGGCTTGATAAATCCACTGCCCTTCAACCAGTCCTGGCTGGAGGTTACAAATGAGTCACCCCTAAATTTACTCACATAATAGCAAAGTAAATTGGGACGAGCATTTCCTAACACACTAAAAGCATTAATACCTCAGTTAGTTACTTAGTTAATTAAGATGCTTAAGGTATCTTCTCTATCCTATGTCAGGTTGAGGCATCCTTCAAATAGTAAGTTTTGGTCAGGAGAAGAATTAATAGGCATGTATAAGCTTTGAAAGAGATCTGTCATGTATGAAGAGCAGCTGCTGATATTTATGCCCCACAGAGAGGCTCACTTGGAGTTTGATTACAATAGTCTAATGTTCTGATTTGTGAATTACACTCAAGAACAATTTATCCCCTCATGCAGATGCGATCTAACCTCATCAGTCCCGTTTGACATTCTCAGTGGTGCCTTTAAAGCTTTTTGAACATGCTATCATGGAGTCGGCTTGACAATTCCACTTGAGGGGATTTGTCAAAGCCATTAGAGTGCCGATTAGATGCCAGTGTCTGCAGGATGTAGTATCACCTGCGTTAGCCTTCATTAGCTACCTGGGACCTCAGTGGTAGCTATATCTGCACTATTATATAGCGAGCTAATTTAAAAGAGACAAGCCTCAAACCAGAAGCTTTACACAAAGCTTAATCCAAATCCTCAAGATTCAAAACATTTTCATTCATTCTCCTCCCATTCATTTTCAGCTCTGCATGATGCGTTACGTTTGGGAAAGCCAAAGAAAACAGACAGTACCCTGAGGAAGGCTGTACTCTCAGTATTTCCAACCCAATCAAAAGCAGGAAAAATAGCAAAGGAGACACAAATCCAATCGCAAAGCTGAACTGGGGGTCCAAGCTTACTCAAAAGAAGAGAGGTTCAAGGGTCTGCAGACAGTTTGGTCCTTCAGAAGCAAAGGAAGGACTTGGAAACAGCCAATTTCTCACCAGTTTGAAAACCTGACAATACTTTGTCAGCAAAAGCATACTCTGAAACAGCAGCACCTGCCTAAGAACTGAGGAGGTGAGATTTTCCACACTGAGTGGGCAGGCTTCTGGAAACAGTGTCAGAAGAGGAGATGATCACTCAAAAGCTGGCCTTCAAATCTTTCCCAAATGTGGTTCAGGAAAGCTTTGCAGCAGCAACTTTGGGAGGAAGGGCTTCTACCAATTACTAGCATAAGGCTAGCAGAATCGCAGCCTCCCAGCAATCGGGATCAGTCACTTCTCAGATTCTTTTCTGGCTCATTTCTAACGGAAACCGGATCCGAGGACAGGATACTCGGCTGGTTTACTATCCTAAACCAAAGCTGTTGTTAGATTCTACACAGTGAGGCTGCAGCATACCTATGTACTATTTGCTATTTTTGTTCACCTCAAGCTGTAGGTATTCATAACTTGGTCAGAGTGTACATAGGACCCTCAGCAGTTTGGCAGCTGAAGACAACACCAGAGTACACAGAACTGCAGCTGCCTGCACAATCCACATGCAAAACCTCAACCAGCAATGGGAACCAAGGGACTGGATTGCAGAAGAGGGCTTCAATATGACACAAAAATTCACGAGTGGGAAAGTATACAGAAGCCTTCCATCCAATGTTTTTTCATTTCCGTTTGTTCTGTGGCATACGTTGGTCCAGTCCAATAACCGGGAAGATGAATGTACTCCCTGGGAGAGAAGAGCAGAGCTGCTGAGCAACACGTTTCATCCACAGAACAACTGATAGGCCTGTATGTAGATAGGACCATGCAAGTCGATCCAGCCTAACCCTAAAAACAGAGAAGGGAATCTATAAATTCCCATTCTCATTTGGTGTCTGGGGGCCACCAACCCTGCCTGGGGGCTGAAACAACTGGTGCCAGTCACTCCTCCAGAGCACGTTTCTGCTTCAACAGAAACATCCTGGGCTGCCCATCCCGGGGCGGTGAGGACAGGTATCCAAGCGCCTGGAGCTCGGAGCACGACTCTCCCCAGGCACATGAGGAAATGGGGGCAGGATATTCTGAACTAACTGCACAGAAGAGTAACACACGGCCACTTTTGTGACTCTAACCCACAAACTGTTGTCTCTAGCAGCAAACATATGGCAAAATCAGAAACAGAGCTGGGAACAAAAACATATTTTCAGTTCATTTACTTTTCCTGGGGTGGGGGGAATACAAATCACCTAGCTCCAGTTATCACGTCCAGCATGTAAGCAACAGTTGGCTTTTCACAGTTTATGGATTATTTATTATATATGCATCTTTCCCTCATCTACCTTAAGAGAGCTCTAGAACAAAGAACAATTTATTCTTGATCAGCATACAGACTGCCTGCCTTTGGGACTCAGATGTGTTTCACAGGAAAGGGAATGTGAGCACTTGAGGAAGGTGCCCGATAGTTGTGACAGGCCTTTTATTTTGCCTTTCCCAGTAACTGAAACCCAGAGCAGTCCCACACATTTGTGTCTCGCCTGGGTAGCTGCATCCTCAGTTGAGCCAAATGTTTAAACCCTTGCAAGCAGGCCACGGTTGAGACAACAGTCTCCAGTCTACTGCAGTGCTGGCCACACTGGGACACGTTCCCATTTCCCTACCTCCCACCGAGCTTCAAAAGGAACTCGGTAGCTATAGTTTTACTGCTCCTTGGAAGAAACCATCACAAAAAGTTTATTTAAAACAAGGATCCTGATGCCTATTAAGAAGCTTTGTTCCCTGTGTCTAAAAACAGCAACAGAAAAATGAACCTGTTCATATTTTTTTTTTTCAGAGGCAGGGAGTTTTGGGCCATCCTATTGCTACATTTTTACTCCATTATGGCCCACTTGAAATCTTCTATTTTTACACTGATAATAATAAGACTTTGCATTTATAGAGCATGCTACAAACGCACGCATCTGCCATCCCTTTGGGAGGCTGGGAGGGAAGTGCTGGACAGCTATGGAAACAGGGCACAAGGTTAAGTAGCAGAGTCCATATCCGAGCAAGGATGAGGACTCTGGATCTCCTGGTTCCTCTGCCTCACACTCATTCCCGAATTGTCAGTTTTCTGAATGATTTTAAAAGCTTTCTTGGAAAGTGTGATCAGTACATTTTTAACTTGGTTTTCCTTGGAAAAAGGTTCGTATAATCACAGTGGTTGCCAAACTCACTCCCAAGTAACTTTCAAATCTGCTAACTGGTTTCAGCCAAATTTGAGAGGATTAACAGCCTTGAAGATAGCCCTACATTCCCACACTTTTTGAAAACCAACAACTGAGCAGAGGCCTTCAGGTTAGTGTCTCCAGAGAGGGAGAACACAAGTCCCCTACACTCTGCTTGGCAGCACAAGCATACATACATGTGTATATACATAAACATACATGATGGTGACAGACTGACCAGCACATGCACAGCCATGGGCCAGCTATTCCCTGCCTTGTGGACTTCTACAGGGGACATGCGAGGACGAGGAGCTGCGTGGTGGCAGCACACAGCTTTCAGTGTGCTGTCTCTTTTGGGCAACTGGCATAGCTGACACATGGGCCAGGGCTGCGGGGCACCATGCAGCTGTGCTTCATCTGCAGGGAGCTCGGGGTAGGTTCAACACAGTTCAGGGGGGTGACAAGCACACCGGCCAGAGGACAGTGCACGCAGCTTCACTCGTCAGAGCACGGTGAGGCATGTGGATGTTACAGCTTTCTTCACCCACCCGCTGGAAGACAGCAAATCCCTCCGGCGGCTCCAGGAGGGGAAGCCCTCATGTTGTCCCAGAGAGGTGAAGCGCTGGGTGATGTCTCTCTCTCCCTCCCCAGCTGGGCTCCAGGAGTGTCTCTGTCTTCAAGGCAAAGGCCAGGCATGGTCAACTCCTTTTCTGCACTTTGAAGAACACTATGTCCTTCGGCTAAGACGCAGGCCTCCTAAATGTTTTCGACAAGGAGGAGATCTTTTTGATAGTAACATAAATAGACACAACTTCTTTTTAATCCAGGGCAGGAAAGAAGAAATATTCTAGCTCTTTCTCAAACTACATAACTGTCACAAAAACATCTTTCACTTGCAGTCAGTTCATCTTGGAGCAGGTCATACCCTGATTTTTCAAAGATCCTGAGGATGACCAGCTACCTTGTTATCACAATCAGAAACACTGAAGGGGGCCTACAAGAAAGCTGCAGAGGGACTTTTTACAAGGGCATGTACTGATAGGACAAGGGGTAATGGCTTTAAGCTGAAAGAGGGTAGATTTAGATTAGATATTAGGAAGAAATGCTTCACCATGAGGGTGGTGAGGCACTGGAACAGGTTGCCCAGAGAAGCTGTGGATGCCCCAACCCTGGAAGTGTTCAAGGTGCCAGGCTGGATGGGGCTTTGAGCAATCTGGGCTAGTGGAAGGTGTCCCTGCCCATGGCAGGGGGGTTGGAACTACATGACCTTTAACGTCCCTTCCAACCCAAACCATTCTATGATGATGATAAGAAATAGCTTCAAATCTGATCTGGATCAGAGAAATATCTCTGAAGCAAACAAAATTAGATTATTCCTTTCTTATTTCAGGAAGATCAAATCATAAAGCATCTGAAGACAACATCTCTCCTGCTTGGATCCCCCACATTAAGAAAAGTGCATAAGAAAAAAAAAAAACAAACTGTATCATGTTCCACAACAGGAGAGCACAATGAGGCAGAGACAGAACCATTACTCTGGAGTATGACTTGAGAGAAGTGATGGTTTCTCCACAGAAAAGTACCGATGCTCAAATATGAGCGATGAGCACCACAACACCCATTACATGAGCTGGCCGACGAGCAAATACAGATGTATGGAATATGACTGTCTTTACATTTCCTTTGTGTGCTATGTCACCTTTCTGAAGAAAAAAAAAAAAAAACAACTGAATTTTCATAGACACATCAGTCCCTAGCTCCTCTTCAGAGCTGCACAAAATGTTAAAAAGGCAAGACTTTTTTTTTTTCCATGTGATAATGGATGTTTGTCCAAAAGAAGCGTATTGAGACCACCAAAGTAATTTTGAAAGGTCACCGTATCTGTTGCATATTTGAACTTCTTTCCTATGGAAAGCAAAGTATCAGAGAAGGGGAAGGGTGCACACCAGTATCTCATGCTAGGATGGAGTAGGGATGCAAGCAGTGCACAAGCTCAAACCTGGAAACAGCCTTCACAGCACCTTATCTAGCCTCTGTTACACAAGGCAGCTGTTAGTAGAAAAATCATAGGAGGTTCATTTTGCTGATTTTTATCTAGTTCTAGCTTGTGTTTTGTAACCAAGGACAAGTTCTAGCTCGTGTTTTGTATCCTGTTTCAAGGACAAGTGGATCATTCCTGTGTAATTTGAAGAACAATATTTTTTAAAAGGATTGATTGGGTCAAAACTGCAGAACAACAGGACGTTTCCTCAGGCATATCTCAATCAAACAGGATTTAAAGCTTCACATGCAGAAGAGAACACAGGCCTCAACCACATGTTGAGATCCTTCAATGACTAAAATAGCCCAAGGACCAGCTCCAAAAGCCGCCCAAACTCGGCAGGAAGCGTTCCCCTGATTTTAGTAACATTTTACTCAAAAAAAAACCCTTCCATTTGTGCAAGACAAAGTAATCCATCAGCACTTGCCAATTAAAATGAATACATTAAACTCGGACACCTTTAGGTTACTACAGAGTTTCTTTAAGAAACAAAACCAACAGTACTGAACCTGTCAAACAATTAAAAGCCCAGAACATCCCATTTCATGAAAAGACTGGAGTTGTGCTGCAAGTCCTTTCTCACAGAGGTTGACAAGGAAATGCAAGCATGCCAGTTTTGCTGATCTGTACTTCTGCTGAGATAATCCCAGGTGCACTAGGCTACCCCCAGGACACAGAAAATCAGATGCGAAGAGGAGAACGGTAGGCAAGCCACAACAACCTATTAGGAGACACACCACATCTGCAGAGAAAACTGTCGCTGCTATTTATTCCATACTGCTGCAGCCCAAAGCTGGTAGCTGGTTTGTGCAACAAAGAACTGAATCCTGCAAAACACCTGTAAAACCCGAGTTCAGCATGGAACTGGATAGCAAGCCAGGGAAAGGAGTTTAGAAAAAGAGAATACTACAGTATAAGAGAATTTCTAGGGATAATTCATGAACCAGCTGTCTGAAGAGTAATTCTTCCTTTGGTTGACTTCTCCTGTTAGCATTTGAATGCAAGATATGGCAATAAGATCATATAGAATATGCATGAGATTAGCTCACTGCTCTTAACAACAAGACGGACGTAAATTCACAGCAACACAGTTGACATCTGCGGACTGACACCAGCTTTACACACAGTTAAGCAGATATTTGTTTAGTGGGGGTGTTAAGGACAGGCAGGGAGCTAATCAGGAACAACTAAGCCATTTTTTAACAGCCTTGGTGCGGACTGAGGGCAAAACTACATCTATTCTTACACTAGCCACTCTATTTTCTAGCTTGATGCCTGTCCTTGGTGTAGAGAAGGTCTAGGATATATCTTTCAAATCCTGCTCCTTAACAGCTTTCCTCAGGAAGGGGAAACTTTTCTGCATGCTGCTCCCAATAACCTTCAGCATTCCTCCTTACCTTGGGAGTGTCTGACTTACTTACAAAACTCTTCTACATGAAAGAAAAAGCCAAATGTGTTACACCATCAAGGCAGTTTGCAAAGGGCCTGCCTGCTTGCTTTCACAGGGCCTTCACTAAACACTGCTATTAGCCCTCCACTTTTATCAGCATTAATTCACTGAACCAAATGAAAAGAAAGCAGGCTTGGGAAAGCCCTGATTTAGCAAGGGGGACACACAAGTTTAATCTTACTGCAATCCAGCAAAAATTTTACAGAGCATATATAAACGTGGATCTTTACATGTTTGGCACATCTTTAAAGGTAAATTGTCCTACAGATCTTTTTAAAATCCTGTGTGGCACAAATTCACTCTTTTTAGCCTTTGAAGTCTGTTAAAAGATTTTCCTCGTCCTTTCATGCAGTACTTAGGTTCCACCTAGAGGCTTTCAACAGGAATAAGCAGAAGACTAGACAGGCATTTCATTGCCTAAATGCTTAATTTTCAGAATCTGTGTGTCTAGTTGAAGAATCATAGAGTCTTCTTCAGACATACAATTTATTTTGCCATCTCCCTAAAAATTCTCTGTGTCCTCTGACGAGAATTTTCCAGCTACAGCTATTCTAGTTTAAACATACAAAGCAAAAGGGTATTAAATTAAACTAACGCTTATTTGTGTGTGCAAATGAGACTGAGAGGATGGGCTGGCTAAGAGCATCAGCAGCTTGCAGACAGGAGTGATGTAGCGCTGCTGTGCCTGATAAATAAAGCAGCTGCTGTGTCCCTCCCCAGCCAGGTCTCAGCAGGCTATCTGCTCCCCAGAACTTAGCTGGTACAAACCCGTCACGCCCCACAATGTGTTTCTCGCTTAACTGCTGACATTTTCAGCATTGACTCCTTTCACAGTCGACTCAGAAACAAGCACTTCTAGACCATGAGTCAGATGACTTATTTTAGAGGTTTACCTTCAGGTAAGATGAATTGCATCCTAGAAGTGTCTCATTTCCTCATTTCCATTAAAAAGAGAAGCTAGAGGGCTTGCTGATAGCACGGTACCTCCATCACACATCTTGAATCCCACCCAGGGTGTCTAAGACTGTCTGCTACACAGCATTTGAAGTGTAGCCCACCTCACAGTGAGCTCTAAGCAGGCAGCAAAAGGAATCTGAAGGCAGGACAACCACGGTGGTTACAGACTTTGCACCTAAGTTAACAAGCAATAATGACAGGTAGCCATACTATCAAAGAAAACTTGATTTCAGCACTGTTCTGGTCTCAGAAGACATCTCACCCTGCTGCTCAGCTCTGATAAGACTGATGAAGGTAGGTTTGTCTTAGAGCAGGAAAAGTGCAAGACAATTCTGCTCCTACCTACTTTAAGGTTATAAAACAAGGTATGAGTATGTTTCACTTCCCTGAAGCATTAGCATAACACTCCCCACAAACATTTTAGCCCTCTTTGAAAGAGCTTTACCAGCTCTAAAGAGTCACTATCTTCAAAGGGAAGGGAAAAAAAAAAAAAATCAACCATCAAAGAAAAGTGAAACTTAACGAATTTATCAGCATCCGCATTAGAGGTCAAAAGCGGATCTTTTAAAGTAATTTTAGTGTCTTACATAAACAACAAGACAGACTTCACCAGAGCTGGTCTAGTTTGTCCACAGAGATCATATCCATTTAAAGAGAAGGTGAAATAAAATAAAAAAACCCCCACAAAGGAAGTTGGCCTAGTTCATGATTTGTGGAGTGCAGGATGGATGAAAGGTCTTTAACTCCTTAATGCAGCTTTTTCTGTCTATTCTCATTTCAAGGAGCTTTACTCTTGGTCACATGCAGTTTGAGGCTTGCACCCAGCAAATCATGTCTGCTTTTCCAGAACATGACTCCACTGTGCAGCAGAACTGCTCAGATTTATTACCCCACAGCAGTGTCTCTCAGTTTCCTCTCCACAGCTTACCTTTTCACCTTCACCTAAACTTTCATGGAGGAGGGCTGCATGTGACAGACTAGCTCTCTTATGCAAAGAAAAGGAGAAAATCTTCAATGGTTTCAAACTTCCTTGCTCTATAAAAATGAAAAGAGAAACTGAGGCTACACAATGCCTATCTTGCTGTTGGGTTCATATGCTAGTCAACCTAGAGTTGTGGTTTATTTACAAGATAATTAAACCTCTCTTTTTGTGTAACGGTTATTTCATAAAACCTGAGAAGATTTGCAGCACCAAGATGATTATAATCTCTCTGTTTAAACTGACCTTTTTATTTCCCCCACACACACACACACACTTTGCACAAAACCGTACATTGTACAGCCTCACCTCCCAAAATCTTCTATCGGCTCCCACCACGGGGAGCAGCCGCTCCCTCCTTCACAGCATGGAGGACACTGCTAGAACGCTGTAGTGATCCTTGAAGCCATCCTCTTGCGAGCCTCAATCTGCCCCTGAAATACTTCTCCCTGAAGGCACTTTTATTCTGAATCTGCAGCAGGTGCGCCTGTCCCTTGATAAAGGAGGGAAGGCCCCTCAGGTAATGCCGTACAGGTGAGCTGCCATGCCAGGTGGGCTGGGATTTGCATTCACACACACCTCCGCCATGGAGGAAACGGGCCTGAGGGAAATTTCAGGGCCCCGGCGCGGCAAGCCACCCCCCGACAGCCCCGAGGGGCTGCTGCCCCTGGCCCACACAGCCCCCCGCTGCACCGTGGTGAGGAACCCCGGCGGAGGCCTCCGGCTTCGCCTCGGCCTGCGCCAGCGTGGAAAAACGCCCGGGCAGAGGGAGAGGGGAGGCCGGGGCGAGGCAGGCCCCAGCGCCTGCGGCAGGCGGGGCACGGGCCGAGCGGCGGGCGGCTGCTGCCAGCCCGGGCGGTGCCGTCCGCCGGGTTATCTCCACCGCCGAGGCCTGAGGCACAGCCCGAAGCCTAACGGGCGGCAGGCAAAGCCGCGGCTGCCGCGCAGCGCCCGCCGGGGGCCGCCCGCCGCCGTGAAGACGCCCTCCCCGCCGCCTCACGCCCGTACAGCCGGAAGGGTGCCGAAGCCTGCGGCCGGAGGCGGCGCGCGCCGCGCTCCCCAGGTCCCGCCGGAGCCGTCCGGCTGCGCCGCGCGGGGAGGCCGCCCGCGGAGAGGGACAAGGGCCGTCGGTAGGGGTGGCCTTGATAGGTGGCTCCATAGCTCAGTGGTTAGAGCACTGGTCTTGTAAACCAGGGGTCGCGAGTTCGATCCTCGCTGGGGCCTGTTGAGCTTTTTCCCTCACTTCTTCTTTTCCCGCCCCTGACCGAGCGGGGAGTTTGGCTCCGCGGCCGCGGAGCCGCCTCCGCGGGGGCTGAGGGGGGGGACGGCGGGCAGCAGCCGCGCCGGGTGGGTCGTTCCCCGCCGGGTAAAAGCCAGAGCGGCGGCGACCGGGTGCTGCTTTTTGCATCCCGCAACGGCGCGTCCAGAGGGGGGCGGTAGGAGACAAACGTCACGTTGGAACCGCAAAATGATGTCATTGCCGTTGGCTGCCGCCGAGGCCAAGGGCAGGAGCCGGAGCCGGAGCCGGAGCCAGGCCGGGGCTCCGCTACGCAAATAAACCGCTTCTCTGGAAAAGAACATCTGCGGGTTGTTCCTGCCTCGCGCCCACCCACGGCCCTCGCCCCGCCAGCTCTCCCGGCAGCACCCATCGCAGACTAAGGCGGCAGCGCTCGGGGGGCGAAGGGGCTCCGCGGCTGGCGGGGCCCAGCTGCAAACCCGCGCTGCTCCCAGGGAAGAGAAAAGGCTGGGAGCAGGGAGCGGGAGCGGGAGCAGGGAGCCCCGCTCCCGGCCCTGACCTGCTGGCCAGGAGGGGCTCTCCCGCCGGACAGAATCCAACCTCTGGCCAGGTAGAAGCCAGCTGATGGCTCGATCCAATGGCTCAGCTGCCGCTTTGACTTGGTTGTATTTGTTTGTAAGGTTTGCTGAACATGCCCAGCCCTTACTGAATCCTCTGGAACCTGCAGGTGGTCCATACCTTGACAAAAATATTGCTTAAAAAAAAAAAACCTTTAAGAGCAGTTGTCTTTCAAACAATTAAAATGTACTTTTCACTGCATTTCAGTTAAAGGACAAAAAAAAAAAAAAAGAGAAAGGTGAGGTCATTGACATGTCTGTTTCATATTCTTGGATAAAAGATACAAGTCCTGAAAGTTGGAGGCACTTGGATTTATTAGACAGTCATACACAGCCAAACCTTACCGGCAAACGTCCGTCGGAGACTCTGGTAACTACTTATATCAGAAAAGGACACCACAGCAGGGTTAGCAAAGAAAGTTAGTACTAGTTAAGGTTTAAGAGAACACGTATAGCGACTGCTATCACTGACATGAATGGAGGCACACCTGGGAGCACTGGCGTAACAAGTCAGCTAATCCTCTTTTCTTTGGTCACTATTCAAGCCATTTGTTTTACCATCTTATAAGTGACTTGCTTTTTCTGGGACATCACTGAGCTTCAAAAGCTGGTTCTTAATCGACTCTTCTTCCTCCTCTTCTCCGGTTTTTCCTTAGCTAGCGCTGCTTTCTTTGGAAGAAGCTTCTTGGTTCTGGTTAGGTGGGAGCTCTTCTTTTTTGGCAGAGGTGGTGCTGGTGTAGTTCTGGAAATGTGTCCAACCTCTTCCTGCTTTGGCTTGCGAGGTTTAGCCTCAGCTTTGATCTTCTGTCTCTTTTTACCAGATGGAGCTGCTTTCACTGTTGATGCTTTTATTTTGGTGGATGGGGTCTTTTTAGCTTTCTTAGAAGAAACTGTTGGGATGGCTGCAGTGGCAGTAGAAGGCCTTTTCGGAGGCTTGGTTGTTGAAGGTTCATTAAGCAGCTCAAGGACAGTCTCTGAGGAACGTAATTAACATGGTTCAGCATCCCTGCTTTAAGTCAAAAGGCTAATTCAGAGATATGACTGATATAAAACCCTATTAGAGCTACAGTTAAGAAAAAATAGCTGACATTCTGAAAGAAGAAATACACACTGTATAAACCTCATTTTTCTTCCATCAAAAGAGCTCTGGATTTCTTGGAAATAAAATTAGTTTTATTTTAGAAATAATGAATATATATTTAAGGAAAATAAGTCCAGAGAGAATATGGTGAAGCCTTGCACACTTCTTTGGCAGACTTAACAATATGAATTTTTTATGTTACACTAATTTCTGGAAATCCCAGACAAGATAACCTCAACTTGCTAAACACTGTTTCAACTCAATAATGAGATGTAACCCCCTGCCCTAGTTGCATGGGACATAGGACAGGAAGAGGCCAGGAGAAAGGAAGATTGACTCCCCTAGATTTACAGAGAGGGGGTTATTTGACTCAAGGAGCTTGCCACAGAGCTCAAAACTTCCCAGACCAAATCTAATGCCTGAATCAAAGCCATCAGTTCCCTTGTGATACTTGTTTACACTATTACTTGGCAACACTTGGGGGGGGGGGAAATCAGACTGGAATTAAGACATGGCATCTAGCAGACGACAGAAGGACACGTTAAATGTGATAACCTAACTTCAAGATTGCTCCTGCTCAGTGCTTTAGTTTTTAAGACTGCTGAAGATTTCAATCACATGCCTGTACAACGGGTTTATGTTTTGCTTCTCAGTAAAATTAAAGTCTAACAACTTACTTGCACGTGGAACAAATGGTATCCATTTACTCTTTGTTTTCACTGGAACAGGCTTGTATTTACACTTCCCTGGTGGAGCTCTCCTTGAAAAACAGAAAGCCATATGCAGATATCTGAGAGATTGTTAAGGAAGTTTATTTATTCCAGAGGCACACATCAATCCCCTGTTGTCATTTGCCTCTGCTGGAAGAGGCATGAAAGCACTTTAGGCACCGGGAGTGCAACGTAGGTGGAATTTAAGAGCCTAACTCAGGGCTGCAAGCCATAAAATCCCTGTCTGAATAGCAATAGCAGCTGGAAGGCTGCAGCTTCTCTTCTACCACCCTTCTGGTCAACTTTCTGCCATCAGGCAGCCTGGACTGTCTTTATCGAACATCGATAGCTGGTTTGTTTGTGTGAGGGATGCTGGCTTGCCTGCATGAACTTGTAGCCCACTGCTGAATTCAAGGGTGCTGGTGAAGTGTGTTCAGCTGTATGTCCTGCTGCTGGAGGCACAGCACAACGCTGTTCCTAGAAGCCTGGTGCATGCATCGGTTGCACTTCAGGCTATCAGTCACTTTGGGTTGTTCTCACCAATACTTGCTCATGCATTCCACCTTGAAGTAGAGGACTCTCATTCATGCACATAAGGCTTGTCAGTGACAGTGTTTTCCACTCACTCACGGTGCAGCATAAGGATCTCTGTACATGCAGCAGAATATTCCCCACGCAGCCCCACAGAAGTTCGTGTGACCTTCAAAGGGTGCTGCTTCGGACACAACATAGTGCTGCAGCAAGAAGGGTGAGAAAGGAAAGGAATAGGCAAGGAGGGAAGAAGCAACAACTGCAAAGAAAGTGTATCCACTTTCCTCTCCTGCCTTTCCCTGATAACTTCCCACAGTACAAAAGCACACAAAAAAAGCACATACTCCCTGAGGTAAAGCTGTCACATGTTAAATGACAGAAAGGGAGGTACAAAGAAGAGCAACAGACCTGTGTTTTCCGTTACCCACCAAGGGAACTGCTGTAGGACAAATAAGAACAGGCTCTTCCAACTTGCCATAGTTCACAGCAGAGCAAAGCAAAGCATGACCTAAGGCATCACATTTTCTTGTGATTAGCATTCTCCTTCAGACAGGGGCAACAGCCAACTGCTTCTTCCAGACCATTTCAATTAAAAAGAAAAAAGGTTACTAAAGCAGGGTTGTTGGTATTGCTTGTGGGGTTTTTGGGGGGTGTTGGTGTAGGCTTTTTTCCCCCCTCTCTCCTCTCTAACTTTTAAAGCACCTTCTAACACCTCTTCCCTCCGCTCCTGACTGAGAGGATTTGGTACCAATCCAGGCAGAGGCACACCAGCCACTCTGCTGTCTCCGGGAGCACTGCTGGAGAGGCAAGCTGAAGCACGGACACAGGGCACTGCTGCCATCAGTTTTTTCTGGGAGGTTCCTAGGGAAGTTTGAGTGGCCATCAGGTAGATGGCAATGGCCCTGCCAGTGTTTTGAAGCAGGCGTTTGCGTGGCTTGCTGCCCTTGCCAGCGTGCTTGCTGAAGTGCGGGCAGAAAGCAGGGAGTGTCTGGGCTGGACAGACTGGGACTGCACCCAGAGGCGTCAGAGGAGCCAGTTATCCCAGCCACCACTCGCAGTGGGATGGAAAAACGGAAGAATCCTATAAACAGCATTAAATTGCAAAGGAGAATGGAAAAATCTCTGCTCGTGATACAATCAGGAGGCGGCCAGAGCACAGCCCAAAAGGTGTTAGAACTCTGCTCCAGGGCCAAGCAAGCTCAGCCTCCAGAGGAGCAGTCGATGCTTTGCACACCCTGGACAAGCTTGTAAAGTGCTTAAGCAAACAGACAAGGGCAAAGCTAAGCAGAGCAGCATCTGGGCTAAGGTAAACAAGCGGAACCAGAAAACACAAGAATAAATTCCAAAGAGAAAAGGGAATAAGTGCCTGGTCCTGCTCTAGAAGCGATGGATATGAAGCGCCACAGAAGCACAGGGAGGAGCTGGCTTCTTTCCAGAAACCCCTTCTGAGCAGTGAAACCATTGCACTCCTGGCAGGGGCTTGCTGGCCCCCCTGGAGTCATCATAACATGGTGCATTACTGCTCACCACTGCTCGGGCAGGCAGCCTCCTGGAAAGGCTCCCGCAGGCTGCTTGTGAAACAGAAAGCTGCATTTCTCCCTTTACAGTGGGAAAGTGGAGAGGATTTATCATCCTGATAGTCTTCGTGGTGCATTAAGCAGTGACGTAGGGACTGCAGGGCTTTTTTTTTTATGAAATAGAGCATGCTCAAGCTCTCGAGATTTATGCTAGCTCACAAATTTTTTATTTTTTTTTAGTTGAAAATGTTGCATTTTGAAACTGCTGCCACAGTTAATGCAGTTCAAAGGCTTCCTGGCAGACAATAAGCTGTTAAAGGCAGGAGTCTCCTCAAGTAGTTACAGCAAGTAAAAGACTCAAGTTCTTATTCCCATCACCGTGGTACAGAGCTTGAGTTAACTATCTAGCTTTGGATTTAACTTCCCAAGAACACATATCTTGTTTTCTTCATTTTGTTAGTGTCTGAGATCTCGGCAACAGCACAGACACATTAGTACTCTATCTACTTCACAGGGTGATTTGAAACTCATTTAATGCTTTTTAGCAAGATCCAAAAGCTTGGGAAGGGAAAAAAATTACATAAGCATGCTTATTATTGTAAAAACAGACTTTAGCAGGGATAACTGCTTAATGGCGAAAAAACATTTTGCTTGGAAAAACTCAGGTTCAGACTCCAATTATTATTTGAACACTGCATGAACCACCAGGTTTCACTCTTCTTTGTTAAGAAAACTAAACTGTGGACTGCAATTTATTTATTTATATGAAAGGGCATCACAGGTATTTGATGTCATGACCACAAAGGATATGGACTGTCATTTTTAAAACACCACTGTGCTATATACTTCAGATATGCAACCAAGAAGAAACTATTTCGATCCTGACTGTCCCAGACCTTTAAGGTATCCGAACTATGTCTATTTCTGGGTACACAGATATGGTGAGTGAGGAGTAAGTTCACTAAAACTGATTAAAGTTGCACCAGATGTACAGTGGGTGAACAAAAGCCGAAGACTGGATGTGGAGGTCAGTGAGGCTATGTATCAGTAGTACTTAGCATTCTTTCCACTGTGATAGCTGGAGAATGTATGGTGATTATAGAAGAATCCGGCATGGAAAAACATCTTTAATTACTAACCTTGCAGGATCAATAAACTTGTAGAGCGATCCATGTGGTGCATAGGCACTGGGATAAGAAGTAGACATGAAATACAGCTCACCTAAATAGAAGTGAAAAAAGAAAACCAGTCTCAGTAAGTGCCCAAGCTGAATGCCAGTTCTTACTTTCCCTCTCTTTCCTGGCTCTTCACTAATTCACATGGTCAGAAAAGTCAGTCACTCCCTCAGTCATGTCTTACTTCCAAGAAGTGGGCTTTGGTCTCACCCTTGCCTGTGCAGGTGGACTCACAGAGACACCAAGTGATCTCGGTTGCAGCAGGGTTCCACGCAGAACCAGCAGCACTCGATCGAGCACAGTGCCCGAGCAGAACCTTCATAACCTCATGTCAGTGGCCTTCCAAAAGATTACTTTCCTCTGCATAAATATGTATTTTTTAAACTTGTTTGTACCAAAGAAGCATCCAGAAGCTACAAATAAAGGGGAAGACCACACAACAAATATTTAGCCATCTCATAGTCATACCAAAAAAATCCAACAGGAGCTAAATTGGCTAATCCATGAAAGACAGAAGCTTCTTATTCCTGTATGGTTGCTGAGGAGAGCAACTACTCCTCATGCCTTTCCTTCAGCACCGACTAGAACAATATCCAGGCAAATTACAGTAGCTTGCAAAAGAAGGAAAACTGTTGTTGTCTTTCAAATTACATGAAGACACCATAGTGGTTTCTAGAAGAACAACGTGTAGAAGGGACATTTAATATCCACTCACTCCGCATGTTGTTAGAACAGTTAAAAATCGCACATATTTCACAACAAAGCCTGCATCTCCCTGCATCTTTGACAGAATATGCTAGCTAGATGATCTAGGATCTTTTCATTACAAGCAAATCTCTTTTCTGCTGAATGGTGAAGCATCAGAGCTCGCTAAAAGCACATCTAGGTTCTCAAGAAGTTTGCAATCACTTCTTGTATTACATAGCTCTTTGTCAGGAGACTGTACAAAAGTGGACAAAGTATGCATTGGTACTTTCACCTTGGTGAGAGATCTGGTCATCATGACCATAGCAATAATCCTACACACTGAGACATTTCCACTCAACTTTCAAATTAGTGGCTTTCCTCATCCCCAAACAAAGCCTTAGTGTATAATTCACAGCGTGAAATGCTGCTGTTGTGAATAAGACTGAGGAATTTATACTAATGAGAAGGGGGAAATTCAGATAAGCTGTAAGAACTCGAGAATGAGCTGTTACAGTGAAAGAACAAACTGCATTGATACAGTCTTTTCATTAATGAAACAGCATAACCAAACAACAAAAAGACAGGGAAAGGCTGAAACAAACAGGAGTTCAAACTCCTTAGTGAACCTGGCACGTTCAGACTGCAAGTTCATATGAGGATCTGTCTCCTGACCTCTCCATCAAGCTGATCTGCAATAGCCTCACAGGGCAGGAGACCCCTCTGAACCCCATACCAACCCTACCTGCCATGCCAAGATAGCCACAAACCTGTTTTGCTGGTAGTAGCGTGTGAACAGCAACGTAGTTTTACACATTTGCCCTACAACACAGAACTGACAGTACAGTTTCCAATAAACATATGGCTAGCACGATACCTACCTGCTTCATCCTCAGCAAATGAGATGATGAACTTGCTATAAGAACTGATCATTCCAGGGAAAGCACAAGCTTTTGTGCTACCAATGCAGATATCTTGCTTCTTCCACTTATTTGTCTTCTCATCTTCCTGTAAAGCCATAAGTCGACTACATGAAAAATAAAACCCTGTGTTTTATGTTTCCGTTACCAAGATTAGTTCCTGTCAAAATCATGCATTACTGGAAAAAGATGTCAGGGAGGACCCTGACTGTTGACTGGCTTTAATGTTTGCCTTTTGGAAAAACAGACCTGAACAAAAGCAAACCTATCCTAAGGACTCTAAATTGGAGGAAGTTTAGATTCCAACCAAAATGTTGTTATAATAGTCAGAGCCCTTAATCTAATACGCAGACATCTGGGATTCTCATTTATTTCAGCTGAAAATGAGTTTTGGGATGCTCTGATATGCTTATTTGCCCAGATAAGGCAAATGTGAGTACAGAATGGGAGTTGCAGAGAAAACAGTTAGTCTCACCCGTTCATAAAATCACCAAAAATATAGAGGCCGTTCAAGTTGGGCGATTCACATCCTCTGTATACATAACCTCCAGTGACCGACTTCCCCACATTGTGGCCATATGCAAATATTGGAAGAATGTCATCTGTTAAACACAGAAGAATAAAAAGCAAGAAAATTTACATCCAGAGAGCATCAAAAAGTGATTGCTCAATGACACCGATGGGCACAAAAATTATTAGAAGGACCAGTCCAGTTGAACAAACAGCATAGTTAAATTTCAGTGGGAATTCAGTAATTTACTCCAGGACAGAACAGACCCAGGGGCTTTAAGGCGCTCTTGTGTGCAGTTGCTTATCAAGGCTTCGTCGTGACGAACTTCCATAACACATAGGACCAAGATTCTCTGCATCAAGCAAGCAATGCAGAAAGGTATCAGCCTGCAGCAAGTATCATCTTTCAGGTTTGTGATTGCATCAATCATTTTAGCAAGGATTGTCTTTACAAATTCCAGCATTTTTACAGAAGGGGATATGATCAAACAATTGCAAGTTAACATCTTCACAGGTTTGCTGACATTCTCAGCACAGAACATGCATGAGAGTGCTACCTCCATTTTATGTCGTGAGACTTATAAAAATAAAGGCTTTGCCTCTAGCAATCTTAAAATTTAATTCAGCCCTTTCTTGGGTTGAATATCAGATCCCACAAAATTTTAGTCCTGTCCTCACTTTTACCCTGGATCAAGTAACTTGTCTTTGATCTTTAATGATAAGGATAAAGATAACAAATGTAATTAATTAAAAACTGTAGATTAACTCTGAGTACCAGCATAGCAGAGGAGAAATGTTGGTAACACAACAGTAACAATATCTATTCTGTTTTAAAGGAAGTCAAGCAAAGGCAGAAAGTGAGTTTGTCCATCACACCTGCAGTCAGACCCTGAGCAAAGCTTTTATAAAGTTCTACTGCAGCACCCTACTTGTTAGGACACACTGCCTCTTGCACAGGATTTGCTTCAGGGTCTCAGCATCAGCCTGGTCCACTCGCCTTAGCCATGGCCGTAGCTCAGAGCTCATGAAGAAAGCAGAATATTGCTTTTCTACTTAAACCCAAATCCATTGCCTTCCTGACTTCACTGGGAAAACTCTGCAAAAGACACAGGATTTGGCCCTAAACACCTTGTCCAGTGCAGTATATGGCAGGGAATTCCCTGAATAAGCAGGGCATCATTTCATACCAACACTGCAGAGCTGGGGAGAAGGGATTTCTGCTCTTAACAGGTAAACAATCTCCATTTAACCCACAGCACTGGATTATTTAGCTTCACTGGAAAAATGGAGCTATAGTCCACTAAATACATACATATAATAAAAGCAAGCTTCTGTAAGAAACTGCTTCCTCACCCAAAGAGGAATTGTGGCAAAGCTTTGTGTCGTAGCATTCAAATCCCTCCTTCGCTCTCCAGCCATAGTTCCCTCCTTTAACAATGATGTCGATTTCTTCAAATCTGTTCTGCCCGACATCCCCGCAGAATATCCTCCCATTTCCCTTTTTCGTGACAGGGTCCCCTCTGTCAACCGCACAGCGCCACATATTCCTGACCCCATAAGCATAAACCTCAGGGCGGGCCTTGGGATCAGACACAAATGGATTATCAGGAGGTATGCGGTAAGGCTTTCCATCAGGGCTTTTTCCATCCACGTCAATCCTCAAGACTTTCCCCAGCAACGCACTCCTAAAGAGAGTGACAGAAAAAGACAAGTCCCAGCATGAGAGTCAACTGAAAATGAACAATTCTCTCCCTCTTTCCCCTTTCCAAAGGAAAGCTTATCTGTCCAAAAGAGATAAAATGGTACGTCTTGCAACCTGTTCAAGTCACAGAAGACTTTTCCCCCTCTCAACAAATTGGATTCCCTCAGCTTTCAAAATGTAAAATTTAAATTTTTGAAATACTGCATTGGACAGACTTGCAGACGCGCAAGCACTTTTGGGAAGTACTCTTACTTTATTCTTCCCCATTGTCTTATTTCCAAACCCTGTGTCTTGGTGGACAAGCTCAAGGCTTTCAACTGCCCTCCTACTTACTTGTTCTGAGCATTCCCAAATTTTCCAAAAGGGTCTCCAGCTTTCCCTCCGTCCCCTGTGAATAGATACATATAGCCATCCACACCGAAGAGCAGCTGCCCACCGTTATGATTTGCAGCTGGTTCTTCAAGCTCCAAAAGATTCCTAAAAAAAGAGAAACAACTCCAGATGTAGCTACTGGAAAGGACTGAGCATTCAAGTAGGCTGCAGAAATATTGCATCACTTTTTCTACAGAAGAAAGCAAGATTTCCCAGCTGTACAGACCTGTCAACTTTGTCAAATATGGTGCTGAGTTGCATCCCATTTCCTGTGAGCCTGCAGCATAAGGCTGCCTGCCTGCTTTCAGTACGGCATCCCTTGAGGAAACATGTTTCCCATGAGCCACGCAGCACTACGGCTGCGCCATGCACTACAGCTTTGGCCTGCACTGCATTAACACTTCACATGCTACAGAGCTCACCCACCACCATGAGCACAGGAGTATCACAGCTCATCTGATAACACAACTGCAAGTACATGTGTTCGTCTGCAGGGAACACTTGTTGCCCTTTAAACTTTGATTGCAGCAGGTGGGTTCTGCTTTCTTGTATGAGAAGCAATTGGTGAATTTGAGGGCTTCAGGAGCATCTTATGGCAATTGTGCAACTCTAGAGAAAATAAGTCCACTATTGACAAATTCTTCTCCATAACTGAGAAACAGCTTTTTTTTCTTAGCAGGGGGATGGGGCAGAGGCACGTGTGTCAGATCAAATGAATGTATAGTACTGTAGTGAAGCATCCCTGTTCTCCTACAGTACAAAACACTTTTAGGGTGGATGTTAATTCCACAATAGGCTTAAGGCTATTGCTGCTCTTTAGAAGACAAGAGTACAAGACGCAGAGAGAAGACAACCTGGAAGCCTAGGTCTTGGGTCCTCTTATCAGTTTTGTTCCTAGTTTCCTGTGTGACCTTGAGCCAACCTGTCTCTGGTAGCTTCACAGCAGGCCAGTCACACACCTGAACCAGGGTGACTGGGAATGTGCAGGTTCTGCGAGGGGGAAGGACAGGGACAGAGAAAAATAATTTCTCATTGTGGCATACAGTAGCATTCAACATGAACTTTACCTTTCTGAGCGTGGATCAGCTTTGTTGGCATCAGATGCCAAAACCTTCAGTTCACTGATCCTGATCTTTTCCACTTTGTTCTTATCCATATAAGAGTAGTATATATAAAACTTCCCATTGTACTTGTACTTGGGGTGGAAAGCCATCCCCAGAAAGCCTCTCTCATCCCCTATCCACGGCGTAGCCAGCACTATACTTTTAATATCCAGAAAGGGCTCCTCCAGCCGCCTGCCATCAGGTAGGTAGACCCAGATCATGCCCACCTGCTCAGCTACAAACATGCGGTGGGTATGGTCATTCGCGTGCACCATGAGCACTGGGTTCCTCAAGCCATTGGCAACCTCGGTCAGACAGAGCTGGAGGCAGCCTTTGCGGTCCTCCACCACCGAGCCCAGGTTGCGGTTGAGGGCTGTATTCTTAAGCACATTGGGGAAGCAGTAATCCTCATCGTGTAGGTGAAGGAGGTTACAAAAGCGCGTCTTGTTTGTCTCGCAACATTCTTGGATGTGCTTATCGCTCGTCAGCAGGCTGATGGCAGAGCGGCAGTTGAAGTGAAACTCGGAGCAGTAGTCAAAACAAAGTCCTGGGAGGTTTCTTAGAGGTGTCCGAGGGTTTTCTGCATCATAGAGATGTGCAGCATATGGAGAACATTCCTAGAAAGTAAAACAAACTAAGTATGTGGCTGTGTACACACACCCAGGAAAAGCCAAGATGCCTTCATGGAAGCAAACTAGTTAATAAAATGAAAAATTAGTAAGGCAGAGAACATAATGAGTCCTCTTTGAAGTGGAGTAGTAGAAAGTCACTCAAGAGTATGGCCAAAGGGGATTTAGAGGTCAGTAGTAGTTTCCTTTACCAAAGCACAATCAGCTGCACCTAAATTCTTCCTAACAGAAGTACATCTATGGAGACTGTGGATTCTCCACTACGAGAGGGTTTTAAGGAAGTGACAGGCAATTTCTTCTTGCAATATAGTCTTAACCTTTGCTTTTAGAAATTCCCCTTAGTTTCCCCTGCTAGATTTTAAACTAGGTGCTTTGTAACCTGTTCTTAACAGATTGAGAGAAGAATTTGTTAACTTCCTCACTGCAGCAATCCTTTGCCTTATGGAGAACAGTAGCCTTTGTACTTCAGACCTCTCCAGACCAGCAGTCCCAAATCCAGACATATATTTCACATTAGCCAGCATTACTGCCTTTTCCAGATGTATTTAAGATTTTACTTTGTTAAGCCACTTAAGCCCATACCTAGGTCTAATCAAGTGTTAGGAAAGAAAGAAAGAAAACAGGTACAGGTTCACCCACACCTTCAACACTGTGCACAACTCTGGTCCCCCTTCCCAAAAGCAATGTAGGAGAACAAATCCACAAGGACAGTCAAAGATACAGAACAGCTAATTAAGATGGGACTGAGCAGTTTTGCAGAGATGCAATCAGAGTAGGGTAACAGCCTGACAGAGGTCTGTAAATATCACAAGTGACATTGAGAAGATGCAATGGGGATCACTTGTTCACCCTTTCTCCCAGAAGAAAAATGAGGGAGCATTAGATAAAGCTAGCAGGAACCAGGTTAAAAAAGGAGGTGAAACTCTGCCAGAAGAAATTGTAGGTGCTAAAGATGTACATTGGTTAAATGTGCAGGCTAAGTTAATCTTTGGTCTGACGCTGTACAACTTTGATTACGTTCTTGCATGCATAGTATCACTGAAGCAGACTGTAGTTGAGACTTCAAACTGTTTCAAATAAGTAGGTATCATCTTATGCAATTCATGTAGCTACCATTGACTCTATATGTGATCTTCAGGAAAAAAAAATACTGCAGGCAACATTTTCAAGCATTATGTATCTAAAATTATGTCCCTTCAAATATCATTAAGTTTTTATCTGTGCAAAACATAGGTTAAATACTGAAAATCAGGCATTGTGTTTGAATTTCTACTTATATTTAAACTTCTCATCTTGCAAAAATTCTGGGCTAGAACTTATATAAAATATTTCCATTAAAATCCCACCTCTATTTTAATCAGCACAAAATTGCAGAAGTTAAAACAGAAGGACCTAAATTTTGCAGAAAGATTATTTTACTGTTTTTCATGCCAGCAGCCTGAAACAGTCTATCCAGAGCTTTTATTGGTGCACATATGTAGGAAAGTAAGTACATAGACAGTCGAAGAATGAACTACTACTACATTAGTATTTTTTCTGCCTCATTAAGCAAATTTGCTTCATTAAACAAAATTCATTAAATAAATCTGGGGCAGTTACACAAGCACTGACTTTTTTTTTGTGCAAGTAGCAGCCTTTCCAGTATATTTAACATGAAGATTACAGACCCTCACTCCAAACTTAGCATAGCAAACTGTTTCCTTTGCTCACAGAAGAACCCGAGGGCTTTTGGCCATACTAAGAACAGATACAACTTGTAAGTAGTAAAGCCCTTTCAACTCTTGGATGGTGTAGTAAGTTTCTCTCTTCTCATTGCTGCCATTTGGTTATCAAGCTGCACAGAATAAGCTGATTTCTGTTGTTTCTGCATCGTATCTGTAAGGAACTTCTCTTCTGCAGAAGTCCCCAGCTTGAAATGGGGAGGCAAGTCCCCCAGGCCTGTCCCTGCAGCCTGACCCCAGCCCTGGATGGCAGAACCACACCATTTTTCCCATGTTTAAGGTCTTCCCAAGAATGAGGAAGGGCACCATCAGGCCCCGAGTGCCATCCCCAAAAGCCAAAGCTTCAGATAAAAGTCCTTCTGTTCTCACGTACTTGAAGGAGAGCGGCTTTGGTGCAGGCATTCAACAACACTTGGCTGGCATGTTCTTCCCCTGATGCTTACCGAGTCCATTACCATTGCTCACCCTCTCCGCTTTCACAGTATACCCTTGCACACCCCTGAATATGTTGAGTTTTAGTTATATCACAGTTTTCACAAAATAGGGTGCTGATCTCAAGTGACTAGGAGACGAGGAGAGGCGACAGCCTGATAAGGTGTCACCAAGGAAAGGTGGGGGAGAGCAGACAGAGCCTAACCTGTGCTGCATTTTGAGTCCTGGGAAGCTCCCACATTCCTACTAACATGTGGCTACAGCTGGCTCACCACTCCTGTGCACAAGTCACTTGCAGTCTAAAGCTCCTCTCAATTCTCTTCTGAAGTGATTACTTTATTAACATCTTTGAAAACATTTTTAATTTCTCTCAGTAAGTGGGAACAGAGTCCAGCTCCCAGACCAGCAATCTGAGAAGAGAAAGAAGAGAAAACCAGCTTCCTCTGAAACAAGGCATATTCCCACCACCTCCGAGCTCCATCAGCTTTGTTCCGCCAACAGTCTGCAGCAGAACGGTCTCTTACAGTTCATCCTCCTAAATAAGCGCAGCCCCTAAGCAGCTGCCGTGCTTTTCCAGCCATGGGGCTTCCCACACAGTGTTTGCCTGGCAAACAACGCCTGCAGCACAGAGCCCCAGCAAGATGCACGAGATGGAGGTCATTACTCAGGATCTACGTAAACTCCCAGAATTACATGGCCTTACAGTCACTGTTGTTTGTCTGCTTTCACTTCACTCAAGCGTGCATGAAACAATACAATTAATCCCACTACATTATAGAGAGGAAGAAGTAGAAACTGCTAAGATCAAGTGATTCTTCTTTGCTGTTTTGTAATAGTTTCTCTGCAAAAAGAGTGTGCATTCAGCAACCGTCAGGCCTCAGATTAAAGCCGGCTTAAAAAGCATGTTGCTTTCCCTGCACTAGCTCCTATCCCATGTTAATATCATGGCTTTCAATCAGCTTGAACAAGGCTTAATTGGCCTTTTTGGGTTTTAAGCCTCTCCTGTAGCAGTTTTCTGGACAGAGAAACATCCTCTCAGCCATCAGCCAAACAGCTCTTCTCACACATGTAGCAAGGTTTGCATCCCGGGAATTTTTATAGCCATACAACTTGCACAACACCTCCTTAAGAACATTGCAGGCAGTTTTCAGAGTTTCATACTCAGTTTTTAAGCTGAATCCTAGAACAGCTCAGCTGAGGGTCAGACTCTAAACCTACAAATGCTTAGAACAAGTCTATCTAGCAAAAATAGACCCAGATCTTGCCAGCAGCTCTACCAGCAGAGCCAGATTGCTTTAGACGCCTCTTCTAGCCTGTTAGTTTTCAAGAGAAACATATCTGGTTTAGAGTGACAGCAGGAAATCCATGATCCAGAACACACCCCCATCTAATAGTCTTCTATCTGTTAAGAAACACACAGCTCCACTGCCAAGTTAAGGTGCCTCTGCGGGACCAGAGGGACTGCTGCAGTTGCCCAAACCAGCTTCCTGTGTGTAACGCTCAGCACACCACTCATTACCACACCTGGAAGGCTGCGGGGGAAAAAAAAAGTTGTCTGGTTTTTGCTGTCTGCTGGTTTTGGCGCTGAAGGAACACCTGACTGAATGAGCTGCTTTGTTACAATGCATCGCTACTACTCTGATCTCCCCCAAAGACGTGAAATAATGCTGTTTTCGCTAAATTAGAGCGGCTACTAATAATTCAGGTTTATCAATAAGCACCTACACTTCCGTCTTGAAATTTGTTTTGTTCAAAAGACAAAAGTTAATATTATTTTGTCTACCATTGTTTCTGAGACTAATCTTTATGTCCCAAATGCCATATGAATAATATCAATAAAAGCACTTGTTACCAGCAGCAGCTTATCTGCCATACACAGCAGAAATAAGCACTTGGCACAATTGCATCCTGATCACATATATGCATCTGTCTTTTTGTATTTGATGTGACACTAAGTACATGTCAACATTTCATGGGTAGCGACTACAAAAATATCATAATATATATACAAAACTAATTACATCCTGATCACATATATGCATCTGTCTTTTTGTATTTGATGTGGCACTAAGTACATGTCAACATTTCATGGGTAGTGACTACAAAAATATCATAATATATATACAAAACTAAGACTGTGGAGGTGGTAGAACACAGATGTTGTCATTTTCCATCGCTTCCACATGAGATCATCAGTAGCAATTTGATCTGGCAAAGCAACATCACTAAAGCAAAGCCATTTGGTAGATCTTTGCTCCTCCACATTCAACAGCCAAATAATATTTGCCAGAACACCCAACCTCATTTCCATGGTTGTCACCAACTTGAACAGGAAGAGCAACACATAACACAATCACAAGCTCCTCCCCAAAGATTTAACAGCAATCTTACTCTAAAAGATATGAAAAGAGTAGTACCTTATTACTTTGAAAATATATAAGAAAATAAGGGAGGTTTGGGGTTTTTGCTACAAAGTACACTTACAACAACTCCAAAATTAAATTAAGCCCTGCAGAATAAGCAATCAAGGAAGCAATAGTAGTTTTTATAGTGTTTTTTCTACCTGCAATATGTAGAGAAATCTTCATAACACCAACACTGGTGGTTTTGCTAGGACCTGTAACACATCTTTTTCTGGTTTACCAGTTATAAAATGACAAACAACCCTGATGCTACTTTTTTCAGCCCTGGTGCTGAAAAGGTGTCCCCCCCAACCCCAAGGAGATGCTAGAATCTTGCCAGCATCCAAGAAGAGTGGAAACATTTTGGTACACAGATAATATTTTAGGGCTAAGGAAATATTAACTAGAAGAGTTTTACATGTTCATAGTAAGATTAAGTGTGTCATTTGGCTGCTTTGTGTTTTGGCACGCAGTAAGTCCAGCTTTGCATGACTAACAGTTGTTAAAAAGGCAGGTCAGTTCTGCCATCTAATTGCAGGGAGGCAGGGGAGCTTAGGAAGAACAGTGCCTTTGGTCTTTTCTCACTGCACAGTGCCTGTTTCCATGAGCCAGGTGGACAGTGGGAAACAATGTAGTGACTGAAGCCTCAGGACCTTGTCCTTGTAGCAGCTGTGGGAAACCACTGCCTATTAAATTTTGTTCTACTTTAACAACCACACCATTTGGAGCATCCTCAGCAGGAACACAATCAAAACACATCCTTCATGCAGGCCAGGGATCCAAACACTTTGCCTGATATAATTTCCCATATCATTTGATCTTGTAGAATTTGTAATCCAGCACCCAGTAGCTGCAAGCAGAAAATAAATATTGATCTGTAACTCGCCCTTTCGTTACGAGAAAATTAGCAGAGCAGCAGGATTACCATCATCATCCGAGTTGGGCAATGCTTTCATAAATCATTATTGCTAGCAAATGTCACTATATATTGCCAGATACCACAAAGTGATGCACCTTACACAAGGTAATTTGCCAAATGCATGCTGAGGATTAGGTACTATTACTCCGTCAGCCCACTTTTCCCCTGCTCCCGCACCTCTATTCACAGCTGCACAGCTAGCTATAAGAGACTATCAGAACCACAACTGACCCCCAAGTCAGCCCAAAGCGTAGGATACAGATACTATTCTTCTGCCCTACCTGACACAGGATATCTTTGATATACGTTCCACACAGCTTATGCCCCCGGGGATCAATATAATCCATGATGTCCCAGTATTTTGCTGCAATGCTGTTGTCTCTCTCCTGGTCACAGCAGCCAAAATTTTCATAGGCAGAGCAGAACTCCAAGTGAAAAGGGGGCTGGAAAGGCGGCCCATAATCCAGACACTGAGGATGCCCCAGCAGAGTGCCTATCAGGCACAAGAAGGAGAGGCACAGAAAGACATGTGGGCAAGAAAAGGAAACTCCAGAGCTGCTGCTGCTCCTTCCAATGCATGGCCAAAGATTCACTTCCTTCAGCGTAGGTTCCTTGAGGTCAGATGTATAGAAATCCTGGACTGCTTCATAGTATGGTTCATTCATCCTCTCTGCTTTATTAATTACCAGCCATAGAGCTCAGCATTCACTCAGGTTTGCTTACATTCTCTCTCCCTTTTTCCCCTCTGAAGTTTACTACTTGGCAGGAGAGAAACCCTCCAGGCTGCCTCTTCGGTATTTCACACGTCACATAGCTGAACCCTCCCCTCGATGTTTCTCATGCCCCTAGAAGCACTCACAAATCTAATCCCTACATCTTAGTTTAAATTGACTGAGAAATCCTTCACCAAGAAATACAAGTAACAAAAATATGAAATATGATACCTATATACAGAACCTGATAATCTCTCCCTACTTAAAAAATACGAGTGAATAATTTTCAATTGCTAACTACCATTTTACTCAGCTTTTAAAACGCACCAAACTTGGGTCTGGTTTCAAAAAGACTGAACAGAGGTGATAAAATACAACCAAATTAAGGCAGCAGTTAACCATAGGTACAAGTAATTTCAGGACAAAGTTTTACAGAGGTATTGCTGTTACCCACAAATCCAGGTATATGTTCAGGGTTAAAATGAGAAGAAATTCAGAAAGAGTGAAGGAGAACACACACACATTTAAGGCACCAGCACAACCTGAAGTTGCCTGAAATATTCTGTGGTAACCCTGTACTTAAGCTAACTGATTTTAGTGGTTTTGATCCCAGCTGACATTAAACAGATTGAAAGATGCATGAGATTTCTGCCCACCTGCCCCACTGGTGAAAAATGTGTGAGCACTCCCTCCAGTTAGTGAAATACAGCATCAGCTGTGTACGCAGGTGTACTGTGTTTGTACACATTGTACTCCGCCTGCATTTCTGAGAATGACACTTCCCTAACTCCGCTCTTCCATAAGCGGACCAAGAGCACTTTGATCACAGCCAAGCTCCTTTATCACTTCACCAAAAGAAACATTTTCCTTTCACATACACATCGCTACTCAAAAAGGCAATAAACCCACATGCACTCAGAGCACATATCACCTCTGTGCATCACAAGGCATGAGTTCAAGGTCAGCAGCACACCAAGAGCCTAAGTGATCCAACAAAGAGGATTAAGTCACACTTTACCTTGCAGCTGCAGGAGTGATCTGCCAGTCTGATGCTGTTAGGAAGAGGCTTTAGCATGCACCCGCTCACTAGACATTTCCATACCACAGAGCTTAGAGAGCAAGGCTTTGTGATCTGTTTCATTGCTTCTGAAACATGGAACCAAGCAATTAAAAAAAGCAATTAGATACCTCTCCTCCCCACAAATCCTAGGAGAAGCCATTACGGCCAATGACAGATATCCTTTGTGCTGTTTCTAGCAGCTTCTTACTGCTTTATCTCCATAGGACACAGGCAGAGAGTGAGGAAAAGGAAGCTGCAGGGAGAATCTCATGTACAAGGACACCTCCACTCATCCAAAACTCTTTCCCCTCTCCTCACACAACACCATTTACACCCAGGATCTATCTGTATGTGGCTCAGGGGGAAGTCAAAACTCCCAGTCCCAGCATATCAATACAACAACCAGTGTAATGTGACAGCTGAGAATACTCTGTGATTATGGATCTCCTCAGAGTCTTTATTGGGAAATTGTTGTTTTAAAAAACCTCTGGGTTTTGAACCTTCACCCGTTTAGCTGTGGCTCTAACTTGTGGCACCTTACTTGTCCAGCAGCCTGCCAATAATCCTATCTGCTTAGACTCCAATGAACTGGAAACATGCCAGTCAAGATTCAGCACTGTCATGAGATAAAGCATTTTAAATCCAAGTATTTATAATCCGCTAAAGTATCAGCTTATCTCAGTTATTGCTCTCATACATTGCAGACAATCACTGAAATTAAGGCATTACCTTGGTGTCCCCTGGCAACTGTCTTATTCTGAAACCATAACAAACAGCAAGGATAAGTGAGGATATTTGCGTACTCTTCATTTGTAACTACAGCCTACAAGTTCCCTATGCTTTTAATTCCTTTAGCATTAGTGAGCTCTTTGGGGTAACTAACATTATCCACCATTAAGAGAACTTAAGCACCTCTCTCCCTTTCCTAGGCGTATGCCACTTGCAGACAAAAACTCAGAATATTTACCTGTGTGTGGAACTGCACTTCCTATTTACTGGATACTTCAGACCAGGAGGCAAGAGGACTCCTTGCTACTCCCTGATGAGGGCAGAAAAGCTAGAATAGCTTTACTCACGTTTGGGCAAGGAGAAAACGCATAACCTCCCAGCAAGACTCCTGCTCATGTTACCCAAGGACTCCTTGCAATGGACAGTCTTTTTTCTTCAGCCAACATACCACCTCCAGCCATTCTTTAAATGCAAGAAGACAAGACTGAGCAGAACTTTCCATTTACCATCACAGGTAAGGACAGCAATTACAGAAAGCCCTGAAGAACTGTAAATTCAAACCAGTACAAAGCGCATCAATCCTCTGATTCTGCAGGGACTACTCCAAGAGTAAGGTACACACCTGTTTACTGCTGACAATATGCTTACACTGCTCTGAAAGCTAAGGCAAGTCCTGCCAAGGTTTCCAGAATGAGACAGCTGCTCAGAATACAGAGAGCCTGGTGGGCAAAAGGAAAGGGGGTAAGAAAATACAGGGTTGACATGCTTTAAAAAGCAGCTGACATTTCATTAGCTTGCTTTTCTTGAACTTTAGTAAAAGACATTCTTAAAACAGGAAAGCACAAACAGTACCATCAAAAACATAAATGCAACAACAGGGAAAGCAGAGGGTAGAGCTGAAGTGAATTGTAATTTTGTATTATCATTATTTCAGGTTTTCATATTAAAAAGACAGAACAAGAGGTGGAATAACAGGGGGAGAACAGACACCGAGTCTGTGCCAGAAGATGCGGATGCCCCGAACAAGTTCCTTGCCTCTGCATAAAGGAAATCAGTGAAGACAAGCTGTGCTATTTGTTTCACGGAAGGAAAAAACCTCACAGAAGTTTTGCACACAGGATGAAGATGTCAAGTCATAAGAAAACCAAACCCAGACCACATAATTCAGAGCCAAATCAGAATATTCCAATCCACTAGGAGTTAACCACATTCAAAATAAAACACACAAGCTTGAAAACACAGCGTGCAACAAGTAACTTACACAGGAAATTCCACTCAGGACTTGCGACCTACAGGTTTGTCTCAGGTGTAAGTACTATAGTGTCAGGAAACAGCAAGTTTCTTGCAGGACATGAAAGATCAATGCTTGAGATAGTTATGTGACAGCTGGGACTGTGTGGCTCTTCCACTTGCTGACTGCAGCACTGTAGTTCTAGCACCAGGAGAGAACATGATCCCTGGCAGCAACCCTGCTTCCAGAGGTCATAGGAGAAAGCTGTGAGCACAATGGATTAACAGATTTTTTCAAAGACATCAAGCTCCTCTTTGTCCTCTTATTCTCCTTACCAAAATCTTCTCACCTCCATCCCAACCTCTGCTGCTTTGTTTCACATTTCTTCCTCAATAAAGAGATGGTTTCTCGGCTGCTGCAAGGCATACACATCTCTCTCAGGCAGCTAAGGGGACAGAAGGAAAATTATATGGGAGCTCTCAACAAGCAGCAGGGGCTCTAGCATTCAGTTTTTGTACTGTTCTGTGTTAGGTAATATGATAAAAGCTCCTCTGCATGCCCACAAAGTAGCAGAGAGACAAAGGAAGGGGGAAGGCCAAATAATACCCTGCTGGGATGCTCCCAGGCCCATCACAGGAGAGTGGCCAGCGCATCAAAGACCCATTTTTGCCAGTCCAGAGGAGCAGAGAGGCACAATGGCAGGCAGGAAGCCCAATTAAGGACTCCAGGGAAGGGACACCCTGCCTGATTGCCTCCCAGGGCTGTCCCAGTACAGCTTTAGCCCCATCATCCGGGCATGAAACTCATCAAGATGAGTTATTTGGAGCAACAATCTGGATCATCTCTTGGACTAAGGGGGGCTGCTTCCCAGGGATGCGGGACACCTTACAGGATGCAGGGGAAGAGCATTTTGAAACTTCATAATCTGAATTAAAACAGTCAAAACTCAGTTGAAGACCTCCAAGAAAAAAAACTAGTCTATTACAGAATAAGGCAGCAGCATTCTTAGGGAGCCAGAGCTAAACTAGCACATAGGTCTGGAATGACAGATAATTGCTTCTTTTTTTTTGAAAAAACATACAGTTATGGCAAGTAGCTCACTTAATGTTTAAGACACATTGTCTTAAGACACATTTCACAAGACCCATATTAACCCAGACCAAAATCCCAGATAAACACTCAGCTTTTAAAAGCACAGCTGTACTTATCCATATACTACTATGCTATTAAAGACATCTTTATTTCATTCCCAGAGGTAGCAGTTCATCCACCAGAGTTCTGCAGACCTGTCATTAAAATAGAAGTAGTATTTGGAAACCAATTTGTTGTTGTTTTCAAGCAAACCGGAATGCTAGTTTGTGACAACACGTTAACTTTCCAAACACAGCAACAGTGCATATTTTAACTCATAGGTAAGACTGCAAAAATATTCTAGAAAGTCTCTTCCACCAGGCAGAGAAGTTTTCAGTAGTTCTGTGCCTGTGCTTTTCCAAAGCACTGCAACACTAGCTTCCCTCTGCAGCCAGGCAGCCACAGCAACTTTTCTCTCTTTCCTACCAATGATGTGAAAACAATCCCTGAACCAAACACACAACCTGTAAGCATGACATGTAGGAGAACTGCCTTTGGATTATGTTGAAGTGCATCATCTATTTGAACAAGCTGCAGTAGATCTTCACAACCTGTAATTCTTCTCAATACACAATGCAAAAAGATGTGATACATGCCTCGCCATTTTCCGTATATTTCAGGAAACAATCAGTTATAAGCAGCAAGCTATGTAACCTTTACAGGTTGAGACCACATTTTCACTATGCATCATGTACTGTTCCTAGGTTAAGGCACTACACCTACTATGAATGCCACTGCTAGACCTGAATGGATTTTGAACTACATTCTAGCAGTCATTTAAATCACCATCTGTGCACCTAAACATAAGGAGGATCAACCCTACAATACTATAGATACAGAAATTCCACACCACAATACTAAATATTTTTCAAGTTGTATTTGAAATCAATGCTGTTTGCATTTCATACAGAAATATGGAACTAATATTAAAGAATTTCCTCAACCTTATCAGTTGATTTACATTAATTTTATTATAAAACAAACACAAACCAAAGCATTTTTACAGAAATATATAAAAAAGTCTAGTACTGAGTCGATAGGGTCTGCCTAGAAATTTTAGAATAGCATCAATACAGAAGTGCATTTCACAGAGAGGAAAAAAATACAGCAAGAACCTTAAGGACGCCTTCTAATCAAGGTTGGACAGAGGAATCTGAAAGACCAGATATTCTCAGGTAGACAGGATTGTGCTTATTCACAAATTTCTTCAGCATCCGAAACCTTTTCACCTGAGCTTTGCAGCCTTGGTGTGATACATATTTAAAGTATTTGCAATCTAAGGAAAAAAAAAAGCAATGTAAGTTATACTGTGATACAAGCAAATACAAAATGCTTTCACTGTTTAAATAATATGCAAACATCTAAGAAAGTTTTCAGTAATGAAAGGTAATAAAATAATCCAAGACATGCACATTACAGACATAACTGCAGCATTAAATAATCTATCCTCATTTGACCCAGAAAACATTCCACATATAACCGTATGCTGTCTTGCAAAATATTTTTTCTCTTTTGTTTTTACTCTTCAAATAGATTAGAAAGTAAAATATCAAGAGTGTAAAGAAGCATTGATTTTATACATTAACTTATTGTGTTGGATAAGGAAAATAGAAGCTCATATTGACACCAATAAGCACAGAAACTTCATTAAAGAAAATTAGACCTGGAACAATTTTAATAGCCATCTGGTAATAAAAGCTGGGAGATATTTGGTAACATATTATTGAAAGCAAAAAAAAGACTTTCAACATGAGAAATTGTTGTATGAAGTCCAGAAGATAAAATTATAGAAAAGCTGACAATGAACAAGTTACCTATCAACCAAAAGTCCAAACTCCTATACAAGCGATGGTGTCCACACCATATTCTCGTTCTCAATTTAGCAGCTGCTGCTTGGCCTGATACTACACTTGGTTTTGGCAGCATTTCAAAGAATGCTACTAAAGAGGTCATATTCTTCGCCTTCTTACCAAACTGCGAAGAACCAAGAATCCCCCCACCCCCCTCTTCCCTGCATTACAACACCCCCATGGTCCTTAAGGACCAGCTGCTGTCCAGTATTTGCGAGACACTGCCTAGACAGGCATCCAGCGAGCAAACTCTCTGCAGTCCTCGCAACATTCACTCAGGAGGGCGTTGTGCATTTTTTGAAATTGTGGTTTGAAGGTTAAACAACAAGGTAAACAGTATTGTGACTGCTCAACAAGGCCAGATAAAACAGAATTCTAAACCAGGATAAAACAAGTTATGCAAAATATGTCTCACTGTCAAATATCAAACCAATTCAAACATTTTTCTCATGTTCAGCTTCAAACACAACAATCTTTCCTAGAAGAAAGAAACTGCATTTCTTCCAGGGAGTAGGTCAGCTGCATCCCATCTCATTACGGCTACAACTAGACATTATTTCTGTTCTATGTAGTGAAAAGGAAAGAACATTTAGTATTACCCTTTCCCAGTAAGATTCCAGCCACCAGAGCTTTTTCATATGAAAGGCTTTCATTTTCCTGCCAATTCCTTTTTGCCAAGTAACGGCTAAAATGGAAGGCTGGCCACCAGTCCTTTCGGGAGTTCCACTCTTGCTTGATCCAGTCAAGATGCTTCTCGGAGCTGGAAAAAGGTAAAATGAGTTACAGAAAAGCTTCAATTGGGATAAAAAGACAATTAGGAAGCACTGAATTTTATAATCAACTTGCTACAAGTCTCATAAATTGTAGCATAGACACACTGGCCTTACACTGCAGACTGAAACACTAATCTAAACAGAAATAACCTTTTTTTTAATCCCTGGCAACACCAGTGAGGCAGGAGGTGAACTCTAGCAGTCTTATTTAGACTTGGCAATAACACAGATCATGGGGTGAAATGAAGCAGGCCTTTGACTTGTGTGCCCATTTGTCAATAGTAATAAGAAAGTTTCTTCAAGTTTATGAACAAATTAGTAGTATGAAGGAGTTTGTTTTTAGAGAAGGTTTGTGTTATTCTATGCATACTCAAAGACTAACTTATCCCAAATACTTATCCCAATAACTGTTATGCAATAAAGACCTTAAACCAAGCATTTCAGAAATAGAAGCCACCTACAACAGGGAAGTGATAGTCCCATAAAATGACCAAGATGCCCAGTATTTTTCAAGATACTCTGAAGCTGTGTCTTCAAATGCAAAAATGCAGGCAAAGTTAGGGTATCATACCATTTTTACTAACTCTATGCAACAACACTCCTAGCTTTAATCCTCTAGCTTCTGGAACTTCACAGCAGATGCTGGGTAGGTGGAGGTGGCAATAAAACAGCAAAACAGGTCAAATTAAGTACTGAATTAATTTATTGTAAATATATAGGGCTTAAAAAACACAACACCCTGTTTGTTGGGTAAAATAAAGTCTAGACCTTAGAGGCCTTCCGGGCACAGATTGTCTGAGACGGCTCCTTCCAAAATCAGAGGTCATGTCTGTCAGTGCTAGCGAGGACACGTCAATCCCCAGGCATATTGGCTCAGCTTTTAAGAATACACTGGCTGCATTCTGTTAACAGCTACCACCATCACACCAGTCTGTACAGTATCAGCCACGCCCCTATTGCAGCCCAACAATTCTCAAACCAGCTTCAAATAATGCACGAGTAGTAACAGAGCAGAAGGCCCAACAACTCATTTTTTTCCCCCCTTGAAAAAGGGAGAATAGTGACAAGCAGCAAATGCTACCCAAAAATCTGAACAACTCTTTCTGCATAAGGACATAACCTGGTAAAAAAACCCAACTTTTTTCAAGTGATGACAATACTGGAAATTTGGGAATTCCCCTCAGTAATAATTTCTTTACTCCCAATGAAAGCACACTGCAGCCAAGCACTGCCACAGAACTGAGGGTAGGCCAGATGACACTTCCATTCACCGGCAGGGAAGACAAAGGCTACAAAGGGTCACTTTGTCAGTTGCCCAAAGGTGAGGACTTCACACACATTTGGTTTTAGCACACCGTATCAGAGATACCATACTTACATTACAATTTGTTTCACCTGTCTTGCCAAACAGCTCCATGCTTTTACATTTTCCTTCCAGCCAGCATAATCCAAGGCTGCAAAAATAACTTCTAGCCCCAATCGACGTTTTTTTCTTTTCTCTGGAAAATATTAGGCTGATTAATGAATTAATTAGATTGGGCTGAACTCATTATTAAGCAACAAGTGTAATATAGTTCTCCATCCTGCCTCCCCAAATACTGCTACTTTCCCTATTACTGAGGGTTCTCCCCACCACCTTCTGCCTCTTCCAAGAGATAAAGTTAAGGAATACTTCCCGGCTCTAAAGCACAACTCATACCGGAGACGCTCCCTCCCTACTCCCATCCTGCTCAAAAACTGCTGTCTTAAGAGGCACACATAGGACCGCTCACTTATCCCCCACTGCCTTGCTTACAATAGTTGCCGTTTCCAAAGCTCTCTTATCAGTGCTTCCAATGGGCACCACTGTTCAACATGTTCTTCCCATGGGAAGGGAACACAGGGCCTCTAAAACACTTCAAATCCTGAGATGCCACCAAAACACCCCAAATCAAATCTGGGACTGATAGGAATAAATCAGACATTTCACATCAGCAGTTCTGTAGCAGCACAGTTCTTAAAACAACACTTGACCTATCACAGCAGGTAAACGTGGAAAAAGTTATGTTTATCAGTATAAATTTCTTAAAAAAATCACATTGTCCTCAATAACTACAAAAAGTTAGCAGATGTGTCTTGCATGAACAGAAAAGGGTAGGTTTCAGCGAGGAGGTTTTTTTTTCCCCTCCCAAAGAGGAAAAGCAGAAGAAGTGAGAACAATCTTGATTCAAGGACATTTGACCAATGTGCTGACTTGCTGGAACATACCAGGTCATGAGACAACAGACAGTTTGGAATGCAATTGATCAGCATGGAAAAACAGTCTCTAAACTGGAAGACTTTCTTACAAGCTTGAAGATAAAACTCCCTTGAAGAGGAGGAAGATTTTGTTCTTTAATCAATAACAATGAGCTAAGGCATAGATCCATCTTAATTCCTCCAGAAAAGAAAGAAAGAAAAAAAAAAATCAGAAACATCAAAAATGGAGTAGAGACCCTAGCATTCAGAGTAGAGTACCTCAAAAAAAAAAAAATGTGAGAGTTATTTTTGAGATCCTGGCTGTGCCTTACAACAGTTTGCTTTGATCAGCTTTTAAAATGAGAAAGGCATTTGTTTACAGAAGTTTGTAAATGCCTGCTCACACATCCAACTTAAAGGTTCCTGTGATTGGAAAGTTGGGTTTGGGGTTTTTTTGGTCTTAACAAACATAACTACTTCGAAAAGCAGAAAGAAGGCTGCAGAGTAATTTCAGAGTGTTATTCTAGATTAACATAAAGGAAAACAGCAAAGATATTTAAAGACTTACTTGATTTTTGAAGCATTGTATTAAAATCTATCATTAGTTCATGAGAAGGAACAATATCATGCAAGATCTGGGAAAAAAAACCAAAACAAACAGATACATTATTTTAATCTGAAAACTTTTGAAGACTTCCACCTGATCAAGAAAAGCACAGGCTTCAGAGTTTTGGGTGCGTTAGTTAGGAAAATTAAGCAATTTGGTACCTTAGCACCTTGATATAAAGAATGAATATCTAGGTCCATTTTGCACATCTGTGACACAATGTATGGAATACCTTGATGGCTGCTGAAAAACACTGCATGTGACAGATACAACATTCTCAAGGAGCAGCCCAAATCCATATCCAGTGTCCTTTTTTAGAAGGCAACATAATTCCCTTCCTAGGCAAGTTCTAGCTCCCCTGTCTACTGCTCTTGTGCATTGGACCATGGTTTCTGAACCTATCAGACCAGTTCTTTGATTTGTCACTATCTTGTGAGAGACTACTGTATAGAGCCACTGCTAAAAAGCACCGAGAAAATGGAATTTTATACATATATGCTAGAGTTTAAAAGTCTAAGCTTTATGAAGCGGTTATAAAACATCTGCCCTAATAAAAGCACGATAGTGCCATCAAGTGGCAAAACAGATTGCAATGTTTGCAAGAAGCTACGGGCAAAGAAAGCAGGAATTTAAAAGCAACTATACAAAAGCTTAATATAGCAAGGCCTTGTCTGCCAACAGCCAGCAGAAATTAACTTCTATTTTAGCTTAAATGCATGGCTTATTGAAAACAAGCAGGGAAACTAATTGCTAGACAAGATCAATATATGAAAGAGCAAGCATCTAATCATTTCTTCAATACTGTAAAGATCAAACTGTAACAGAAATCAATGCATGTTATGTACAAGACTGCTGATACAGACTTCTGGAACCATGTAAAGGCGTTCTCTGAGCTTGTTTACTGACTTAAAGAAGTTATATGATGTATCATTTAAAGGCAAAACAAAGACTTGAATTCAAAGACAGTAAAGGATACTGTTTGTTCCACCCATTAGCATCCCTCCCACCAACTTTCCTCTAACCCTCTGCTTTCCACAAAGAATACAACAGGGTAAATAATGTAACAGGAGTTCAACTGAACCAAACTGGCAGACCACCATGCAACATGAATGACCACAGACTGTATCTACTATACAATATATACCTTCAGTGCAGATATGAGTGATTTCTTTGATTCACCATGTCTCTTGAGGAACTGATAAAGGTAAACGTGAGCATTGGGATTAGCAGGAAACTTTGAGTTGTACGCATATTCATTTAATACTTGGCGGGCTTCATTATGGTCTCCATAGAACTCCAACAACTAAGAGAAGTCAAGACTGTCATTAGTTCGCCATATATTAGCAATCATACTCTTAATAACTAATTTTGGGCTGACACAGAACTATCCAACAGCGCAATCTGTATCTAAGAGTGCAGCATATAAGACTAACACCAGCACGTTTTCATTTTACTGGCTACTCTGTTATCACAGACAAAAATTCACACATAGAAGCTGCTACAGGAGAAAATTCCTTCAACAGTTATTTATTTGTAAAAGAATTACCAGCACTTGCACACTGGAAAGAGGCACTGAAGCAGTTTGCCTTGTCTTTAAAGAGAGAAGTCAATGAGAGAACTTGGCAGCTGTCAGCACCAAGCAAAATTCCATAAGATGTGCTTAGAGAAGTCAGAACTTACGGGCATTTACAAAAGGTAAATAATTCCAAAGAGATTAAGAGTAACATTATTCCTTAATTACAAATTCTAAGCAAGTATTTAAAAAAAACAAAAAAACACAGAGGGACTGCATGTTTGGTGTCTTTAACATTTAGTGTATCCAGAAAAACACTGTCCTGCTAAAAAGAGAGAACTTACTTTCAGGAATTTAAACAAAGCAGCTCTGCTCCAATGTCTGTACTAGCATCATTAAAACAAAATATGCAAGCTGTTTGTCTATTTCTTTTTCTTGGTAATGCACAGGTAAAGTCCTTTTTGTACTCTGTGCAGGGTCTGGAGTTCTACCAGAAGTAAACTGTGCTCTAAATCAATGCCAGTAGGATACACATACAGATGTGTTGCTTTTAAAATACTTTGTTGTCACCCACACGTATATAAAAAGCTGCAGACAGACATCTTAATGAATATTAGACAGGGAAACACAAAAGGAAAATATCTGTGAAACATGCCCTTACATCCACATAGCATTTCACAAAGAGATCCCAGACTCCAGGTATTTTAATAACCTCCTTTAAGTTCACTGCTGCCTTCCGAAAGCAACTGTGCATTTCTCGTTCAACAGACAAGTCTTCAAATCCATCTTGACCTACCAAAACATGAAAGAATGCCACAAAGTTAGCTTTGCTAATCAAAATAGGTCTTGAAGTGGTGCACCTAAGAGATGATGACATTTTTCTAAGCCAGAGAGCTTTTAGAAAAGAGGCCTCAATTTCCTCAGTATTAAAACAAGAAATATTCACTGCTCTTCATCCAAATTTCTTAACAACCAATTTCAACTCATGACAGGCAGTATCCCAAGACAAGACACTACCAGCACAAGGTCTGCAAACCAAATTAAATACTTAGTTTACATAGAAACAAGTAGAGATCCAATGTAACTGATAACGCACAGCCAGTTGGTATATGCAGAATTAGATGCCATACACAAGTAGCAACTTATGTACATTTAAAGAAACTGAAATTCAAACACAAGTTTTGGGGGCTTTTGCTCATGCTCAGAAGTCTAGCAGCAGTCAAGCACTTATGCACCTATGAAGAAGCTGCTGCTATAGCTGAATATCTTCCTTTGACCATTGTTTTAGGTGATGCTGCCTGGATATAAAAAAATGTGATTTGAGAGGAAAAAGCTTCAGAATAGCGTTTCAGGACACTTCAGAAAAGTGCAGGCCACTGTGCCTTTTTGGTACCACGGTCATTGCTGATATGGAATTATGTGCCATCCATAACATCACATTCTGAAGTCTAATGTTTCCCTCTGGTGCCTTCATATGCAGATAAAGGCAGAAGAGCAGCCTGCATTGAAAAGGTGTCATTGCAAACCATGGTGTCTGCAAGAACAAGCAAGTTGAAGTTTACAGCTCAATATAAAAACGACACTAGGACTTACCACGCTCTAACAGGATGTTCTTCTGCTTAGACCAGCTGTAGTAGTCCAACAGTCCTCTGTAAGCCTGAATCAGTTTCATTTCTTTATCCTGAACAGCTGTTTGTTCTCCAAACCTCCAGCTTTCTGCCAGGGACAAGTTTTGGTAAGCTTCATCTACTAGTCCATTACAAAGGAGGCGAAAGGCATGCTCTAAACAAACCTGCAATTCAAATAGTTCATACCACAGTGTTTCGCATAATACATGGAGAGAATCTCAGCAATACAGCAAAGTTCTACACAGATGTGCAGGGAAAGAAGAGATTCATTACTGACATGCATATAAAATACTGCAAACACGGTTAGTAAAGTATTTTAATTAGAAGAGCATTTTACACACATTCTTTTATCCAAACAGTATCTTTACAAAGAATTTTGGAGAAAAATGCAGGAATGGGAGAATACAAGTGTCACTGGGGGCAGGGAGATGAGCCAAGAACCTAAATAATTTTTTCTGTCTGAAGATACTGGGGAGACATTAGTAATCAAAAGCATATCTAATATACAAAGATGTATCACTGGGAAGGGAAAGGGTTGAAGCTCTTGAAATCTCTGGGGCAGGAAGTCACCCACCAGGTGGCAGGCACTCAGTGGCACTTATCAAGGCAGCAGAAAGCAGTTGTCTCAAAAACCTGCTTGTCATTAACAAGTGCTGTACCTGTTAAAGAAGGTCCAGAAATGATCTGAGGAAATCTACTCGAGTTATACTTCCTGATTTTTCACTTGGCTACCCAACTGCAGAACACCCGAAAGAGGTATGCCCTACCACCCTATCATGCTGATTAAGCACTGGATAAAAGTCTAAACCTTGAGTTAGCTCTAGTAAATTCTTGTCTAGAACTTCTGTTGAAGGTCTTGAACAAATACAACAGAGTGAGACAGAAGCATCATCACAAGTGAGAAACAGTCAAGGAAACCAAAACCATATAGGTTTGAATGAGCCACCACAGGAAAAAAAAAAAGCTACAGCTGGGTGACACAGGGGTCCACAGTAGAAGGGTATGTTTTATACATTGATTAGCTACTTGACAAGCGAGCTGATAACAACCACAAAATTTAAGTACAACTGTTCAGCCAGGAGCACAGTGGACAAATTAAGGACCGGAAACAAAACTTGGCAGGAGTTAATATGTAATTAGATGTTACTGGGGCACGCATGAAAGAATTTAACTGTTTCAAATTAGAAGGTTAATTAAAGGATATAGGCACTTTAAGGACTGACAATACACATCTGCGATAAAAATATATAGACTAAGTAAAGTACAGTTAAGTATAGAATAACCCTTAAATTATCATGCAATTGGTAACTCAGATGTACTACTTTTTTTGACACTATTGTCAATAATACACTTCAAGAGAAAGAGATTCAGAAACTAATACTCAAGTGTTCAGGTAAACGTGGAAAATCATCAAGACTGCATTAAGTATGCTCACCTTCAAATACCTTTTTACTCCTAAAGTTTTCATCTGTTCTATAAAAGAGTTGAACTCCTTCATGCTGCTATGGGAATGATGGCACAGAATTTCGGTTCCTATTCTCCAAATTATCTATTAATGGGGAGAAAGACATTAAAAAACAACTTTAGTATAAAAAATGGGAACAGTCACCATATATACGGTCTTACCAAACTTGCAGTTATTACAACATAAAATACGCATTTGAATTGCAAATATAAAATTAATATTAAGTGTTGTCTACTGCTATAGTCATCTAGATATTCATCTAGCAGTACTTTTACAACCATTCAGTGGGTGCTTCACAACTGCTCATTACAAATGCAGCACTCCAACAAAGCTTACGAAAACTGCATTTGTCAGAAGGTTCCTCCCCTCCTGTTACTGAAAACGGGGTGTTTCAATGTTACTGAAAACTTCTGTTTTCCTTTGATATGTTTCCACTGAGATGCAAGGTATACATAACTCTTTGAACTTAGCAGTAAAGATTATTTCCAACGAGATGTAGCTTCCCATCTACATGCACCTGTTTTCAACGTTTGCCTACAGAACGTAACAAAATACTCCAGCAGGCTAGGCACAGTCAAGTACTCCATTTAACAACTCTGATCCCTTTCCTCTTGCTTCTATCTCAGTACTTGCTAGGAGTTTTGTGACTACTGCAGGAGCTGGTAAAGACCTAAATAAGCCACTAACTTCCAAACAGATTCTGACTGATGGCATGCTAGTGGCAAACATGTTTACTGCTTTTCCATTTCAGGAGACTACTTTCATAGATACGCTCCTGATGGAATTAACTTACACCAAGCCAAGTTTTCATCTGTTGTGTCAAGGGCATATGTAAAAAAAACCCAACAAAACAAAACCGCACAAAAACAGCCTACAAGCCCAGAGAACTTTTCAGGAGCACTGAGCACTCTGTCAGGAAAAACATCAGACAGCACTGCAGATTCCCAGCACCCTTGGAAATGAGCAGAATTCAAGCTCCAGCAAGATTAGTTAAACCCACAGCAGAGGCGTGCCTGTGCAGAGGCAGACTTCTGGTGAGTATTGGACAGCATGCTGCCTTGAGCACTACCAATGATGAGCTCTGGTGTACTTTCTGCAGCCTGCCATCAAGAGTTTCTACATCAGCATCTGAATAGTTGCTGGAAGTTGTTTTTGGAAGCTTCAATGTCTTTTTTTTTTTCTTTTAAGAAACTAGTTTAGTTTATGAAAGTTGCCTAACTTTTCAGGTCTTACCTCTGATACCTTTGTTTTTATTTCACTTAAAAAAATCAAGCCTGTGATTAGTTAACTAAGACAAATGTTGGTCCTGAAGATGCTTCTTGCAAGTATTTTTTCAACTGCAAAAGAACTCTGATAAGGGACATCGGCTTACCTCTGATGGACCCATGTATTCTGTAGAAAAGTCTTTCTCTAGTGACTCAACATAGAAAGTCAGAAACTCTGCAGCCCTTTTCCACTGCTTTTGTAGCATGGCATCCTGAACGTAATTTAAACACACCTCCTTGCTCTTCTTGAAGTTTAATCTGTGTTCACGGGAAGATGCTAAACAAACAAAAAAAAAATCAACCAAGCCCACAACTGTCACAGCCCTTATTCAGATAACAATGTGCCTACCGTTTCAGTATCTCTCTCATACGATCTTTCTCAGACACTACAGAAAATGATCTTAAGCTACGTGGTTTTGAAGTTAAATACACGTATTAGTCTGCAGGGAAGCAAGACTATGGCAAAAGCTGCAAATGTAGTATGAAATGGCATTTTCCACATGCAGCACACAGCTGCAGACACTTGAAACAGCGGAGACCCAGTTACAACACATTACTGTCCTATCCGAATTAGAAGACCATGGTGCTTTGATAACTTCACAGGATGTTTTTTTATATTTTGGGGACCATTCTCTTCCCTTGCTAATCATCACCTGAGTCTGTGACCCCGCTGTGCTGAAGATTTGCATACACACATACAAACAGGCCATTCCAGTACCAAAGGCTAAGCAATTCCCACTAAAACCAAAGATAAATGTAGAGAATTATTCTCCTTTGAGTACAAGACTGGAAAGAGGCCACTTACCCTTTTTACACGGATACTGGCTCAACTCCTGTTACAGCACAAAACTGAAACCTCATTTCCACATCTGTTTAAAGCTCACAGCTGTATGCCATGCTCTAACGTGCCCCTACAACAATGCTCACGTCTTAAGAGCCTTCTGCAAAGGACATGCCGAGCTCAACAAACCACCTCCTACCTGGACGCTGTAGGCAAAGGAGTAACTCAAACACTGGCTTGAAGCAGTTTTACTACAGTGCATTCTATAAAATTACCTCTACCCAACCTACCTATAGGTCTAATCTTGATGCATATTTCTAACCTCAAAGGTTCCAAGTACTAAGAAAATAAAACCCCCAGTGAACACCACGAGATTAAATACACCAAGGACCACAGCTACTGTAGATAAGTACTACTATTCAAGCTGCTAAGAAGTCATCTGACATGAACAGCATTAGAATCACAGAATCCTTTAGGTTGGAAAAGACCTTTAGATCGTCAAGTCCAACCGTTAACCTAACACTGCCAAGTCCACTGAGTCGCTAGGCTTTCTGTGGTGGAGAGGCTCCTTTTTCCCTGTAATAAACCACACCCGTATGATGTAAAGTGTTTCGCTACAAAGCTGTTTTGCAACAAAAACTTCTCCAGAGGTTTTGCTGTCACCTGCATCCACAGTGCTTTTGTTATCAGTCACTTCATCAGCTTTTACTTTACGAGTAGCGTACACGCCGCTTTCAAGCACCTCGCAGGCTGCCGGGCAGGCGGGCCGCCCCCACGCCGCAGCGAAGGGGGACCGGGAGCAGCACTGAGGGCACCGGGAACCCCAACCGCCTCCTCAGCGGGAGAGCGACGGCGACCCGCGGACGGAGGGGGCAGGCCGGCCTCACCAGCGCCGGGCACAGCGGGGGCAGAGGGCGGCCTTCCTCCGGGCCCAGCGGGGGCAGAGGGCGGCCTTCCTCCCTCAGGGCCGGAGGGGGGGAAGGGGGACGGCGGAGCACGGGGAGCCGCGGCGGCAGAGCGGGAACGAGCGGGAGCCGTGGGGGCCGCGCCCGCCGCCGGGCAGCTCCGCCCTTACCCGGTTGGCAGAGGTGGGGCGGCAAGAAGGGCAGGTGCAGGGCCGGCAGCAGGGCGGTCCTCGCCTGCGCGGCAGGGCTCTTCGCTACCGCCGCCGCCTCCTCCTCCTCCAGGAAGCTGTCCATGGCGCCGAGGGCAGGCCGTCACCCCGCACCGCGAGCCGCCCGCGCCTCTCCGCCCGGCTGCAGCGGCCACCCTTGACCCTGGGGGGCGGCCTCACGATCCTCCGGCCGCCCCACGCTAAGGCAGCCAAGCCCAGCTCCGGCACCCAGCCCCTCCGGGAAAGGGGCAGCCGGGCGGGCTGAGCCTCAGCTCGGCCTAACCAGCGACCGCCCCCTCACGCTAGCCAGGGCTCACAGCGCGCATGCGCCACCGGCGCGGCGCCCCAGCGAGGCGCATGCGTCCTGAGAAACATGGGGCGACTCTGCCGCCATGATGGAAGGTAGGCAATCGCCCTTGCGCATGCGCGCTGAGGAAGCCGGGCAACGCTCTCGCCATGATGGAAGAGGCACTTTGTTCCGCGGGGTCACGTGAGCGGGAGCGCCCGGTGGCTGTGGCGGCCCGGGTCAGGCCCGGCCGGTCCCGTGGGCTCTGGGGACGGAGGGGGCCGCTGCCGCGGTGCCGCCGCCTCTTCGCGCTTGGCTTCGGCCTTGAAAAAGATGTCGTTCGCCCTCGGTGCTCAGCACCCCTTGGCTGCGGGCTCCGGGGACTGGGCTGGGCAGGAAGCGGTACAGGCCGCGGGGGGGCCCTGGCGCCAGCCGGTGTGCGCCCAGGCTGACTGACTGGGTGGGTGCTGCCAGGTTAGGCCGTGAACCGAGTGGCTGACAAAGCTGGGCTCGCTTCCATCCGAAATAAATCCGAAATGAATGGAGAATATGGATCTATCCCAGAATCACTAGGGTTGGAAAAGACCTGTAAGATCATCCAAGTCCAACCATCACCCCAACCCCACCATGCCCACTAAACCATGTCCCGCAGTGCCACGTCCACACGTTCCTTGAACACCTCCAGGGAGGGTGACTCCACCACCTCCCTGGGCAGCCTGTTCCAGTGCTTCACCACTCTCTCTGTAAAGAAGTTTTTCCCAATATCGAGCCTAAACCTCCCCTGGTGCAACTTGAAGCCATTTCCTCTTGTCCTGTCACTAGTCACTTGGGAGAAGAGACCAACACCCACCTCACCACAACCCCCTTTCAGGTAGTTGTAGAGAGCGATGATGTCTCCCCTCAGCCTCCTCTTCTCCAGACTGAACAACCCCAGTTCCCTCAGCCGTTCCTCATCAGACTTGTGCTCTAGACCCCTCACCAGCTTCGTCGCCCTTCTCTGGACACGCTCCAGCACCTCAATGTCCTTCTTGTAGTGAGGGGACCAAAACTGAACACAGTATTCCAGGTGCGGCCTCACCAGCGCTGAGTACAGGGGCACGATCACCTCCCTACTCCCGCTGGCCACACTATTTCTGATACAGGCCAGGATGCCGTTGGCCTTCTTGGCCACCTGGGCACACTGCTGGCTCATATTCAGCCAGTTGTCAACCAACACCCCCAGGTCCTTATCTGTGGGACAGCTTTCCAGCCACTCGTCCCCAAGCCTGTGGCATTGCATGGGGTTGTTGTCACCCAAGTGCAGGACCCGGCACTTGGCCTTGCTGAACCTCATACAATTGGCCTGGGCCCATCCATCCAGCCTGTCCAGATCCCTCTGCAGAGCCTTCCGACCCTCCAGCAGATCAACACTCCCACCCAACTTGGTGTTGGCTGGAGCAGGGCACATGGCAGCAGGATGTAAGGATTATGTAAACTCTGGAGGTAGAATTGTCACAACGCTGCCTGTGCAGTGGGCAGCAGAGGGGCTGGAGGCTTCCTGAGCCCCTGCCGAGGAGGTGCAGCAGGCTGCCTGGGAGCCAGCTCCTGAGCCTGTGCAGCTGGTGTGGGCGAGGCGGGCTGGCTTTCCCCTGCATGTGGAAGTGGGGAAATGAGAAATGCTAGCAAAGGGTGAAGGAGGAGCATGGGGGACTAGCTGGGTGCATTCAGTAATGTGGCAGAGAGGTGTTTAATTCTACATGTAGCACCACCAAGAGCATTACTAGAACTGTGACTGATGCAATGGTTACTCTAAAAGTGATAGTTCCTGTTGTCACTTTTTCCATTAGCTGTATTGGTACTATTCTTTTAGTTTGTAATTTAGAACATCATGTTCTACAGAAGAAAAGGATTCCGAATCAAAATCTTGTGCATTGCAGAGCAATAATATTGCCTGTGCTCCCACAGAATACCTGGATGCTGGAAATCTGTCTGCTTCAACCACAGAATCTGGTTTGTACAAATTTGTGCTGGAACTTGTTTCTTTAAATCACTTTCGGCAACTGACTTTGCCATGGAGTGTTTTGGTATGTATAAAGTCCAGTTTTCCAAGTAAGAATTTACAGGTTTTTTTCAGAACAGCTCTGCCATGTGAGGGTGAGTAAATAATAAACTGGCTCAGATTAAACGTTCATGTAATCCAGTGTCCAGGTTCAACTGTGATCAATAATGAGTGTCAAGGGAATAGTACAAGGCAGAACAGTTGTTTGTAGCGTCTGAACATTTAACCTCAGTATCGTACCTTAACATGACATTTAATAAATCTATGTGGGGTAACAGAACTCTCCCTTTACTTTTTTTGTTTTAATCCTGTGTTCTTCCAATATATGACCAGCATTTCAGTTCATAAGTATTCTATATTATTAATTTATATTTAACTTACTTGACTAAGTTGATGATAAACTGTTATATAGCACCACTTTTTAACAGTGCCATCTTCTTTCTCTGTCCTTTATAATTTGTACCTCGTGTGTCTTACTGATCACTGGTGTTTCCCAAGAATAGTGTCACTTCCTACAACATTTCTGATCTTTTGTGAGGTCAGTACCCTAATTTCACTATTCAGTTTACCCCACTTTATTTCTTAAAGTTCTCGTGTTTGCTTAGAAGCACATTTACATTTGGCTTGTTATTTTTATCTTCCCGTGTCACACTTGAGTGAGAGTCTTTGCTGATTCTTATGTAAACTGAGCCATCTGATCTTGTTAATGGGTATTAGTTATTAATTTGGTAGATAGTTTAGTGCAGCAGAGATGGAGACCTGCTTTGTAACTGTAGACACATACAAAATGCTAGATTCCTCATGTGCAGTGGGACTGCTCTCATAGTTGAACACATCTGTTTCTGAGATTGGGGTTGAGGACTGAAGGAAATTTTGTCAGAAATATCTAAATTGAACTAAGTGAAATATTTGTCTTTTATGTCACACATTGAGGGAAGCTGTGGGTACATTATTACTACAAAATACTTGAAATTGTAGGGAATACTGGATGGTTGCAGTGGTAAACTCGTGTATGCGTATCGACTGCAAGCTACGTGTTATTGCACAATAAAAGCAATGACTTATGCAAGAAGTTTGTGATCTTGTTTCTCTTCACATCTCCCTTTCTTGCCCTTGTCTTTATGACCACAGACACCGTTACCTTTTATCTTGGTCTTTTAATAAAGATAAGCTTGGTAACCTCGTACTGACAGGAAATGGCCAAACAGCTCTGTCTTCACAAGCAGGTGGGCCTAAAGATCAGGCTGGGAATTAAGCCACAAGAAATGTTAATGTCAAAGGAAAAACTACTTGTCTTTCATTCGTACAGTCATCATAAAACATGACTTGAGTATATTTACTTCCTTATTGTAAATTGTGATAAAATCCACCTCTACATTTTATGAGTTGGGCTTTTTATCAGCCAATATCAGCAATGGCAAATAGGTATCGCCTCATTTTACAGGATGTAAAATACAAAAATGTCAACAAAATTCCCAGGGGGCTGTCAGCAATACTGTGTGCTACAACCAGCGATACTGTGTGAGGCCTGGAGAACGTGTGGGCACTGGGTGAATGAATCGTTGCATTCCTGTAGCATGTGGATGTTTCCTTAATCTTGGGATGGATTGGGCTGCGAGACATAGCAGGATGTCCAAGGTGCATTTGGCAAAGAGGTACCAAAGCTATTAATTGCAGCACTGAGGAAGATACCTGTTTCTGCCTTGATGCTTTTCCATAATGTGATTAAAATAATAAACTGCTCTAGATGGGGGCTGAAAATGAAATGCCTACGTATTTTTCAGAGATTATGTAGCAGTAACTAAGCTTGGATCTCGGGCCCTGTCCAACGGGGCTGTGGAAATGAGAGTATGTAAAGCAAAAATCAATAATCATGAGGATATGATAACACGAGCAGTGCCTCTAATGCAATTAGCAGTGGTGATTGCTAATTCTTGTGATATATCATTTAAAAGGGCTCAGCTGTCCGGAGTTGTCCTTTGACATGCAGAAAAAAGCAGAATCCTTTACCTTGACTACCAGTTCTGCCAAGTGCCTGTTCATTTTGGGAGTAGCTTCACAATTTGCCCTTTGGAAAGGGGGGGGGGGGGGGGAAGTTTTGGCCATTTGATAAACCAGCAAGAAGACTCTCTTATGTTACCTACCCCGTCTTGGCTGCGTCTTTTATTCTCTTCGTCCAGTCAGGGGCTGGGCTGACCAAATAACACAGGTCTGAAAAAGAGGAGAGAGAAGAAGAGTTGTTCATTTTTCTCCTGTATGTGACCATTGTGACTTCTGCTGTTATTCTACCATTTTAGATTTCTAAAGCGATGTAAATGTGGCGGATGGAAAGAAGAGCTAATAAAAAAGTGGAGGCACGGGTGTAAGCAGCCCATCTTTTGGTTTGTAGGCACTCGTAGTTAAAATGTAGCAGCAAGTGGAAGCGGAAGGTGCGGAAGGGCAAGAACAGGCCTGTTGGGGATGCCGTGTTTTCAGCAGTTAGGCGTGCAACCCTTCATTTGCCTGCGCTTTCCTCAGCGGGACTACGGGTGGGTGAGTTCACAGGCCCGTGTTGCCGCAGGTTTAACCGCAAAACTCTCGGGAGGTCCCCGGGGGAGATGACACGCTTGCTTGGTGAGCGTGGCTCCTCTCAAGCGGAGATGGGAACTTCTCGGTGGGGCAGGAGGGCGAGCAGCGAGGTGGGTGTTTGGGTCTGTGGCACCCTTACCCTCGGGGGGGTTGCACGGGGGGAATGACACCTTTTCTGCAGCGCGGTCAGGCCGCGGGGCCATTCCTGTTACTTCAGCCATCCTCTGCTGGAGGAAACCGCCATTAATAAGCACAAATAAGCGGCAGGACCTTCCCCCTCACCCCCCAGGGCGGGGAGAGCCCCTCTGCTCGGAGGGAGCCTGAAAAAGAGCCCGGCTCTTGCCCGGCGCCGGCGGCCGGGGGTCCCGTTTCCCCCTCCGCGGGGGCGGGACCGGGACCGGGGTTGGGATGGGGCTCGGGATGCCGCCGGGAGAGAGGGAGGGTCCGGGCGCTGCCCTCCTCCCGCCGAGGCGGCGGGGCCGGGCCGGTCCCTCCCCCGCCACATCGCCCTCCCGCCGGCGCTGCTGACGTGTCTGCTCCCTCCCCGCCGCCGGCGCCCGCCAACATGGCCGCAGCCCCGCCGCCGCCGGACCCCCGGCTGCTCGTCGCCCTGCTGCTGCTCCTGCCCCCGCCGCCCTCCCTCCTCTGCGCCGCCGCCGGGCCCGACCTGGGCCGCCGTTTCGCCGAGCGCAAGCGCTGCGCCGACCCCGAGTGCAGCAGTAAGTGGGGGCGGCGGCTGGGGGGGGGGGGGGGGGCGAGGGACCCCGGCCCGGGGGCGCCCGCCGGGGAGCGGACGGGCCCTGCCCGGCCCCCGGCGCTCGGCACGGCCGGGAGGGCTCCCGCCGCCCGCGGGAAGTTGTTACGGGAAAAGATGCAAACGTCGCATGCCGGGGGGGGGGGGGGGGGGGGGGGGGGCGGGGGCGTTTCCCAAAGCCCCCCCCGCTTTGGCACGGAAACTGGGGGGAATCGGGAAGATGGACACGCGGCGCCGACCCGCGCCTTTTCACCAAGTTTTCTGGTCCCCCCCAGCTCCCTGGGTTGTGGGTGGGTTTTTTCCCTGCAAACCCCTCTTCTGTAATGAACCCGCTCTCTGGGTGGTGGTTAGGCGTTGGGTAACTTCAGGGCTGATTCGCGAGGACAAGGATGTCATCTTTCAGCCCATCGAATATTGATAATTATAGTGCGCTTCTGAAATGTAACTCAAACTCGTCTTGTTTAGTGAGCTTACTTTTTATTTTTAATATCTCCTATTTTACTTACACTTTCAGTTAAGTTCTTATCTCTCGACCCAGCCTGGAAAACAAGACCTCCCCGCACACACTGGTTTCTTATTTTCTGCCAGTTAGCAAAGACACCTTTCGTGGAACTGTTTTATTATTATTTTTAAAGTAATACCCTGCTTTTTGTTTTCTTCGGACAGTGTTAATGTGCCGAGGGAAGGCAACGCAGGATTTTAAAGGTCCGGACTGTCGCTTTGTAAATTTTAAGAAGGGAGAAGCGGTGTACGTGTATTACAAACTAATAGGAAAATCAACTGAGCTCTGGGCTGGAAGTGTAAGTATTGTAAAGCATTTGTTCTGTTTGCTTGTCTCGGTGCTTTCTGTTGGTAATCTTTTTTCCTTCCTTTTGCCTCGTAGGAGAACGCTTAGGGTTTTGAACGTAGCTAAATAACATAATGAATGCCATTTTGTCATGAGACCAGGGTGAAATGGGATGTGGTTTGATCAAACCTAAGTCATTAAGTGCTGTGAAAAATGGGCAATGCTAATGTGGGCTAAAAACTGTTAGAAAACTGCCTTTGTCTTGAAAACCTCCCGTTGCAGCAGTGGAAGTGGCGGCCCGTCAGCCCGCCTGGAAGCTGGGCCTCCCTTCCCGTCTTGGGAGGCTTAAGCCTGTGCTTGTGTCTCATGGTCTGACATGGTCTCATCCTGCACTCTGTGTCATCCTGCTAAAAGTCGTTCCACTTACATGTTTTAATCGTGTTTCTCTTCCTAATATTCAGCTGCAGTCTCCCCCTTGTTATCTAAGCTGCATGCAGAATTGGAGGAAAAAAAGTAGTAAAACTAAAAAGAATTAAGGTAAATTAAGGTCTTTCAGCTTGAAATTTCAGCTGCTTTAGCAGCTTGCAGAGTAGTGGCCTTGTCTGAGCCGTCATCTTCTTTAGGCAATCAAGAGAGGGTTAGTGGGAAAGAAGGGTCCCCATACTTGCAGTTATTTCATAGAAAACTCCTCTCAGCTTTCATGATAAACAGCTTATTTGCCTGACAAAAGCAGAACTGAGATACCCTGGAGGAAGAGCAATTTTTGTGGACTTCCCTTGAAAATGCAAGCAGTCTGGAGGTTCCTTAGACCTAGTAGTCCCTGTTACCCCCTCCCCATGCTTCCCCTACATGCCTTGCTGAGTTTGAATAATTTACTTCAACCTCCTTTCTTACTCTGGTCTTCTACAAGGGATAGACAATTGCCTGTGACAGTGGTCTAGGCCACTGGAAGCCACACCTGGGTGTTGACTGTGGGACTAGTGGTTTAGTGAAAAGCAGGATGTATCGCTTTCTCTAACCTGTTCAGGCTGGGTGTGGACAGCCAAGCTCTCAGCAGGAGCTGAATCCAATTAGAATGATACAGAAGAGAGCAGAAAACTGCAGCACGTGGTTAAAGAAGAGTTTATAATTGTATCATGCTGGTAATTCCCTTCTGACATGTACTGTACCATAAATAATCTGGATAATTAGCCGGTACAGGTTTCCAGGGCTGCCAGCTCTTGAGACGTGGAGTAGCAACGTGGGGCCAATCTTGTGTCTTCCAACAAGGTGTAGTGCAGGCTGCAAGATCAGACGAAGGTTTAAGGTAATTGCTGAGTTAATATTCAGTTTAACTATTCACTGATAGGAAGCTCATGCAACAGTTAGGCGTGTCTCCAAGTTAAAAGGATATTTGCTTTGAGTTTAACAAGTAAAAGCTGAAGTTGGCAGGTCTAAAGGAATCACAAAGCTCCATTTTATTTGTTGTGACTTTTGAATTGTGTTACGCTATTTTCTATGTCCCTTCTAGGGCAGTGATGAGACTAATTCCTTTCAGTTGGTGGCTATAATCTTTATTTCTTTTTGCCACGGCTTGATACACCAACAACCAGTTTGCAAACGCTGCAGCAGGGTCAGAGGTGCCTACCTTTGGATGTGGAGTAGGGCACTGGCATGCCTGGCCCCGTCCCTGACTTGCAGATAGCGCTGGGGTCTCTCTCGCGCAGCGTGACTTCCTGTGCCGGATTTGGCTGGGCAACTTGATTTACGCAGACCAGCCGTGCCTGCTGTGAGCAGTCGTGGAGCTAGGGGGAGGCCGTTGCTGGCTAATTAAGAACAGGCTACCCCCGAGGTCTGTGATCAAACAAATTCCAATGGAAGGCATGTTACCTTCTGCCGCAGCCCTTTTGGCATCTCATTGCATGACTTTATGTGTGCTCGTGTATATCATCTGATCCTGTGCATCTACCCTCCTGCCTTTTTCCATTTCCCAAAGTTTTGGGGGTAAGTATTTGTTATAGGTCATGATGGAAACTACGAAATCAAGGGATAACTGGTGTTCTGATCTGTTGGGGGCAGAGGTTAGAGGAATGTGTGTATGAGAAGCTTCAGCTACTGCAACCTGGGGCTTATTTCAAACAAGTTGTAAATACAGGCTCTAATCCTGAAATCGATTTTGAGGAGCCATGAGAAATACGATAGTATTTCTGACCTGAAGGGACATGATCTGATAAGAAAGGAGCCTTTCACCGAGAGTGAAAAATCCATAGCAGTTGGGTCTGGGCTTTATTTGCCTTTGCTTTTCTAATTCACTCTGCCCTTTTCAAGCCATTGTTGATTTTTGTTTGTTTGGTTGGTTTTTGCCCTGTGCCAGTAAACATGCGGTATTTTAGCAAAATAGATGCTTTATTTTGTGATCCCAGTCTTGTATACTTTGTTGCTTGCAGAACTTCCATTGAGCTCAGGGAGTATTTTGCATGTGAAAAAATTCTGGAACACAGCTATAATTTATATTCTATACATTATATGGCATGCAGTTTTTAGCAGAGCTGTCTAAATCTCATTAATGAAGCAAAGCCAAATTCTTGTACGATACTCTATAACCATTATTTAATAGTGATTTTATGTTACAAATTTCACAAATACATCAGTTCCGGAAAAATACTTGATTTTTTTCCCAAAGCCGAAAGGAGGAGCACATCTGCTGCTCTCATTGTCCAGTGGGCTGTGTCCTGCTCTAAAACCAGTCCCCTCTTCAGCATCCACCTCACATTACTTACACCATCAAGTTGTGTTATGTAGACTTTCCTCCTGTGGATTTCTCCTGCACTCTGCCCTCATCTTTAGCAGGGTCCAGAACTCCAAAACTACTTCAGATAATTCCAAGTAAAAACTGCTGCTTTTTAACAAAACATTTCAGCAAAAACGCTTTAAGTTATTGCTGCAGAAGTTTGTTACTTTATCTTGTGGCAAAGGGCTGAACTTTATTCCTTTGATTCAAGGTTGAGAAAACTATTTCTAGCATCACATTACAAGAAATGGACTTGGCTCCAGATTGTGGCTTATTTGGGTGGTTGTTTTGGGGGGTTGGGATTTTTTTTTTGTTTTCAAATCTTACACATAGGGTAATAAAGTCAGGAGGGGTAAATTTAAGGTAAGACAGAGTATGTCTGGAGGACCCAGAGGATCAGGGTGTTTTTTCCTCTTGTTCGTGTGTTTTCTGAATAATGCCAGTGTTCAGCAAGGGCAGATCAAACCAATTCTTCCTTGACCAATGTTCTGCAGTTTTAGGTACCTGTGATGCCTCCGCTTTAGGGATGTGGGCTTTAAGATTAAAAGCATTTGAACATCTTCTTTCCCAGCTGTCTGTTCTCTGTTACTGAGGTAGGTGGTGTGAGGGTCTGGCTTCTCGGTCAGTGGTGGTTGGTGAATCTGCCACAGCTGGCTGTCACACCTGGGCACTGCTGGGGACAGATGCTGTATGCACAGCTATGTGTTTCGTCCACCCATGGCATTTTAGCTGGGAAGGGAGTGGAAACGAAGGATGCACTTTTTTCTCCCTTATTTACTTGGCATTCATAATGCCTTTCCTCTATCATGTCTGTAGAGAATGAAGAATGTTTCCTTTATTTGCACAATGAGGCATTTTTTCCCTTACAAGAGAGGACTTGTAGGGAGAGGAGGAGATGAAATTTTGGGCATGCGGGTCCCATATGGCTCATAAACCACGTAAGTGGCAAACTGGGTCACTGCAGAGGACTTGTATGGTCAGCAGCTTGGATTGCACTAAATGACTTTCAAATTGTGATGCCTAATTATAATGGTTGTCACGGAGATTAGTCTGTAAGGAGGCTACTTTGAAGCTCTGGCTTTTGTTTTCAGAAAGATTATTTAAAACTGGAATACAAGTTTGTAGAGAGAAACAGGCCAATTTAGAATAAAACTGTAGTATACAGCACAAGGACAAGCTTTTGGTTTGACTTGTCTAGTTTAATTTCCCATTCCTAGTAATTCTCAATAATAAACCTGCATACATTATCTCTTTTCCATAAGAGAATATCTCTATGTGTTTACAAAAGACAGGGAGGTAATAGATTTTTTTTTTTTAATACGTGTGACTAACTTCAGAGATACCAACTATGGAAGGTCAGATTTGAATGAGAAATAGTTAAAGAAGGAGGCCGTGTAATGTATCAGTGCTTATTTCACTTGCATAACAAAAAAAAAGGCATTAGTACATATTATTTACTGGATACTATTCCCCCCCCCCCCCTTTTTTTAATGCCATTGCAAATCCAGAAAACTTCAGCCCAAGTTAACCTATTTCTGTGATATCAGTGTAATAATACATATATCTATATATCCCTAATTGCTTTGACATAACTGGTTTCCTTTTCAATTTGATCTTTAACTGAGTGCTCTTCCCAAACAAACAAACTCTTCAAGAAAATTGGAGATTGTCATCTTCCTCCTATAACGAAACATTGAGGAAATGACCAACGCTTTTTTCTCCCCTGGATATTTTGGTCATCTAGGAAGTCTGTACCTTTCTAGGTGTGTCCACCAGGCTCTAATTGCCTGGATTATCTAATCTGCGTAGCGATAGCATGCTATTAATATTGGCTTCTTGACAGCCGTTGTCAGAACTCTCAAGTGAGAGCATTACTGCGTAGATCTTATCCAGTGAGTGATAAGAGAGATTCTTGTCTTCTACTGTTTGCCTTGGCTTAGCACATTGACTTGCTTGAAAATGGCCATCTGCAACTGATTTTTGCTTGTGTAAGTCACTGAAGAGCAACCATGCATTTGCAGTGGGCTACATTTTCCACACAGGTTTTAAAATAGATTGTTACCTCAGGTACAATTTTGCCTTTTCCTAAAATCGGCTTTAAGAATTTCTTTTTTTTTCCTTAAGCTACAAAGTGAGCGTATTTCAGGCTGTAATATTGTGCATGAATGTAAATCTTATTAGTCAAAGATCCTCTTCTGTTTACTACTTGAGAAAATACTTGAGGCATATGTGGTGCCAGTGAGAGTGCACAATAGCAGTTAAAGGACATGAGCCAGAATGCCTGGGCTTCACTCCCAACTCTCCTAATAGTTAGTTATAAGTCAGGCTTTAAAACACGAACAGTAAAACTTGCCAACTTCACAAGGGCGTTGTGAAAGGTAAGTATAAAACCTCAGTGAAAACGCTTGCATAAACGAGGAATCACTAATCTTTTTCTCTTATTCACTGTGTTAAACTTTATTTAGAAATACTTGAGAGTAAGTTTGTGTTTGTTACTAGTGTCTGTAATTAGGATTTTAACATAGTCACATGATTTCGAAAGCTTCTTTACTGCTTTTTGTTTGCTTGTGTTTGTTTTCTGGCAGGTTGGAAGTGATTTTGGATATTTTCCAAAGGATTTACTTGAAATAAATCATAATTATTCCAATGAGGAACTAGAATTACCAACAGATGTAAGTTGTATTTGTTATTTTTTAATTTGGCTTCTTACTGCTTCTTACCTCAGCATTCAATAAAATCTCTGAGGAGGAGAGTGGGAATATCAGTGATCCTTAGTTATCTTTTGTTAGCAAGCAGCTACATATGTGCAGAGATGCACGTTAAGTGTCGGGGGGTGGAATGTTTGTGCAGCTGTGTATGTGGATGGGTGTGTAAGCATCAGCCCAAAATGTGGGCATTGATCTTTCTTTTCTTGAATATTCTGGTTTTCTTCTAACAAAATCCGTTTGGATTGAGCTCTAGAAATGCTGCTAGCTGGCTCGCACATAGGCTGTTTGGTATGTGTTCAGAATTCTTTCTTTTCCCAAACTTTAGAAGTTTAAAGTATTATCAGAAACAAACAAAATCTGAGACACTGTTAGCCCTTTGATTCTAGAATTGGTCGTTCAACCCTTACGCACACAAATGGCTTTCATGCACTAATAGCTAGTAACTCCAGTTGCGTGAGTAAGGCCTGTTTGTGGATGCAGCTTCAGACCCTTGTGAAATCGTATTCAGTGGCGTGCACTGCTCTTTAATTTATTTTTCAGAAATTGTGTGAGAAGCAGCTCCTGCTTGGAGGACTTGGTCATCTGAGGAGAGACCAGCTAAAAGAGACTGGGACAAACAAGCTTAGTGACTCTTGTTTTCTTCTCCTCACTGGCATTCAGCAATAGACTTGTTCTTGATTCAGGATGTATGTGATGAGTAAATTACAATACTGTCAACTCCATTGCTGACTTCCAGTTTGTTCCTCACTAGGAGGTCTTTGACGGGGCTAACCCATGAGCTTTTGATTTAGGTTTTTAACAGTCCTTGGGCAAAACTTCCACTGATTTGAAAGAGAGTTTTGGTTAAGGACTCAAGGAGTTAATTCTGCATGATTAGTATCATTTGCTTTGCTGCTGCATCTCTCTCTAACCAACCAAATGGATTCAGTCTCATCACTGTGATAAAGAAAATAATATTTGTGACTATGTATTGTTTTTCATTTCAGGAAACAGACTTTGTTTGCTTTGATGGCGGAAGGGATGATTTTGATAATTATAATGTGGATGAGCTTTTGAAGTCATTGCAAGAGACAGTAGCAAATGAAGGGGAAACTGAATCAGGTGATCCAGGGACAAAACCAGCTGAAGGAATTGAAAGGGATGAGGAGATTGAACAGGTCGATACAGTGAAATCCGTTGATGCTTTGGAGACAGACAATCTTGAGCTAAGCACAGAAGAAGACAAGGAAGCCCTCGCCGTGACAGAGGAAGTAGACAGTTCCCTTACAGAAGGAACTGAGAATACTGAGGGAGACTCCAGTGTCAATATTCACAAAGAAAACTCTCAGGGAGATCAAATTGCACATGAGCACTTGAAAGGAATGCTGCATGGGAAACTAAAAGGGCTAGAAAGTGAAAATACCAAAAACACTAGTATTCCTCAGGGTGAAACCAGTCAACTTGACAAAGAGAATGAAGAAGTCAATGCCTATACACTTTTAAACAGAGAGCTCTCTCTGAACTTGAAAACAAAATTTGGCTCAACTGCTGATGCTGTCGTATCAGACGATGAAGTGACTCGCCTTGTTACATCACTGGAAGACGATTTTAGTGAAGATTTGAGCATTAATGCTCATGATGCAGAGGAGGAGCCAGACTTTGCAGATCAGTCTGAAGAAATCCCTTTGCTGTCTTTTATGGCAGAGGAAGAAATTGCATCCCCAGCAGATTTAGAAGATGATGAAAACGATGACGTTGAGTCACAAAATCATGAACCTGATGAAGATGCAAAGGGTGCTACAGAGCTAAATAACCAAAGAGACAATGAGGAAGAACCTGATGCAGATGCATTAATCCTTAAGGATGCCTTCAGTAAGAGCAAGAAGTCGGGTGACAGTATAAGTGTGGATAGGTCTGAATCTAAACAAACAAAAGAGAAACAGGATGAGGTGATGCTAATTAGTAAAAGAGAAGCACCACCGACAACTCAGCCTGAAGATCTCTCCGAAGAACTCCTTAGAAAGGAACCTGTAGGTACAGGTGATCTGGGTTCAAAAGAAAAAACAAACAGAACTGAACAGTTTGAAGAGCAGCTCGTGGTTGATGGAACTGAGTCACATACTGAAGAGCTGAAGAGAACAGCTGTGCCTGATCCTCATGTTTTGCCTAGTCCAGGAGAGGATCTGGAGTCCAAATCATTTGTTAAAAGCAAGCAAGATGCTTTAAAACCACCTGTTGGTGATATCAACAAAAGTCCAGAAAGAGTGCTGCTTGCTCAAATAGAGAAAGATGAGAAAAAGTTTGAGGATGACAGCTTGGAAGAGGTCTTGGCAAGTGATTTAAAGCACAAAAAGTTATGGGAGAAAACAAAGGAGAAAGGAAGAGCTGAGAACAAGCCTTCTGTTGATGTTCCAGCCAAACCAGTGGAAGAGGTGAAAAATGCATCTCAAAGTGACTTCGGAGATACTGACCTCGTGAAGGAGAAAACGGAGCATGGAATGCCCGCTGTGGAGAATGAACTTCTAAGACATGAAGAAGATTTGAAAGAAACGGGGGAGACTGATCATGAAAATCAAAAACCCACCTCTCTTAACAAAGAACCTGAAATAAAAAGGAGAAACATGAAAGAAACCCCTGCAGGGGAGGGAGACCCAAGCCATAGAGGAGCTGTCGAGCAACCTAGGCCATGGGAAAATGAGACTGAGTATTCAGAGGCAGATGTGAAAGAAGAGCTTTCAAGAAATCTTGGCAAGATGACAGTACTTGAAGAAAGCATTGAGAAAAGTTCCCCTGAAGAAAAGTCAAAAAGCACTACCCAGAATACTAATACAGAGAATCTTACTCAGCAGGGAACTGCTCGTACTGAGGATGCAGGTTCAGACAGAAATCTTGGCACACATCTAGCTAAAGAAAGAACACCAAGACCAGAATTGCAATCTGAAGAGCCAGATGCTGAAGACGCCCCTGACCTGAAACAAGCAGAGGAAGAGCTACTGGAAGATGAGAATGCTGCAAGTGCAAAGCTGTCGCAAGCAAGAGCTGTTCAGGGTGATACACTAAATGTTAAAAGTACGAACCCTGAATTAGAAGCACTAAGTGAAGCTGTTTCGGAAACTGCAAATCCTACTTACGAAACAGGAGAGGAAACAAACTCATTTTCTAAGGAGGCTAAAAAACTGATCAGTATGCAAGATCCAAGTGAGACTTGGAACAAAGAGGTTGACATACCAATGAGTGAAGATGCTAAATTGGATGAGATGGAACGTGTCATGGAAGATGATGATGAGTCTTCTGAAGCTGAGGAGCCATCATCCGTGGAAGAACATTATTTCCAATCTCTTGACACAGAAGACAATAATGACTTTAACCAAAGGAAAGATCATCTCCCAGAGGGCATTTCACAGAAAGACTCAAAAGAGGTGCAAAATTTAGAGCATACAAGAAACGACCACCAGCAGTCTGCACATTTCCCCAGCCCTGCTGACAGCTCAGCAGCCACAAATGACACTGTAACAGACTTCAGTGAGTCTGTGAAGCGGCTCACAATAATGAGAGATTTTCTTGATGAAAAGCGTGTAATACGTCTACAAAAGTACCTTGGGCTTCAACATGTGGTTAGGATAGAAGCCATGTTTCACGACATGAAGGTAGAGATGGAGCTTGCTCGGAAGGCAAGCCATAATAATGAAGATATAGAAAAAGCTTTGGACCAGATACTTGAGTTTTCAGAATCGAGCATTATGGATGTTGTAGGAAAAGTTCTGGATTCTAGAGTGGCGGAAAATAAAGAGGAGGTGGTGAAAGAGATGGATTTGTATGATGAGGAGAGCGCACTGATGGATGATATTCAAGAATTAATATATTCTTTAAGGAGTAAATATTCATCTGCTAGTGAGAGTGTCCCACTTGCATCTATTCCAGAAGAGGAAGATGATCAGCTGCACCTTCAAGGTAGGATGTTAAACCACCAGTTAACAAATAGATTAAATGGAAGTAAAGCCCTCCCCCAGACAACACTGTGTAAGCCAGAGAAGCTTTAAGAGGAGGGTGAGGGAGCAGAACTGAAAGAGGCCCTGTGGAATCTGCTGGGATTTTGCATATTTTTAATGCATATTTTTGGCATTGTGATGGGTGGCCCAGGGGCAAATCCTGAGAGAAAATGTTGATCTCAGCATGTCTGTTCTTATGGGCCAGGTTCTGTGTAAGATAACTGGGATTCGTGCATGGATATGGCTAGAAGGAGCCATTCAGGTCATGTCTATACCTCCTCCTCTCAAGAAACAGGGATTCACGTATACTAATGTGCTGAATTTTCTGGAGGGTTTAGAGCAGTCTTTTTTTTTTTTCTGAACTAGCTAGCACCTAATTATGAGAGATCCAGTGATTAATGTGAAGTTCAGACACTAAATCCATGCACCTAAAATCTCAGGTGTCCCTATCATCATATTTTTGCCCACATTCATAAAAGAGTGTGTAAGTAGAAATACTGAACAAACAGATCTTTTGACAGGGGAAGAACCAGCAGTAGAGTCTGCTGCAAACTTGCTGTTTTTTCTTAATAATGTGCAAGGTGGTAAGATATGCTTTTAGCAAGGCTCCTTTTACAGTAGTACATGTTAAGTATGTGATTTCTGATGAAGTCACGAACGATGAAAATATTTCCCCTTGCAATATTTCATTGCAAGGTCAGTGGTTGATACCTTGCATAAATTCCATATCAACATTTAATTAGATGTTACTGAAAGTTGATTGAGAACATATTGGAAGCAATACACAAGCTGAAGTGTTTAAAAAGTTTCAAGAAAACTTTGTCAAATCCAGTATTTCACTGGAGGCAGCTATGGGTAAGAAATACACATTAGCTCAGTGCTTAATTCACATCTCCCTGTCTGTCACAGATGGTGCAAAAGAGGCTGAATATGACAGAGTTTCCATCAGAAACCCAAATGCTCTTGATGAGAGCAATCAGGAATTTCAGCAGCTTGAAGATAAGAGGCCAGAACAGCCTACTGAGGAGAAGGACAGGGCTGTTAATGTTCCACCTGAGCATGAAGAGGCCAACTTCTTGGATGATAGAGAAGCGAAAGAAGGGTATGATGGTGAAACAGGATCGCTGCTGGAAGATACTTCCTTTGGGTCAATTGATTCTGGACAGAGTGCCAGGGAAGATATTGCTGCAGGTAACCTTTTGGAATTAGGTTATTTTGCTCTTAAAGAGGAGCATGGTTGAATGGTTTTTAGGCAAATACCAAGGTTTTTCACTATTACTTTCACTGTATGTTGCTGTAATCCTAACAGCTTTCACTCACCCGGGACAGTCCCTCTAGTGGCAGTATTGTCTTGCTACCACTCATCTCAGCGGAGCGGTTTTTCTACTACCTTTTTGCACCATGGAAATAAGAGAAGTTCTCCTCTAAGTGTCACAGTCAGAGCTCTGTGCTCGGTCTGGTGGACTGTGCCTCAGGATGGTAGTGGATAAAGGGCAGAAATCACCGGAAGCATGCCATCAGCCCACGTTTCCTTCACTTTGCAGTCTAACTGTTAGGCTATAGAATCATGCGCTCTCCCTTCTTGCTCTTTTTAACCTGTGACTCTGGGCTATATTACTTTCCAGGAAAGGTGGAGTGTAGCTTCCCTCAAGCAGTTCAGTAATTCTGGCTAAGGTGTTTGTCAGAGTAGGAGAAATGTTTGACTCTGTTCCGCTGAGGCCTTCTCCCTCTGGAGCAAGTGTGCTGACCTGTGCTGATTCATCATTATATCGAGGAGGGATCCTGTTACTGTCATCTTCCCTGTCTCTGTTTTGGCATGAAACTACCTTTGACTCCATTTTTGGTGCTAAGCTCTGCTTTGCTGTTCTGCGTTCACTTCTGATTATGCTTAATGAATCAGTCTTCACTGAGCATTTAGGAAAAATGCAGGCACATCTTGCTTAGCTTTTGTACTCTACTGACATACTGTACCATCCCCACAGGCAAGCACTTTTGAGCAGCTTCTAAGTTCTGAGGGAAATGCTAGGTTGAATGCAAAGATACCCAATTATTTTTAAATGGCTGGTGGATTACTTATGTGGTTAAGCAGTTGAATGTTCAGTTGTATTTTAGACCATCTTCCGTTCCTTCTTTAACAGTGGTTAAATGCTGTTTGCCAGGAATTCCTATGAGGACTGCTAGAAGCGCTGAGGAGAAACAGGGCAGATGCTTGTAGAACTGCTGGTCACAGCAGCTGTTCCACAGTGTAACAACAGGCTGGGCAGGTGGTTATTTGGATCTGCTAACCAGAATTGATGGCAACAGTAGCAGTGAGAGGAGGAGGCAGGCTTCAGGTCAGGGTAGAAGGAAAGGTGGTTTAAAGCTTGTGCTGTACTAACAGTGCTGTAAACTTAGAAGATTTAAGTTTACCGGTTCAGAATTGAAGAGTGTGTACTTTTTCTTTTGTTGTTGACTCACTGTTGAAGGAGTTTACCAAGCCCTGCCTCAGACAGTATGACTTGGTATCCACGTTCCTCTCTGCAGTACCTTTTCTAAAGCAGCCTGTGGAGTATCACTATCCTTTCTAAGGACTTTTGCCTCTTTCTTCAATGCCCTAGAGAACCGGCGACCTTATCTGAAATCTCGCATAAGATGCCGCAGAAACCGCGGGGGGGGGAGCGGGAGCAGAAGCGGGTTCCCCGTTGCGGCCCTCCCCTGTCAGCACAGAAGCGGGTTCCCCGTTGCGGCCCTCCCCTGTCAGCACAGAAGCGGGTTCCCCGTTGCGGCCCTCCCCTGTCAGCACAGAAGCGGGTTCCCCGTTGCGGCCCTCCCCTGTCAGCACAGAAGCGGGTTCCCCGTTGCGGCCCTCCCCTGTCAGCACAGAAGCGGGTTCCCCGTTGCGGCCCTCCCCTGTCAGCAGGCCCTGCTGGCGACGGCTGAGGCGGGCGCGGCCGTTCCGTGAGGTAACACCTCTCTCCCTCCAGACCCCGACGATGGCGCCGGGAGGCCCGCAGAACGCGGGGCGGAGGCAGACGCCGCCTCACGGGGAGCCCTCGGGGAAGGGGCGCCCACGGCCCGGGAGCTCCTGCGGCGGGTGAGTGGCGGAGATGGCGGCTGCGCATGCGGGCGGCGGCGCGCGGCGATGACGCGCGCGCGGGGGGGTGGGGGTCACTCTGGGCTGACGTGTGCCTGGAAGTTGGCTCGCGCCGCCATGGACCCCGCGGGCGGCGGCGCGCGCCTCGTGGAGCCCCCGGCGCGGCGGCTGCTGCAGGTGCGCGAGGGGAGGGGCGGGGGTTGTCGCGCGCGCCGGGCGGGTCCGACCCCCGCGGCGCCGCCCGGTGGGAGCCGTGACAAGCGGTGGAGGGGCTCCGCCGGTCCACAGCGAGGGCTCGGCGCCCCGAGGGACACCCCCCGCGCCCCGAGGGAGGCGGGCCGAGGCGGGTGTTGCCCTGCGTCCCTGAGGGGGCTCACCCTGCCCTGCACCCGCCCCGCGCCCTTCCTGAGGGGGCTGCTGCTCCTCGCCCCCGCCCCGCCATGCCGGGCAGTCCCGCGGGAGCCGAGCCGCCTGCTGCCGCCAGCGCGGGCCGGGGTCGCTGCCTGGCCCCTCGCCGCTCCCCGGCGCTCGGCGGGGGAGGCGGTCTGCGAAGGCGGCCGCTCGCCCCGAGGCTGGGCTCGGCGGGGGGCAGCGTCTGCCCGCCTCTTCGCCTCAGGCTTCTGCCCGCCGCGGCCCGGGGGGAGGCAGGCGTTTCTGTCTGGCCTCTGCGGTTTATCTTCCGAGCGCCATTTCTGTACGGCCCTGTGAGCTGTACCAGGTATCGCACCTTTTTCAGGCAGTCGGTGCTCTCTGGCCCTCAGGGGCGAACGACGAGACGCACAGCGTATGACCCTGGGACCGGGGTGTCAGCCGGGAAGGCGGCTGAGCTGTTTTTCCCGGGTTGTTACGGACGTCCAGATGTAAAGCTGGTTTTTTTCATATTTTTCCATCCTTATATCTTTATTTGGAAACAGAACAAATAACTGCTAGTGCTGTGTGACGCAAAATGTGTGTATCGGCTTATTTCGGTGTAGCTGTTCTTTGCCAGCAGGTTGTTACTGTCAGGTGTCTTCCAGCTACTCAGACTTTTGAGTTGAAATGCAAGCATCCAGCTGCTTTGTGGTTTTCTTCATTTCTCGGTTTTCAGTTTACAGAAAAACCGCAAGAAAGCTCTAGATGGTTCTCTGGTTTTGTGAGAGGAATAAAAGTATTTGGCAGATGGCTTATTTGCCTGAGCATTTAATAAAAACGTATTCATAGTTGTCAATGTTGTTGGTTTTCAGTTGGTTGCTACCCTGCCTGAGGAAATTCGTCCTGGGCCTGATTTCCATGGACTTCCATGGGAGCCTATTATTATCACTGCCTTAGTGGGAATTGCCACGCTTGCTATAATTTTCTGGAGAACGTGCCTTTCAGTGAGTATACTTTATGCTTGCAAGCCTGCTGATACTTCACTTACTGTGTGGTCTTTTATATAGTTAAACCATTTCAGCATTACTGGGGTCAAAGCAGTACGTAGTCTTTCACGTTTTTACTTTTTCCGTTTAGAGCATTAATGTGAACTAAATGCTGGGCTTAATAGCTAAAGTAAGTTGTAATTTTCTTCAAGCTAAGAAGCATTTCCTTTGAGCTGTTAATTGAAGATTTCTTAGTAAGAGGCAGTTTTAAAAGCAAACTAGGGGAGTATGATGTAAATAAAGAAGGCCTAGGAAAGGGTCAGTGTATCTTTGAAATGAGAAGCCTTCCATGTACTTGAGCCTGTTGCTGACTCTCTTCAAAACAAGCAGTTAATCCTCCCGCCTTCATATTGTGCAGCTGCTTGTAGGTCCTGCATTTAGGACCCTAAACACCTGATATTAATTCTCACTGGAGAGCCCCTTCCCTGCTCTGGTCCTCACCCTGCATTTGTACTCATCTTTCCTGCACGGATAATTTTCCGTGCAAGAAAAATACCATCACCAGCTGTCAAAGTGTACCAGTGCATCTCCTTGGGAACTGATAGATGAAAATCAAATAGGAGAGTTTTATTTAACAGCTGTCCAGTTCAGTGATGATATGCTCTGGAAGCATGTGGAATACTTTATCTTTACTTGACAAAAATAAATAAAACCTAAATATTATCTGTAACAACACTGGTAGTTTTTTCCTTGCTTAGTTTTGATATTGAATATACTAGGTCAGTTTCAAGTGCAAAACAGTGTTAGTATAACAGCATAAAAAGAAAGCTGCTGAAATTCTTCATCAACGGTGTTAATTTCAAAATGAGTGACTGTCATCTAAACATACATTGCTTTAGAAGGATCAGAACTGGGGTGCAAGTGTTTTTTGTGTTTGCAAGTTCATGACTTGTTTGATGCAAAATGGCTTCATTTTCGTTGTTGCAAATTGGATGTGGGCAGTTACTGCTATCCTTTTAGTGACTGAGTAAACAGGTGTTTACTGAGGCTCTAGGACAGGGCATTAACCTAGAAGCTTTTATTAGAAAACAGCTTAAGCTTGTTTGTGGTGTTATTCAACACTCTTGTTGGCAGTGATAGGTGTGTTTTCCATATGCTTCTTTAACACGCATATAAGTGGTGACTTTTTTCTACAGGAAAAATTAATAAAATTTTTCACTTATCACTTTCATGGCTAATTTTTTTTTTTCTTCTGTAGGTAAAGAGTAGAATATATCAAGGTAAGTTTCTTTGTGCTTTTCAGTGTACTTGATGCTTAGGCATGTAAAAGTTTTGAAGATTGCTTCAGAGGTCCAAGTATTCATCTTCACTCCCTGTCAAGGAGAATGCTAAGTCTGGGGTTGTGGTGTAAGCTAGGCCAGTAGTTGATACTTACTTGAATCTTAGGATTTCAATTTTGCTTTCGATAATGCTTTGATTAGGAGAAACAATTCAGGTCACACTTGCAGATTCAAGAAAAGGGCAAGCAAAGGCTCTGCCTTGTTCAACATAAACGTGATACATTGGTTTACTGGTATGATGGTAGTGGGGCACAGTTTGTTTTGGTTTTCTGACTAGCAGTGAATCTGCTTTTGCTTGTTGCTTCTCACAAAAAGTGGTATCTAATTCCTCCTGCCATTTTGGACTGAGAGAAGCCTGAAACTGACTGCTGTGCAGTTGCAAATAGACCTTCTAAATGGAGACCTAAATATGCAGATATCCTTGTGGCTAGCACACCGCTTTTTACAAGAGCATTTCTCCAGCTTCAAGTATGTAAAATTGAAGTGTACTGAAGGGAAAGGAAATAGAATTCAAAGTGGGGCAATTACTGAAATTCGTAATTGAATAAAAAAAAAAAGAAAGAATTGTCTTCACGTGAACTCTCTGCCTGTTTCCTCTTCATAAATGGTGCTACTTCTCTGTCGTTCCTCTCTAGTTTTCTGATAGTTATACTGCAGTTTCCTTCTATGTAATTAATGCAGAACTGTTGAGATGAAAAAATCCATCTTGGATCTGTAAGGAGACTTCTGTGCTGTAAAATAAATATTATTGGAGGGGGAAAAACATTGGTATCAGTGTTGTAGAAATTACTTAGCAGCCCCCTACAAAAAAAAAAGGAGGAACATAGATCTAATCCCCTTTTTGGTTTTTTCCTCCCAAATATTCTTCTGTATAATACTGTGTAGAAACTACTAAAGCTAAGAGCAAATAAGTACTCTTCAAGCATGACAAAGTTCATGTTTTTATTAAAATCTTTATCTAAAATGGACGACTATTAACAGAGACAAAAATGCATTAAGAAATAGATTGCCTTTGGAATCCCAAAGATAAAATCTGTTATCTAGTCTTCATCACAGTAGTAAAATTGGGAGACCAGGCTAATGCAGGGATTCCTGCCTCCCCTTAAACTGCTGAGAACTATCTTGTACCTCAGCAGTCAGGTGTCGGCTCTCCTTTCCCCAGAGCAGGAAGGGCTGGGGACCCTCTGGCCCAGGAGCCCTCACGTAGGAGGGGCAGGAGGAGTAGCGGTTGCCATTGCAGCCTGCGGGATGCAGTTGGAACAACCAGTGCTTCCTGTTTGTGCTGCAGGATTTGCTGTGAGGCAAATGGAGCTTGGGGTGTTCAAATACGGGGGTGGTTTAGGACTTGAAAAAGAATTGCAATTGGACATTTCTTTAAATTAATTTGCAATAAAATAATTTAAGTATGTTAATGATCTTTGTTGAATCCTGAGGGTTGGTTGGCAGCTTGTTTAGGTTGAGAAGCAAATGCATGCCTAAAGAACTGCTGCTCAGTCACAGCCCTTCTGAGGTCTGTGAGCAATAGTGTCTGTTAAAGCCATGCAGTTCCTCGAGGCTTACTGATGCTGTCTGCTAGCTGACAGTCTCTTTTCTGTTCCTACTAGATCTTTCAGAGCTTTCATCCTATTATCTTTGCTGACCAAACACTCAGTTTCAATACAGCAGGAAGAGGTGGTTGTTAGGGAAGGTGTTGCATCTCACTGTGTGTCACAGCAGCAGTCTGAGACTGCTCTGACATCCTCACTGCCAATCCTTCCCTTGAACGTACCTCATCTGTGTATAGCCAGCACCTTACCCTGCTCTGCTGCGTGTTCTCTGACCAGCTTCTGTGAAGTGAATGCAAGAGCTGTATGCTTTGTGTCAGTGTTCAATGCTTTACTGTCTTGTTTTCAATCCTAAGTTCAAATGAAAGCTGGAGATGCCTAGGCTCCTGCAGAAAGGGCTGATGGCCAGGGAACTGGCATTATCCTAATTTGTGCTTTAGTCCTTACTTGAAAATGTTCCCTAAAGTGGTAGTAATGATAGCTCTGATATTTTTTTTATCCCAGGGTATGAAGTACAGTTACTGTAAGCTTTCTTTTTCTTCCTAGTGACTGAAAAGCAACTTGCTGAAAAAATTAAAAACCTTCTGCAAGAAAAAACAGAAATCTTAGAAAAGATGTCAGAATATGATCAAAAGGTATTGTTCTAGGTTCTTGTCCTTTGCTTCCTAATTTTCTGTTACTGTGGTTTAATGACACAGTCAGTGCAATAGCTAGTATCTTTTGATTTTTCTATTCTTACTGAATATTACGCTGACAATTTCCTCAGTTCTCTTTGGTTGTTTCTGTGCTTAGATAAAGGAAGCAAAGGAATCTGTGAAAGTGGCCCAAGAACAGAAAGACATTCTGTCCGATGAAACTGCAGAGCTTAAGGTAAGAAACAGTTAACAGTCTCTGTACTGAAAGCAAAAACATCAGTAAAATAGTTTGCTTTAGATGGTATTTTTCTTTTTTTTTTTAGGACACTGTCAAAGGACTGGAAGAAGCAAATCGTCAGCTAGATGACAAAGTAAAAAATCTGCACACAATGCTTGAAACAGAGAGAAAAAAGAATGAGAAGAAACAGAACAAGGTAAGAGCAATCATGCTTATGTCTTATATTGTCCTTAACGTGTCCTAAAAGCTGGTCATGACCTAATGGGTGAACAGAGAGAGGCAGAGCAAACAAAATGAACCATATCAAAAAAAGAGAACTGAAATGAAATTTCAGATTCATGCCAAGCTCAAGGGGGAGAATCTATTGATTGTATTTTTCTTTAATTTTTTTTTTTTAATAAGATCTTGATGAACTTGTGTGATTATGTGCTTTCACACATGAATGGATGTATTCAAGTCATGGGCTAGTCTAATACTTCCTAGCCAGAGCCAGGAAGTTCCTTAACACTGAGGGCCGAAGGTTTCAGGTTGGTAAGAGTCATTCCCTTGTACTTAGAGGAGGCATCTAGTTCTATAGTAAGTGTGAAGATCTTTAAGCTGCCCCTTGTTCTTGTTGTCCAGAGGTTTGGTTTTGTGTGGTGTTTTTTTTTTTTAGTGTATTTTCTCCTTTTTTTTTTTTTTTCTTCTTAAGCCTGACTTTCTGTAATAATCTCTGACAAGTTCTTCGGTCTTGTTTTGATCAAAGGTTGTTGCTAATGACAGCAGCACGTGGTACTTTCACTCTAGACTGTGCAAGGTGTACAGGGAACTTTCTGAGCCATGGGCAGGCAGAGTCACAGGGGAAGTTGATTCTAATGTGTTGTGTCTTTCTATTCCTTGCCTTGCTGATAAGGCAGCACTGTGTTGCTGCTAATCTAATGGCTGCTCTAAATGGAAATTTGTTGGTGTTTTGACTTTCCTTTCATGCTTCCAAAATATACAGGTAAAGTAATTACAAACTTGGGCTAAGGCATGTACCGGACTAATGAAAAGTCACTGCTCATCTTTTTCTTATATAGATCTCTGAAACCCAGAAGTCCGTGGAGAAACTTCAAGAGGCTATCAGTGTGCATTCTGCTGAGCTTTCAGAGGTAAAGTATTATCTACACCCTCTCAACAGTCACAGGTGCAGGTTCTTGTACCAGGTAACTTCGTATCTAGGATGTAATCAAAAATGCTAGTTTGGCAGATTCCAGGTTGTTTGTGCATATATACCTTTTTCTTTTCCCTTACCAGGTAATAACGTAGCTCTTGCTCCTTTACAGTTTGACATTGTGTCTTTTTGTTCCTTTTTGTTTCATATGTAGGTGCAGATAGCCCTTAATGAAGCTAAACTAAGTGAAGAAAAGGTGAAATCTGAGCTTCATCATGTGCAGGAAGAGAATGCTAGGCTGAAAAAAAGCAAGGAGCAAGTAAGTTATGCCCAGGCCAGGCAACTTGGTTTTTCTTTTGAGTGAAATCTCAGGGCTTTATTCCTAGTTTTCTTGAGTTTAACTTCAGTGTGTCTCCGTTTTCTTAATGTGTTAGAATTCCGCATTTTGTATTATCAAGATAAAATTTAAACCCCTTGCGCCTGCCTGCGCAGGCTTTTTGTGCAGGTGAGCCACGTGCCTTCAGTATGAAGGCTTTGGCAGTTCCAGTGATTCGGTTTTTGTTAGCAACTTCACAGAAAGTCTGTGCTGATGTGGTGGTCACTGTATGATTGGGAGATTGCTGCTTGGGATCAGGACTGAAGGAAGTAATGGTAAAAAATTGCCAAAAAGCAATTCTGAAGCTAAGCAAAATGGGGAGAGCGTTTAGCCCTGCAATGTCATGACAGTTCTTTCACAGGTAATTGTAAATATCTGTCTGTTTTCTTTCTCCATATATGAAGTAGATGGCCTTTTAAGGAATGTGATTTGATTACCTCTGGATTGCATTAATTCTTCATACTTTGAAGTGTGTGAGCAGTTTGGTTCCAATGTTGGGATATTAGTTGAGATAATGCAAAATTTGTAAAATCACCTGATAATATAAATCGCAGAAAGATTGCCAGCATCCAGTTCTACCAGTGGGCTAGTGATGAGTGTGATAACCGTGAAGTTTACCCTTTAGCTATGACCTGTGGTGACCAGTTATCACCAGAGCTGGTGGTAAAATAGACTTTAATTACATGTACCCTGTACTAAAAATAAAACAAGAAATCATCTTGCCTTGGTGCTTCATACAGCTGCTAAAAGAAGCTGAAGGTTGGAGTGAGAGGCATACTGAGCTCAGTGAGCAGATCAAGCTGTATCAGAAGTCTCAGAAGGACATAGAAGAAGCACTCGCCTACAAGGAAAATGAAATTGAAGTAGGTTCAATATAACAATCTTGCTTTAAATATTACGCATTATAAACTACTTTGGAATACTTTACAAAATGCAGAGTGATTCTCCTTCAGTGAAACTTTGATTTCATTACTAGGTTTTAACTAACTGCATTATGCAGCTGAAGCAGCTTGACATGGATTCAGCATCTGAGGCCAAGAAGGATGATGAAGGGCGTGAATGGAGCACGGGAGACGATCTGGCCAACGGAGAGTTGCCAGGTACAGTAATCCTACCTGCTGGCTGATATGCCCAGTGCCTAAGCTTATGTAGTGGTATGTTCGTGTCATGTCATGTGGGGAACAAGGGGAGTCCATGCATGTAGCTGCCTGTGGGTTAAGAGACTGCCAGCTTTAATCCTCAGACAACACAAAATAGCTCCTAATTGAAGGGAGAGGCCATTAAAAAGGCCTATAATTGCTTTTGGGTTACTGCTTAGGTATATCGTAAATGTAATGACACAGTTTTAAAGATTGCATATAAAGGTTAGCAATTAAGAACGTTCCAAAAGCTGAAAATCTCAGCTTTGTTGTTGTGCTACATTTATTTTTATTTTGAATTTTTAATTAGTATTGTGCTTACCTCCAGTTAGATAACTAATGTACGTAATCACATCTTTTAAATCTGAAAGGCTGAAATAAACATTTTCAAAACTACTCAGGAAGTTCATCATTCCTGATGTTGCACACGTATTTGCTATGTCTCTTGTTTTGAAGTCCTTTTTAATTTTCCTTTTTTCTAACTACAGTATATATGGGCTGGAAATTCCCACTTTTTGATTTTCAGATAGTATTTCCGATAACAGATACTGCATTGTATTAATATTAGTGTGGTGGCTAGAAGGAGTGACAAGAAGGAATCTTCTGAATGCCTTTTGGAATAAATCTAACAGTTCTGTTGTGCTGGTCATGGAATTGCTATTGTGTTTAGTTCCCCACCTCCTGTCTTCTTTTTGACCATGTAAGGAGGCCTATGCCAGATTAAAATGTAGGGAGTGTTACTTCTAATAGCTGTAGAGTCCAGGGAATTGGGGTTAAGAAACAGGGAAGACAAATATATTTTTCTCTTCTAGATAATGAGAGTGAGAAGATGAAGACTCAGATTAAGCAGATGATGGATGTCTCCAGGGTATGCTGCACAAGATATCTAATAAATGCAGCCACATTACTGCTGTGCCTAAGATCATAAACTTTCTGCTCCTCTTTTCAGGTAAAAACTATGCTATCCATAGTTGAAGAAGACAGAAATCTTCTGCAATCCAAACTGAGTGATGAAGTAACAGCAAGACATGAGCTGGAAGGTAGGCTTAGCAAAAGAATTGCTCAGGGTGAAATGATGCTTGTTGTTTAAAAAGAAGCAGAGTGTTTAAGTGGCGTAACAGTTCTCATTGCAACTTTCAACTTCCTCACCTACCTTTGCTTCTCCAACAGAGCAAATAAAAAAATTAGAACATGACTCCTGTTCACTCCAGTCAGCCAAAGCTCAGCTGGAAAATGAATGCAAAACACTACAGCAGAAAGTGGAGATTCTTGGTGAACTTTACCAGCAGAAGGAGATGGCACTCCAGAAGTAAGCCTTTCATTACTCTTCCACAACATAGCATATTATATCATATGCACTATTCAAACGCTCTTTGCTCGGTGGGATCAAATGACTTGAAGTTGTATTTGGAGTGAAAAGTGATGACTACCATTTCAGTATGGTTGAAGCCCTTTTTTACTTTTTCTACCATTCCAGAGATTCTAAAAAGTCTTGTCACTTTGCATGCACAATATTGCCTTCTACCATTAAAAAAAAAACAAACAAAACCAACCAATCAAACAAAAAACCCACCATAACTTCTGGAGAGGGGAATTGGATGGCTTGGTCTGCAAATTCTGTGGTTGCTATGTCACATTGTCCAGAAACATCAAGGAGAATGTAGTGGCCATTGAGATTTGTTTCAGTTATTCAGATCTTAGTTCAATGAGTCTAATTCTCATAATGTAGAATCACAGTGTTTTAGCCTTGTGAGCCTTTTGCATTCTCAAAGGGCTAAATTAAGGTTGAGTTCATGGTGGTAGATGAGATGAATGACTTGCTAGCAGTGAAGAACTAGTTGTGTATCTGTGTTCATTCCTCATTTATTTATTAATTTATTTACTTACTGAAATGTCTGTAATACCATCTCAATTTTGTGGGGAAAATTTGAGATAGGATTCAGGGACATTTTCAGCTAAATTCTGTAGGAAAGCTGGTATTGGGATGGAGAAGCAATTGAAACTTCTAAGGTTCAAGCGTCTAGGCTGGCAAAAAGCACAGGGTTGGTACAAGCTAAGGAATTGAGGCTATACAGCACCTCAGTAGTGAAACTGCCTGACCTCATAACTTTAGGATCCCAGTGTAGTAAACACGTAACGGAGAGGTGAAGGATAGCCTACCTTTCAAGAAAAACTTCCACTTGACCTCTCTGAAGGATTTCTGTTCCTTCCAAAACTTTTAGGAAGGTACACTGCCTGTTACCACTTCTTGATTCAAATGAAGGACGACTTGCAACTTTTTTCCAAAAAAGTGTTTCTACATGTAGCCCATGAAATGGATTATGTTGAACTGGCTATTAGCAATAGCTAACTTAGTACTAGTTTAATGGTTCCAGTTTTGTGGGATAGCTCTTGTAAGTTAGGAATACATTATGGACCTCTTAAATACTTCCAGAAAAATGTCAAAAATGAAAAAATTAGTGAACCATGATGTTACAAAAAGACACTGAAAATTGGTCATGTAATAAATTGGTATGGAGAATACTTGGAGGAGAAAAAGCTTCCTTCTACATGGTTGATAACTATTCAGTGTGTTTATCATCTGGGCCCTAAATTTCCCCCTTTTTCACTACACATTCGTTTCTTAATTTCCCTTGGTTTGATGTCAGTTCTGCATATTTCCTTGTTTGTACCTGTGTAAATCTGGCTTACCATCTGTAGAATTGGTAAGTAAACTACAGGATTTGAAGAGATGAACTGTCTGCAATTGTTAGATTCTGACAAATCTTTAGATGCTGACAGAATTTTCCAGTCAACTCTGCGTCGTGAATTTTCAGGTTTTATATAGAAGGGGTTTGTCTGTTGGTTTCAAAAGACAGTATTTATATATATTTAAAAAAAAATAATCTCTCTTTATTCTCTCTCTGTATTCTCATGCTTTATTATAGATTGTGATATCATTGTTAGCAGGGGACTACCTTGATTTTTCGGTTGTAGTAGATGTATGATCATGGAATATACGGTGTGCTTTTTTTTTTTTTTCCCTTCTCCCTATGCAGAAAACTAACCCAGGAAGAGTATGAGCGTCAGGAGAAGGAGCAGAAATTGTCTGCTGCAGATGAAAAAGCTGTGCTGGCCATTGAGGAAGTGAAAGTTTACAAGTAAGTTCAGTTTCTGAAGACTGTTGTTTTCCTTTATTTCAGCTATTGAAGAAAATTCATTTAAACTGCTCTCTTTCCCCTCCTTTTCCTTTTGTACAGGCAAAGGATCCAAGATATGGAAGAAGAATTGCAAAAAACAGAGAGATCTTACAAAAACCAGGTAAATGTCCTGCTTGCTCGTTCTTGTGTCACCTTTTACTGCCTACTAGTAGTTGGACAAAATAAGCTAAAACGCATCTTTTTTTCTCAGATTGCTGCTCATGAGAAAAAGGCACACGACAATTGGGTAAGAATGTTCTTCCGTTTCTGATGCAAACAGTTTGTATTTGACTTCAGGTTGGTGCAGTTAATGCAGTTGGCAAATTTTTCCCTAATAGCTTATTGCCCGCTCTGCTGAGAGAGCTCTGGCTGAAGAAAAAAGAGAAGCAGCCAACCTGAGGCAAAAGTAAGTACTGCACAGACCATTTTTATTGCTTTTTGAACAGGCGCCGTGTTGCTTGGGAGAGAAGGAGCTCAAACAATGCAAGGTGCTCAGTTAGCCTGCTTGCTCAGAATGTACAGTGCATGTTTGAGTTACTAATCTTAAACTACTATTACTCTGTGGAAGGGGACCTGGGAGTCCTGGTGGACAACAGGATGGCCATGAGCCAGGAATGTGCCCTTGGGGCCAAGAAGGCCACTGGCATCCTGGGGTGCATCAAGAAGAGTGTGGCAAGCAGGGCGAGGGAGGTTATCCTCCCCCTCTACTCTGCCCTGGTGAGGCCACATCTGGAGTGCTGTGTCCAGTTCTGGGCTCCCTGATTCAAGAAGGACAGGGAACTGCTGGAGAGGGTACAGCAAAGGGCTATGAAGATGATCAGGGTACTGGGACATCTTTCTTACGAGGAAAGGCTGAGGGACTTGGGTCTTTTTAGTCTGGAGAAGAGAAGACTGAGGGGGAGATCTTATCAATGCTTTCAAATACTTAAGGGGTGGGTGCCAGGAGGATGGGGACAGTCTTTTTTCAGTGGTGCCCAGTGACAGGACAAGAGGTAATGGGCACAAACTTGATCATAGGACATTCCATCTAAACATGAGGAGGAACTTCTTTACTTTGAGGGTGGCAGAGCACTGGAACAGGCTGCCCAGAGAGGTTGTGGAGTCTCCTTCTCCGGAGATATTCAGAACTCGCCTGGGTGCATTCCTGTGCGATCTGCTCTAGCTGAACCTGCTCTGGTGGGGGGGTTGGACTAGATGGTCTCCAGAGGTCCCTTCCAACCCCTGTCATTCTGTGATTAAACTGTTTTGGTGGTCAAAATAAAAAAACTTCTTGGTGAAAGCTGTAACATTTCACAATACAGTTTGCCTTGTTACATTATAACAAATATAATTCACACGCATTTGAATTAAAAAAAACTTTTATTTTTTAAAATTAGATTAATAGAAGTAAACCAAAAAATCGCCATGCTTCAAAGACCATTAATTGTAAAGCCAACTCCAGGCAGACCCGATCGCCAAGTCCCACCGCGACGAGGTAAATACTGCTGTTTCTCCCAAAACTTTGGTCTTTGAGTCAGTGTATCCTAAAAAAAAAATAAGGCTATGATAAATTGTAGAAAAGAAAATCAAGTGGTTTTTTTCTTTGATATAGGGCCCTTAAGCAGAGATGGCTCTTTTGGCCCATCTCCTGTGAGTGGAGGAAATCCATCACCCACACAGATGATAGAAGTTCCTGCTCGGCCTCTTTCTGCTCCTCGAAGGGAAGGCTCAAGAGGTGAATTTGGTAAGCAATAAAGCTTCTCTTCTGTGGTAACTGTCTTTTATGCTACAAACCCAAGAACGCTAAGGTCTGATCTTGGTTCTAGGGATAGTGTTAAGTATTGATACCTGCTTTATTAATACACAGATGGATTATTTTTTTTATATATAGAAGTAGCTCAGACAGATGTTGATTGGGATCTCTGGGGTTCTTGTTTCCCTTAAGGGGCAGTGGTAGATGGCCCCCCTGCTCCACGAAGGCCACCAGAGTTACCTGGAAGGATGTCTGTTCCTGGTAAGTTATGTGGCCTGCAACCAGCTGCAACTTAATCAGTTATTCTTTCACTTCAGAAATGTAATTTAAAAACCATGTTCCTTACCGCAAGCATGGCAAGACATGTATTCGTGGCTCTCTCTACAGATCTTGGGCCTGCTGTAGCATCCCTGGTCAGTGGCGGGCCAAGAACCTCTTCCCCTTCCACAGCAACGGATGGAGTGGTAAGCTGAAAAACCCCCAACCTTCAGGAAGCGTTTCTAATACATGATTCACTGTACTTCCTGCTGCTTCTTTAACTGTATCATGTTCTGTCTTGTCTATATCCTGTCACTATCCTTATTTGCTGGCCAAAAAAAAAAAAAGCAACCCTCTCCCAAAGAGTCTGAAGCCCCCTGTGTAACTACTGATTCACCTTCATCTATTGAACCAGCTACAGTGAGTATTCAGAGGCTGAATATGGTGTTACTCTGCTTTGATGGAGAGGAATAACAAGCTCGGTGTTCTGAACTGCTAAATAACAAAATGCTCTGCGAAACTAACGAAGGGCTTATACCTCTGTCTCAAAAGGTTTCTCTAATGATGAACAGTTGCTGTCTGGGTTTTATGGAATTGAGGAAATGAGATCTTTCTTGTTAAGGACTGCAGGCAAACACTTTGGAGTGACTACAACAATAATCCCAAGAAGCTGACTTACCTGTGGTATTTAAGCACAATTCCATATGTAATTCAGGGGGCCAGGCCCTTTACCAGAGGGGTGTCCACTGAGAACACTTCAAAAGGGGTTGAACTTTGCTTTAGTACAGCTTTCAGCTAAAGAAAACTTGTAATCTCAGAAGGTACACTAAGCATTCACTCCTAGGTAGTGCAAGCAGTGTTCTGGGTGAAGGGACAGTGATGGTGCAGTAACTTTCCCTGTTTCCCTGCTTGGTTAATGTGTTTTGGGGTGTGTGGCATTTTTTCCTCTCTTTCTTCTTTTTTCCCTCTCTTCCACCTCTTGGCCTTTGGGCGAGCGGTTGTGGTGTTCAGCACTGTCAACACTTCTCTGATGCAGTGAGTAACACCCTGAAGTCTAACCTAATCTTGCGCAGGCTAATGCTAGTCCCAAAGGCCCACCTTCTTTCCCTGGGACACCTATCATGACCTCCCCAGTGATGGGACCGCCGCCTCCACCGCCTGTTCGCTATGGACCGCCGCCAGCTCCTCTCCGTGGGCACTTCGGGCCTCGACCTCTTCCCGTGCCCCTAGGTACAGTTGCGTTGCCGTGTGCTGAAGCTTAGCTTTTCCCACTCTGCTTCTTGGAAGCCGGGTGCAGAACTGAGAGCTGCCATCCGTAGCACACAGCTTCCCCATGCTTCGTGGGGCCTGGCTGTCTCGCTCAGTAAGCTTGGGCAGGTGGGTTTTCCTCAAACCTCCTTAGTGCCAAGGTATTAAGGAGGAATTTTTCCTTGTTTAGTCTAAAATGGAAACCAGCAGCCAAAAGTCACTAGAATGTAAGTCATGGCCTGTGAAGTCTGCATGTGACAGTGACCCACCCCAGAGCTGCTCCAAAAAATGAAGAAAGGAGGAACGAGCCAGGAGCTTCACAGTTCAGGTTAAAGCAAGACTTAATTTAACTCCGTTTTTTCCTTTCCTTCTAGGTCGTGGTGCTCCCTTGCCACCTCCAGCTGCAAGAGATTTCTTACCTGGCCCACCCTTAGGAATGAGAGATCTGCCTCCTGGCCCACTACCGCCTCCTCCAGATCCAAGAGGCTATGGCCGTGGGCATCCTCCTTTCCGACCCCTAGGTCCTCCTGGCCCCAGAGATTATCCTCCAGGCCCACGGCTACCCCCACCCGCTTCAAGAGACTATACGCCTTCTCCTAACAGAGACTTGCCTCCATCGGGACCTAGAGACTACCCCCCAGGCCCTCCGCCACCACCGGCTGGCCCAAAGGACTACACACAGCCTCCAGCACAGAAACCCTAACTGCAGCGTCTGGTCAGCAGCTCAACGGAATGGACTCTAGCGCACTCCCGGCGGTCAGGATTTTAGCAAGTGGCTCTCTATTTGAAGCCATTTGTCTCATTTCAGTATATTTCAGCTTTTGCGGGATTAATTTTTATCCAATTGCTACAGACATCTTATGTGCATTTATGATCACCTTAAACTCATCCATCCTCTTGGGCTGCAAGAACTTTTTGTGATGGACTTGAACCTACTCTAAACGTGCAATAGAAAGGAAGTACCTGTGTGGCTAGTTTTTAATTAAATGTAGCCTCTGTAACCAGTTGGTGAATGAACTAATTTCGTGAAAAATGTAAATCAGATCATTTCCTGTGGAAATAATTTTTAAGTAAAATGCTATCCTACCTGCCTTCTCCATCACATCATTAAGCTGCAGTTACTGTAGGCCAGGGGTTTACATCAGGACTGTGAGGTGTTTGGTTTTCTTCTTTTTTTTAAAAAGATGTCTGGTCAGAGATCAGAAGCACAAATGACACTGTATTCAAAGGAAAGTTATAATAAAAAGCAAAATTCCTTTTGCTAAACCCTGAAGGCTTTGTTTCAGTGCCATTTTTTGTTCAGAAAGGACATTGCTACAGGCATGACAAAGTTCAGGAGTTGAATCGAGGCTGAGTAACTGCTGCTGCTGCAAGATTAATGACTGTGTTACTCTCATGCTGAACTAGTCTGGCATGTTATGGACTTGCTTCATGTAATGAGGCCAATGCAGGATACAGCCCTCAGCTGAAGGGCAGTACGGAGCTGGACACCTTCATAGAGTTGTGTGGTTAGCTTGGAAATACAGGTGAGGGCTGCAGGATTCATAATCGCTTTCTGCTTTCAAAAAATCACTAGGGTTTTTCGAGACCGCAGCATTAGGCAAGGTTTGAGAGCTGAGTTTTCATCTTACTCAGTATTTAAGACTGATTCAGCTTCCTTAGCAGTAAGGTTGTAGTTTTACAGCCTTTTTCACTTACTTTAAAAAAGAAAGAGGTAGCTTTCCATAAAGCAGACAGGGTGAATGTAAACCATATTAACCTGTATTGCTTTAAACAGTTTGCATACAGAGAACACGGGATAGCTTTGAACAGCGGTAGGTGTTCAAGGAAGTCCCTAAATGTATGTGTTAGTACAAGGATGAGTACATAGTATTTGGCACAGCAGAGTGCTTACTTATCTAGACAGTAAGGTTTTTCAAAAGTGCTCTGTACAAAAGTAAGCCTTAGGGAGGAAAAAAAAAAAAAAGGAAAACAACTAGGATAATAAAAAACCCCCTCTGAAAGGCCATTACAGCTTTACTGCCAGAGTACAAGCAGCCATTAAACTTGCCATCCAGGTGTTACATTCTTACAGTACAAGTATTAAGCTGAGATTTAAGATGAAAGTCATGCTAGAACATCACTAAAGCATAGAACAATACAAGAGCATGTGTTGGGGGGAGTAGTAGTCCTTTCAGTGAAAGACAGTTCACAGGAAAAACACAAAGGATAGAAGCAACTTTAAAAATGGTATGTCACACTCTACAGACATTAATTCACAATTAGTTAAATACAAAGCTCTACTTCTGTATTCAACAAAAATACTTCAAAGCTGACATTTCATATGAGTTAATACAGATATCTACAAGCTGGGGAAGAGTCAGGGTAAGCAGCTGAAACAACAGGTTTGTAATTCAAGTGAAAGTGTTTAATTTGCGTAGTGGCTAATGAATATTTTGTGTTTGAAAGTTGGGTTCTCCAAGTTCCGGATCTTTCCTTCCCCCACACCAAGCTGTGTGATGCGTCCTGTCTCTTCCCTTGCCCACCCCAGCCCTGTTCGCTTTAACAACTTAAAGCTGGGTGGAATCTCCCTCTGGCAAGGGTGCTGCTAGTCACAGGGGCCCCAGGCCCTGAGCAACACCAGCAGACAGAGGAGGATGGCAGAGCCGGGACAGAGCTGCCCCTTGCCGAGCCAGACAGGCCATATGCCTTGCAGGGATGCTTGGTGCTACAGCGTCTTACAAGGTCAGGCAGAGACCTGAGCCAGCCAGGGACCACCAGCAGGTAACGCAGCTACCGACCCAGCTCAGATTCATCTGCAGCCACGGACTACTGCTTTGCTCCATGCTTTTGCAGAGTTCAAAGGATGATTTTTATTTATTAAGAATACATGTATCCTCCTTTTGTCTGGTATCCAGAATGCTGCAGTCAGAGGTATTTTTGTAACTCCCAGGGATATCTTTTCAGGGCTTGATACTCAATATATCAGATGTAATACCATTGGGGTATTGTAAAGACCTGTAAACAGGAAAATTAATTGCACTTTTTTTTCCCCCCCTCTGACAAGTGGTGGAATTTGGGGAAGTCTTGCTGACTTTTGTCATAACGCCTAAATAATGTCATCCCTAGTTATACAAGAACAGAGGGAAGGCAAGAAGATTAGGACATTCAAAAATAGCTTTTTATCCCAATCAATATGATAAAGCCAAAAATGCTGAACCCCTGGCTGTAGACAAATACCATCAGGAAAAATAACATCCCTTCCATTAAATGTAACATCGGGGGGGTTACATGACAGAACAGAGGAATTGGTGACACATCTGCACCCAGACTTGTTTAAAATAAACCTAGTATTTGACACGATTTTGGGAGCTGGGTCTTTTGTTAGCATAGCAGAGTATTTAGGCACTAGTTAGATATGCAAGAAGTATATCAAACCTTAAAGTATTGTATTAAATATCCACACAAATATATGAAAGATTTGACTGGGTTCTACTTCTGTCCCTTTATTAGGTCAAAAGGTGAATGCAAGTGTGTCATAATAAGCCAATGTCCTGCAGCTTATTACACACCAAATCAAAAATATAGAAAATAAATGATAAGCCTATCTACTTACATAAAAAGGTAATTTTTAGAGTAAGTTTCCAGACTTGCACAAAATACGCAGAAAACTGCATACAATCAGTTTCCATAGAACAGCAGTTTCATGTAAAAGGTGGGTCAACCTGCTAACCAGATCTACTTTACCAAACACTCTGGAAAATGGACGCTTGAACACTGAGGCGCCTGTCCTGCTGTCACCAAAATGGTGAAACACCCACTGCCACGAGGATAAAGCCCCGGAGAACGCCTCTCTCCATCCCCCACCCACCTTTGCAAATCACTCTGTGACAAGATACAGAAAAATTAGCTCTCTTAGGGAGAAACAGTGATGTAAAGGATTGTAACGTGTTGTATCCACACCTCAGTACATGTGGATCAGGCAAGGCTGTTAAAATCGTAGTTCGCTGTTCTCATCTGCAGTTGTCCTCCTCCTGGCCCGACCAAAGCAGAACAGCTGACTGAGGAGCTCTTCTGCCGCCACCCCACTTGACCCAGCATCCTCCTCTCTCTCACTTTCAATCACTTGCGGTACCTCAAGCTCCCTCCTGCCCCACCTCGTCTTTCTCCCGGTCTTCTGCCACCCAGCCCGCTACAGAGGACTCCGAAATGCAGATGAGAGGAACTACAATAGCACAGCAAGTGTAAACAGGTTAGTAGGCCTGCCACGTCTTTATTGCTACAGGTTTGGCAAAGGGGCAGTCTCCATCCTTGGCTGGAGTTTGAGGCAAAAGGATAACAACGGTTAAGATAAAAAGTGATGAACAGCAAAATTAGGAAAAGCAGTCAACGTATTTCAGGGCTCTCAGAAAAACCTGTATCTGGGAAGTACTGAAAGAGACTTGCAGCTGAATGGTAGGCTTGCCTCTGACCCTGAAGTAGTGCTGTGCAGTGTGTGATGGTCCCGTCTGACCTACTGGCATGAATACAGTCGTTTTCCTGCCCCTCCAAGGCTAAGGCTACTACACACAGCTACCATGACTTGTGGTTCAGTTCACAGAAGTCTCACAACCAGGGTCATTCCTTGTGCAATGTTTGATGGAGGTGAAGGTAAAGTGGTTTCTTGGTCAACAGTTGCAATTTCTTCCTTTTAAAGTCAGTGGGTTTTTTGTATCTGTAACCACAAGAAAGTAAGTTAATGCAAGTGCAAATGGCTGCATAGGAAGATGAAAGCATACTAGAGAGCTTGTCCTGTACAGATCTTGTTACCGTAACCTTTTAAATACATCTGACAAGACTTACTGGAAGCAATGATAATGAATAGATTCACAGGAAGAAACTCAAACCACTATTTTTTCTGGATTATTATTTTCACAAAACAAAGAAAGATTTCCATTTTTAAAGGGATGTGAGCTTTTTGTAAGGAGAATTCATGATATAATATTCTGGACTGTAGGAAATGCACTAATCTCCTACTTCAGTACTCAGTATCTCAGTACTTGAGAAGCACTCTAGCTAGCGCAGACCAAGCACTCTTCCTAGAGATGCCCGGAATTGCAAGGTTTACCCTCTTCCTGGAAAAAAAAATGCTTAAAAACCTCACTCAGACCGTCAGCCACACAGTAAGGGTAGGATGCACACCATAACCACTGCAGCATAACTGGCTAATCGACTTGTCTACTTAGAGCAGGGAAAAAAACCCAACCACCCAGCAATGCTTTGAAATGTTCGTAAAATTCAATTGCAAATCAGTATCCCATATCTCCAATCAGTTTTCCTTTACAGAAGTTCTGCACCAGAAGATTGTGGGAGTTGAAATATTTTTTTAATTTTTTTTTAAATATAGCTGATCTCACACTCAAGCTAAGGTCAAAATTAAAATCTCCCAATTTTGTAACTAAATTTTTTATGAAGTTAACAACACCAGCATTTTATTTGGAAGTAATCTAGTTTTTGAGAAAAGTCTCTAGCCATTTTATTTGCCTGAAAGCATTTTATCTTCCCTTATTTATTAAAAATGGAATATTCCTTATGGAATTCAATCTAATGAGTCCAAGAAACCTTCCTTGATGCAACAAGCCACACACTGTAACTGAAGTCTAGTTCATTTTCTCTGCCATTGGCATCTGTAATTGCAAGTCACTTACAGTTCTATAACAATTGCCCCAGGTTTAATTTCATCCATCTCCATGAAAGCAAAGCACTTGGTGCTAGTAAACCTTTTCTTAGGCTTGTAGTGTTTGAATTCAAAGAAAATAGCTGCACCTAGAGTGGAAAATGGTTTAACAGAAAAGTTAGCAATTATGGCCAACAGTTACCTGAAAACTTATCTGCCATTAAGATGCTCTGCATACGTTGGAGGGAATTACCTCCAACACTTCTGTTAATGACTCATCAAAAGCTACACCATGTTCTTACAACACTCATCACACTCACAAGAGCTTGTACTTCACTCAATTATTCATATCCAGGTAACAGTTTGTCCAACAACTGAGAAGGCGATAGAGCCGCTCCATACCTGTGTAGCAGAGCAGACTGCTGCATTTTTATCACTTTTCATTCCTCCCTTGTCTGCAAGTCATCACAATGACCGATTTGAAAGAGAAAGGATGCAAACATCTATTTTTATCCTTGTCTGGACCTTGAGCCCCGCAGCAGCAGCTCAGGCACGGTCTGTTTATTACATCAGGAGCAGCCTAGTGTCTACACTTTCAAAGCTCCTGGGCCCTCTTTCAGGTCTCTGATACTACGTACCTTTTGTTAGTTTTTCAACGTGTTTCTGAATCTCAATATCCACATTAAAATGGACGTATGTGTCCTCCTTCCTCAAAGCCACAGGAGTATCTTGCACAGGAGTCAGATCTATCCCATTCAAATCTGCAGGAAAGAAACAGCACGAGAATGGCAGAAACTTCTTGGACTTTAAAGGTCTACTTTAACAGATTTATGAATCACTCCTAATACTTCCACACGAAGTTAATGCACACCTGGATTTTTTTCCCCTAGACTTAAAAAAGGGGCAATCATGCCCCTTCACAGTCAGTGAATTTTCTTTTCGATTGCAACATGAAAGCAGGTAAAGTTCTGACAATATTTAAGATGAAAATTTGGAATTATCTCTCTTTTTAGGAGCACATTTCTTTCTGCTGCCAGCAAAGGATTCCATTCCCTCTGCAAGCAGGACTCCAGCAGGGCTTCAGAACTGCCAGCTGAACCAGCAGAAAGGCACCAAAGACTCCCCTCCACACAGGGTCTGCGAGGCACAGCTTATTCAAGCTGTGTATGCCCTACTTTGCTGCCTAGACTCAACGTGCGTTACTCCTCTTGGTTCTTCCACAGGCAAAGGCACGGTGGGGCCACGGGCTGGACTCCAGCTGTCAGCACCAGCCACTGGTTGTGCTGCTCAGGCACAAGCCACCACAGACAACGTTGTTTCTCACTAAGCCTCTGCTGTTTACATGGGCACATTTGTCCTCTTGCTCTTTCTTCTCTCATTAGTGACCCCCTTCCCTCAGGTGGAGCAAAGTTGCTAACGACGTGGCCAAATTTACAAGTACCTAGCGTGCACACTGTGCCAGGGGACAGGCTGAGGCTGGGGCACCACTGATGCACTTCAGCCAGGGAGCAGGCTGGGACCACCAATGTTGCATCAGGAACAAACCTCTCTCCAAACCTGCAGAAGAGCAGCCTGGTATAGAACCAAGGAAAACAACTACTAAGCGTCTTGGGATTCCTAATAGGGACTTTTCAGAGTTATTTTTCCTCACCAAAAATCTTGAGAAACGAAGTATAAAAAGTCACCATTAGCAGACTAGGCGATAGCCCGCCCATACACACACATACTTTATGATCCTATTTTCCACACCATTACTTGGCAGCCACCATTTATAGGAGCTTGCAAATAGAGCACCACATGTCAACAGAAAGACTTGTTGGGAAAGCAAGCCTAGCAATATACAGTCTCCCTTAGCTCCAGAAAGGAAATGAGAGCTAGGTTTGAAGGCAAGCAACAGTTTTAACAATATGTAATAAGTTAGGAAAGACAAACACTTCAGTGGAAAGGAATAACGAATGTTTGCTTTACAAGTTCTGGTAAGTTCCAGGATCCAATGTTAGAACCCCGTTAGGGCTGGTATTTTCCTATTGGCCAAGAGAAACTCAGCATGAAAGAATTAAATTTGATTAAACCCACATCCATCCAGCTAGCCCCACCACTGAAGTCACCCGTCCCTCAGCTTTCTGGCATACCAGAGGCAAAAAAACGATCCACAAGTGACTAGAGACATGGAGCCCGAAGAATAGTTACACAATCTAAAAATAATGCTGCAAACCTAAGGCAACACCATAAACAAAGAAATACTGCACGTTTCCAAGACCGAAAGCACAAAAAGGCAGTTGTATCAGCTGGGGAAGGCAAGAGTTGTGCTCCAGCTTCCACCCCAACCAGGTGAACTCCTCAAAGGTCCACAGAGAAGTGGAAAATTTCACCGTTGAAAAATCATCACAGGAAGCGGGATTAGATAAAGCTTTCTATCGATACACTTTGGCAGGTAACATTTGAGAACATCACTGGGATTCAAGTGACATTCAATACTGTGACCCTTACTTCTGCCAAAGAACTTGTTCAGTGGAGGAAGCACCTGCTCACACATCTAACACGTGTTTTATCCCTACATTTGGTATCCAATAGCACATCTAAAGATGACACATACAAGGTCACTGTCGCAACTGAAAATAACTGGAGGCTGTTGGCTCAGCTACAAATTTTTATATGATAAACAAAAAAATCATACACCTTGAAAGATTGCAAAGATAAGCAGAAGTCAAGCAGGGCAGGTTAAGGGTAAGCAATTTTAACTACAGGGGCTTCCCGCTAAGAAATGCAAAATGGGGAAGAGACAGATGCTCCCACTAGAAAAGAGTCTGAATACCAAAAATCCCAGCCTCAAGCAAAAGCCATCAACCATGCTGTCATCTGAAACAGTGAGACATCCTAATGTTGCCTATCCTGGACTGACAGAGAGGGAGGTTCTTCCAGATTCACGGAACCTCTCAGAGTGGCAGGGGCTGTTAGCCCACAGAGCTTTGGCCAAAATATTTCACTGCCAAGGCTAAAACCTATTTTATATTTCATTTCACTTGCAAGCTTTGCTTCCCAGCTTCATACCCATTCCTCTAAACCTTAAGCTTCGGTAAGATGATCTTTGTTTTACTAAAAAATTAGTTTAATGACAGGGGAAGAATGGAGCCAGCGGGCTGTGGTTCACCATCTCCAGAAAGCCCAGAGACCAATCTGTGTTGGGGAATACAAGCAGTCCAAACAGATCTGTACGTAAGAGTCTGCTGAAGAAGCTGGAATAGAGAAGTACAGTCTGCCAAGTCACTGATACTCAGCTCCCAAGCATGGGGAAGGCACCCCGGAGTGCACAGATAAGCGTGTCTCCTGCAGTGATTCACCTCCCAGTATCTCTCAAATACAGAGTTTTTCCACCCTTGATTAAAGCAGAAGCCTTAAGTCCACAACAGAAAATGCAAGTACCAACACATATTTTTCCCAGCAGGTTGAAAAATCAATACAGCTTTCAGGAAACACACTCTCTCCAAACTAGAAATGAAAAGCCAGGAACAGAAATCATTACCCTTTACACTGACTGTGATGTAAGGATCAATGCACTGCCCAGCATCTTTCAGACCAATTTTCTCTATGTTGATGGTGAGTAATGTCATCCCGGGTTCAGATGGCAATCTGGGTAATAAAGTACCTGGAAAGAGTAAAGCATATTATTAACCCTTTGTGTCATCTTACAGCAGAGGCCTTGCTTATCCCATCATGCCTCATGGAAGATGCTGTTCTCCACAGGGGGTTCAAAGCCCAAAGGTTCGTAGCCCAATAGTACACAGCACTATGGGAAATTCTGTGTGCACAGACACACATCATCGTTTGACAGATTTCAAAGCCCACACCAAAAAACCCCAGGACTCCTTCAATTCAAATGAATTCATAAAAAACTAATGTCATAAGAACAGAGAGGAGTTTTGTTTAAAGTGTTCTTTCTTGCTCTCATGCAGAATAAGTCATGCATGGAAGTGAATTTATATCATTTTAAGGATTAAATTTGGGAGGCTGGATTCAATCTGCAGTTGAAGGAAGTTCAGACACTTAATCAGGAGTCCCACCCCATTGAACATGACTTGGCTTCATGCTGAACATTTAGGCTGGGAAAATAAAGAGGAAAATGACATTGTTACAAATCCCACTGGACATAAGGGAACCAGAAGAGACATTCTTAATTATCTAAGTTCTACTGGCCTCTACTTAAAGGAAGGAGATTAAAAAAAAAAAAAAAATAGTGTTTCCATCTCCCATGTTCCCTTCTGCCTTAAGGAAGGAGTTCCCAGCTCTGCATCAGGAACATTTAGCATCAAAACTTTGTGTTCAGTGTAGGTGAATCCTCGCAGTGCTGAGGAAGGCAGTGCAGCTGGCAAGAAATCCAAATCATTCAAACTCACTAAAAGCCATGAGATTCTGTCATCAACAATGCAGTAGGTTTCTTCACGCTGATTTTAGCAAAAACTGGCAGGCTTCAAGCCTCTCCAGTATTAGATGAATAAGCACCAAGACAGAAAATGTTTAGACTCATGAGCAAGTTTGATTTAAAGTTATGGTTTTCTAATTAAAAAAAAATGTTATCCCAAGGATTGAGATCTAAACGAAGTAATAGTTTCCTTTGGCAAGTCCAATACAGGTTTTCCTTGATACTTTTTTTCCTCTCGATCTGCTTGAGGAGCTGGAGAACTAAGGAGTTTTTGTCCTATCAGAGAGACTGGCTTTGCAAGGGGGACCGTGTCTTCTGCTCTTAGAACTAGGGAGCCACAACTTCAGCAACATTTCATGAGCACTCCCACACCCAGTCTCTCTTTCAGGATCATCAGCAAGACTTCAATTCACACCTATGATGCAGTACATTTCTGTATTTCCTGTCTTGGCTGCTAGCAGACTCATGACCTCCAAGGTACTGCATCCGTGGGCACTTCACAACATACTACAGCAGAATTCGACCCACCATTCTGAAGCAATGGGACAGGCTTCTGACCATAGCATGAGAAATGTTAAAAAGCAAACTTATCAGAGAGCACCTATTTCTGCAAAGCAGCATACATCTTGCTGTCTCTCTTGAACAGATGTTCAAAGATCAAGTTCTTATTTCAATCTAAATGAAGGTAGAAGTAAGCCCGTTTTCTCTTTGGCACAAAACTTTGCTCTGTCATCTTTCAGTTGTCTACTAAAAGCAGCATGCCCCCAAGAACCAAGAACAACTGTAACTTTCAGCTTTCCTATCCATCAGTCAAAGGGATTAAGTGATGGGATACTTGACACAAAAATCACCTGAAAGATGCATCAGACTGGCATTTATTATAAAAATAGTGGCTTAAGAAAAATTACTCTGTTCTTGAAAAACGCTTTCCAGAACGCGTGAAATTGCAGAGTTGCAATGAACAGAAAAGTCAAGCTCACTTCCAGCAGGTAAGAGAACAGTAGCACAGATGGTCTCCAAGGAACACTGTTTCCTTTCTGCCTCAGCCCGAGGAACAGCCAAGCCGGCGATGGACTAAAGCAGCTGACTGTAACCTGGCTCATGCGAGCCGCAGCCACCCAAGCAGGTCTTTCACTGAAGCCTCTGTAGTCATTTCACATAGGAGCCCTTTGCTGACAGTAACCTCTCTATAGTATAACTTTACTAGGGCTGGGCATCGCACTGCCAGTCTGCCACCGTGGCGTGGGCCCATTAGCCTTCAGCAGGCTCACACTGGGGCTTTTCATGAGAAAACTGCCAGCCATTTCAGACACAACCACAGGGCATCATTGTCAGAGGGGGAAGGGAGCATCTACAAATGAAGTTAAGTGTCCTTCTACATGTGCGTTTCAGATATACAAAGGTGAGGCAACCCAACAGCTCACTGGCACCAAGACACAGGCGTTCGTCTCTCCATTCCCAAACCCCAATTCAGAGAAAGGGGAAAAAAGTGACAAGTCTCTTGCTGGGTTCACAAATGGAAATGGTTCACAGAAGAATCCATTGCCAGCATAGCACTAGAATAAAGAAGTATATAACAGGAGAAAGGCAGGAAACCTTTGCTGTTAGAGGCAGCAAGCCATTGGTCAGTTCAGCTCCACACAGCACAGAAGTGTAACTACATAAGCACTCTTTGTGAAAGATTTCCCTTCAAATGTGTATTCCACTAAAGAAAATCTAGCTACACCTACTCCTGGCTATACTGCAAGTTAGAATGTCTTTATTAGCACAGTAGGACTTCTAGAAAGCTACGTAAGGTGCGTCACCAAACACGACCTTCTCCTTTTCTGGTACTAAAGGCAAATGAAGATCAACACATGGATGCCTAGTACTATGATTGTTACCAAAGATCGTATTATGAGGGTTGAAACTAAGAACTGAATGAAGAACACCACAACTACATGAACATGATCAAAGAAATAACTGTATATACTGAAAGATTATCATACCTTCATTGGCTCCTGGGTTAGATGAATGGTGCAATGTGATAACGATGAAGCCATGCATGTAGAAGACAAGACCATGGTCAGTTAGACAATAGTTACGCACTATGGATTAAAGGCATATAGAAGCAAAGAGTGCAACACAGTTCTATCAATTCAATATGGAAAGTCGACTTTACTTATAAGGTTCACCCCAGAAGGCTGCAAACTGCTTTTGTTCAAGCCTCATCACCCAGAGAAAGAGCAACAGACCAACCTCCAATCAGGTGAGAAGCACCACACTAGTTTACATTCAATGGGGAAACAAGATCTGTGTTCAAGTAGTACAAAACTCCCTCAGGGGTTTCGATTGTAGCTATGGGGAAGTTTACCTTAATGCAAAAAAATTCAGAAAGGCAGATAAGCAGTTTATGGAGTAGATGACAATGTAAAACATCAGTAAGTTCAGGAGTTGCTCTTACCTCCTCTTAAAAGCATGGTCTTACTGAGGAATAATTCTGTAAGAAAATATATGCCCCAAACCTCTCCTCTTTCCAATCTGGCTACCCTACTACTTTGAAAATAATTTAACCTGTAAACTCAATCTGTCTATCATCAACTTAGAAGCTGTGTATGTGCTTAAGAAGGAATCTATGTCCACCATATGCATACAGCTCTAATGGGTTTCACAGAGGTAACGGCACTATGGTAATGGTTACAGCCTTATTGACTGATCACCATACCAAGAGCTACTCAAGGTCTCTCTGCTGTACTTTGGACAGACAGAATGCATCTTCATAAATGGGTTTATCACGGTGAATAACAAGGATCAAGATAGTAAATGTCAGCAATAAAATATCACAATATATTGTGAAGCCTATTTGCGAGCTTAGCGTAAACAACTGTAGACTGTGCATATCCACATCAGTATAGCCTGCCAGGATCATATCCAGTAGCATGCATTAGCTCAAATCTAAGGACAGAGATGTGCTTTCTCCAAGCATAAGTAACGCAACACCCCAGCTCTTTCGACCATCATTCCAGTACTAGTTCCCCTACTTGTTATCTCCTTCCTGAAATAGGAAGTTTGCCAACCTGCTCTGAAACTAGAAACTTGTTTCTTCTGCAAAGAAACTACACCAGGAACCAAAAGAACCTCTGTTGGAACATCCTACTCCTTTACACAGTAAATTGTCAAAAGCTGAAGTTACAGGAAGACCTTCTCTAGAATCTGTAGGTATATCCATTTCTACAAGTGCTTTCACATGGACAAGGACATAAGCTATCAAAACGAAAGCTATCCCTTCTTTATTCTCTCAGATCTTTGTCTCACCAGATGATGCAGCACAAAAATAACCAGCAACAACTCAACACGTCTCTAGCAGGATGTGATGCTCCTTGCTAGAAAAAAATTGCCACAATTTACATTTGAATGTGTTTGAAACACTTCACATAGTACAGTTAAGAAAGTGCACAGAATGACAATACTGAGTTTGAACAAGGAATAAAGGCTAATTATTTGAGGTAGATGGTACCACCCTCACAGGCTATCCATACAACTGTTTTGCAATAAGATATTGTTTGCTGAGGAAAAAAAAAATCCACTGGCCACCTTTGTGGTTCTCCAATACAGCATTAGAGTTTACATTAGCCTGTTGCTCCTCACTCAAACTTCTACATAGGCTGGCATGGCAAGGCCAGTGCCCCTACCTGGAACTCTAGCAGGAAAAGAGTCTGGAGACCCTGCTCCAGCTCCTCCTTCCTCATCATCCTCCTCAAATTCCAAGTGTTCCTCTTCTCCAGGTGCCAAAATCTTCCTGTAAAACACAAGAAAGAAGAATGACAGCAAATATTCATCATCTGACTTTCAACTCACAAGTCAGCATCTGAGAAAAGCATGTTGCCCCCGCTCTATAATGTCATTTCATACTTATTAACTCCCTGTACCTATAGACTGACAGAGTTTACAGGAGCTCAGCCCACATAAAAAGCACAGTCTAAAACCAAGAGACAATACAGAGAGGTGATTTTGCCAAAAGCATGGGCTCAATTTTTAGTGGTACCTAGAAAATCAGAATTCAAAATGTTTTTTTTAAGCAGTTTACCCAAAGCAATGCAGCAAGTAGGTGGCTCTAGAAATCCTCGTGTCTCAGATATACACCAGTTCCCAGGCTATACTCCCTTTCAGATACGTATCTGTACACGAAATGACCTAGTTCTCTCTTACCTGAGTGGGACAGGCTGAACATCAAAGGGGAACTCCTTATTGTAAGTGAGGATATTCTTTAAGACTGCAGATAGAAAAGCAAAAAAAGAATCCATATCCATAAACAAACATTAATTCCACTACTTTGCACAGCTGTGTCCATTCTCACAACATCTTCACACACAAACAGTAATATAAAAAAAAAAAAAATCAGATCATGGCAAAAAAATTTCCTCTCGTATTTTAAATACCAGTACAGTCCTGACCAGAGCTGTATCACCATAGCATTCAGACAGGCTAACTGCAATTCCAGGACATAATCACCACGACATTTACTCACGGAGGGAAGATAAACATGGCAATAACCAAAAGCATCATGAGAAACAGCTACAGACCCCCAGGGTAATAGTAGCAATCTTCGGTGGTTATTTGGAAGGAGTGTGGTGCTTTTACTGGCATCAGCTCCAAACAGATTGAAGTCTCCAGAACAGACACACTTCAGCACACATGTAGGCTGCACATTCAGACAGCCTCTGTGGGAGTCCAAGCGTGCTGGTAACACATAACTTAGTTGAGATTTCCTACTTCTTCATGCATCTGGTTTGGGGTTTTTTTGTTGATGGTGGTGGGGTTTTTTGTTTGTTTGTTTTTTCTTTTTTTTCTGCCCTCAGACATTTGGGCAGATTGTCAAAATTCAGAAGAGATACAGTGCAACACCTGAGCATCAAGCCCCAGACACACCGATTATACTCTCCAGCATTCGGCAGAGAATGGCTTTGCCATTTGTATTGGAAACTTGAACTCAAGTTTCAGTAATCACAATTTTAGCTGTTATTTCCAAAAGCACTTACGAGTAAAAGCAAAATTTCCAAAAGCATGTGAAAGAAATAAGCACTTCATGATGGCTAAAGGGCCTAAAAATTTACAAGAGAATGCCTGCAGGGAGAGGCACTCTCCTACCAGACAATGAGTATCCCAGACTAGGTAGAGGGAAGGTAGAAAAACTGAGTCCTCTCACTGATTCTCACTTTGCAACAAGCCCTCTCAGAGCATGTTTTGGAAATCTCCCCTTAGGACTACTGAATGAGAACAAGACTGTTTTAAAATGGTGTTAAGATTACACAAATACCCAGAGGTACTTAAATACCAGTTATGTTTAAGGAACCACTGCCAGGCCCTTCTGCCTCTGCACACTACAATTCAGCCGGTGTAGAAAAGCTTCCTTGTCTGTCTTCATACTCACATCACTCAGCACGGGCTCCATCACTAATTTACCAGACACCATCTGAACGCTACAGTGAATCAAAAAAATCCCTCAGAGATTTTTTTAAAGAAAATTAAAATCTTTCCAGTCTTTGCTTATTCTGATTTTTTTTCTGACTTCCGTACCATCACCTGAGAAGTTAGGGTACTGCCTGATTCCAGCTGGACACAATACATAAATACATACAAAGCTTTTAGTTGTCTGTCACATCTTTGCCTGAAAGCAAAACTGATGCCAAGTCTCTCTCTCTCCAAAGACTTCTGCTCTGAGGGATCAGCAACACAGATCTCAACATGGTGGTGGGAAAAAAAAAAAAAAACAAAACAAAAAATCACAGCCACTTCCCAAAAGAAAAGCAGCTGATTAACAGCAGACAGCCACCTTCCAGCACAGCTGAGGTTCAGGAAAAGAAGGGGATTTTTATCACTCTCAGAATTCCCCAGCTCTTGGATAGATAGCTACATCATACCAGAGACAGAAAGTGAAACTGCCCCAGGCAGAAAAACCTCAGTAAAGCGAGATCTCTTACAGATCACGGGCACGTTACACAGAAGCAGTAGAAATTACAGTAGTTCTCCTCCCACCTTCCAAAGGTTGATAAGCACCAGATTCCTCTCCTCGCAATGACCAGTTTCTCTCGCTACATGAATGAACATCCCCTGAAAAAAACGTTCTAGTAATTCAGCCATCACTAGAGGGCACAAAATACTCCACTGATACGAGCACAGGAAAAAGGCAAACAGTTTTACAGTGCCTAAAATGTTGATGCTGTATGCAGGCAGAGCTGAATGCACCCTCCTGCCACAGAGCTGCAGCCTAGCACACAGGCCTTGGGACGGGACCTGCCCACCGCAGCACGCTGCGGTGTTGGTAACGGAGGCGATGCTGAATGTTTAGCTCAGAAACACTTCTGGAAACACCATCCAGAGCCTCTTGCCTTTGGCCAGCAGAAAGCTGTGGATCAGGTTTTTAAAAGGCCTTCAACTCTGTCTCATCACCAATGGCAAATAATTTTGCCAAGTTGTAATACAGTGATTTACTAAAGTGCTCCTTTAAAAATCATCAGGATAAGAACTGGATCTGCAGCACTCAGCCTGGTGAAATACTTACTCAAAGTCATTAAGGGAAAGCAAACCAATGAAACAGCAATGCAACAATCATCCTTTGAGGAAAAGGCAAGTCCTCTTTACACCTATCACGAGCGCCAGTTGCAGTTGATTTAAATGAAAATAACCAGATCACAGAAAAAAACATTAGGTTACAATGAAAAGGAATCTCCCTTGCAATACTGCATAAGACACTCAAGCTTTAAGAGGCTGGTTTGTGCTTTTTTGGTTTTTGTTTTGTTTTTAAAAACCCACATTGCCTCTGGGAGAAAGAGCACTTCCCCTTTGTAATGCTGCTGCTGAGAACAGGATTCACAGAAAGTTCTCCATGTGTGTAACTAATGAGCAGATCCCAGCACTGTGGCCTACATTTATGTCACTTTTCAAGAGAAATCTTTTTAAAATACTGTTCTGCAGGCTCTTGTGCAGAAGCTGCCTTTTCTTTTGTGACATTGGACAGAATCACATTGATTTTATCAGCAGTTGGCTCTTTCTTGAAAGATTTCAAAAGAAATTACCAACATGAGCAGTAAGACCAGTACACACTAACTTGGTGAAGACCACTGTCCATTTAGATTTTTAGTGACAGCCTATGATACCTGTACTGATCTTTTTTTTTTTAAAACAGACAACAGAAAATAATTGAGTTATCAGGCTCCCCAGTACAACCCAGTATCTACTTCTCTTATAATACACACACGCTGACTTTGAAACAAGTCGCTTAGCGGCTAGAATTATCACACACAGGATGTGCCAGCCTATCCATTCATAACATGTATTATAACACTGATATAGGCTTTCACAAGAAAAGGATTTGTGAGATCCAATGTGCTAGCAATAATTTCACAAGACTGTAGAACTATTTGTACGTATGGACCCTTCTGCAGCATTATTCTAGCACAAAAGATTCAGTGACAAATCCTATAAACAAAACTAGCCAACTGCTTCACTTTCCAAGCTGCGTGAAATGCACACTTAAGTAGGAAAAGTTAGAACTTGAGAACACAAGGGGGAAAAAAAAAAAGCTTAAATCTAAGGGCCTTGGTTGTTATAACAACACCCAAACCAAATTTCTCAGCCATTTTGACAGCTTCAGGCACAAAAGTAATTAAAACAAGCCAAATTGTGTGAATAGCTGTTTTCGTTCCACCCTAATAGAATGGCTTGACCTAACAAAGGAATTGCTTATTTGCTTGCCAGCCCAGATTTTTTTAGCTTTTTCTGGTAGAACGCAAGAGAAAAATTGACAACATGCAAATTAAAACACTTCATGGTGTATTTTATGAAATGGCTGGTGTTGGCCTGATTAAGATTTACTCTATTCAAGACATACTTACAAAACACAAAACAAAGGCACAATTCAGAGAGAAAGAGGCCAGAACAATCCAAGTCAGACAGCAGCATTAAGAACATCAATGTTCAATTGTTGTCGTAGACGCACCCGTTCTCCTCCAAGGAAAATAACTCAGTGTCTTTGAAAACTGATGGCCACACACTCTTCTTCAGTTTTAATACAGTTGCTTGTTGTATGAAGCATGGGCTGAATCCACTTCACACTGCTGAACAGTTTTTTGACAGCTAAAAATCAGTTCTCTGAGGGAGGGCAAGATAAGCAACAGGACTGTTGTACAGTAACTGAAATTTTGGCTTTTAAGAGAAGGAGGCATTCAAGGGAAGCTTTATGTCTGTTGGCAGAATGTAAATTCTGACTAAACCTTTCAATATTCACTTCCTTTGATTTGTAGAACAGTTTGATCAATTAAAACATGATTCCTCTCCCTCTTCCATCATTCAGTCACTCACAGGGAGGGCATTTGCACAACAGAGTCTAAAATCCACAGTCATTAAATTATTACAACATTTTAAATATTTTGTAAAGAGAGAACAGGAGTACCTATACAAAATAATCCCAAATCTGAGGATGCAAAAGCCAGACACGCAATATGCAGATTGAGAAAGACCTAATACTTCCAACACATAGTTAAACCCTTTCCGGGGTTATGGTCTCCACAGACCTAGCAGTCTTGTAAGGTACCTTCACTTTCCATTTTCAGGCAACAGTTTAAAATCATTTGGACTCTGTTCTGGTAGTGACATTAGGAACCTCAATTCAATGCCCTGCTTCTTGACAAGCTTCCCTGTGGGATCCTGTGCTGGTTACGTAGAGAATGGGAGTGCAGAGAAGCTCAGCTTATACATGAAGTGGAAACACTTGTCTGCCCATCATGTTTATCCCCAAAATCACCCTTAATGATACAATTGTGACAGAAGCAAAATAAAACGAGCTTTTGCCAGCATGAAAAAAGCTCTTCCACATCTCCTGTTCCCCAAGAATAGCAGAAATGTTAGCATTCAGGATAATATTGCTTAGATGTGGAAGCTCTGATCATAAGGATGCTTTGAGAACAAAGCAGCCAGTGTTACGGGAAGGAAAACGTAGCAGATAAATAGATACTTCCTACATGAAAAAGTTATTTCTGGATTGACACACCAAGAACTGACCCAGGATCAGTTGGGAAAAAACAACATCACACAAAACCCTTCAAAGACTGACTCACATCCTCACTTTGACTCTTAACTTCATTAGTCTGGTAGCATTATGGTGGTAAGTGACAGGTGATTGGCTACCATGAGCACAAGTTAAATATTTTCAGAAGAAAAAATAAATTTTATGCTGCAATGAGGAAGACCACAAAGTGTTGAAATTCAGCTCAAATAAGAAATGTGCAGGTAAATTTTCCAGCTGATTGTATACTGTACTACTGATAGCTTAAAGTACTATTTTGTGCAAAAATTAGCAGCACCCAAAGAATTACTTACCTGAGAATAAAGATGAATACATTATCTGACACATTAGGACTACCATACTTTGAAGTTCCTTACATTACATTCCTTAATACACATCAGGCTTTGCCTACATGGTAACAGACATTTGGAAGAACCACCTATAACCAGCATTACTGTCAAACCACATTGTGGTCAGTCAGCATTCATGCTGCTGCTGTCGTATTTTCCACTGTAATGACAGATGTCACTCACTTATAATACAAAGATACTACTTACTTGGTTCCAACTTCTTCAGATCCTCAAGCTTAAATTCATCCTGTGACTGGGTGGACTAGGACATTACAAAGAAAGAGTTAGAACTTAGCATGCACCTTCCCCTCAGACAGAGCTACCAAATCTTAGAATAAGCATGCAAGGTGCTTCCTTTATTCAAGCATACCAAGTTACTTCAAAGCTACATCCTAAAAACATCCAAACAAAATCTCCCCAACAGAGGCTAGGTTCACAGGTGAGGCAGAAAGTACATCACTTCTCATTTATTGAGAACAAACTTATCCCATGTTCCAAGCTCTAATGCAAGATAAATATTCTTAAAGCAACTAGTTGGTCTTGCATACTTATTACACACAGGAACATTAAGACAGAGGGACTTGTTTTAATTCTTCCCCAATCAAGTTGTTCTGAAGCAAGATCAGCTGTAAGACTGCACTGCTCCAACAGGAGCATTCACAGTTCAAGACACACGTCCAACATTGTAACACTGGCAGAAATTACAGTATACAGGAAAAGCCTGACAAAACACTCGGCTAAGAGCTCACTGCAACTGGAAGAGGGATTCCCATCTCTCCTTTCTTTCAACTCTGATGATGCAGTTTCCTCATCTGCCTGCAGCACATGTCTGTTTCTTAGTAAGCCTGTTTGACTTAAGAACTCAACAGAGAGGTTTTTAAATTTTTATTCTGAGGCTGTTCACTGCCAGTTTGGCAAGCTGAACTAGCCTGTTCTGAGATGACAAGTGGCAGAGCTGGCATAAGAAAAGCAGTGCGAATAAGAGGATTGACACTAGACATCCTCTTTTAGGCAGAGGATCAGGTCTTACCTATTGTGCCATTGCACCCTTGGCATCTCTTAAGATTACCCATTGTTTCCAACATTTCTTTAAGGCCCAATGGGTTTTGTTTTGTTTTTTTCTCGATTTTGCCCAAGTGTCAACAGGGACCTTCTGCAAGACTACAGAAGGGCAGTAAAGCAGCTACATCCATACTGTTAGAAGAATGGGAAAAGATGACCACACTCACTAACTGCTTTAGTCTCTGCTAAGAAATCATAACAGAACTGCAGCAAGTAAAACACTCCCCAAAGTGAAGTGAATGAGAAGTTCTAGTACCCTCAACACAGGTTATAAAATCCTTGAGTTATTGCTGAGGAACCAACAGCAAGGCAGGCTGTTCTTGCAAGACATCATCTCTTCAGTTTGGCAGGTTATGACATTGCTGCATCTTCTGCTGTTGCTCTGAGATGTGACCTGACCCACGAAGCTGTCCCAGAATGGAACACACCTGCCCTTGTCACAAAACCAGAGACTCAGAGCAAATGCAACGCTGTTCAAACACCCTAGATTAGACCAAAATAGAAAGACAGGTAGAGCTAACCAAAAAATTCTTCAAACGCTGTACAGCCTTGAGACTGGTCAGCCCCCACCTCATTAGTCCAGTTCCAGCATGCTGCCTAAATTGTCACTGTACCCTAACCTCTCAGACAATTGAAGGCAGCACAATGGAGCTGCTGTACCTTGTACAGCAATGTGAAGTACTCAGGAGCGCTGCTGTGAGTAACTTGATACAAAATCTGCCTGTCACCACTCTTTGTTGGTAAAGAGGTGATCCAGTAACCCAGACTTTGCTTCAGTTGATTCATCCCTCCCACATCCACGCTCTTTTGGAAATTTCTCTCACTCCCCTTCTGTTTTGGGGATAATATTGTGCCGAGAGAAAAAGAAATTCACTTCCATGACATCTACCTTCAGTCCAGCAAAAGCCCAAGGAGCAGATTCGAAATCATTATTTTCACCCACTTGCCTACAGCACTGCCAGTTTTCATGACTGTTACAAAGTCATTTTTATTCTACACAGGCGTTCTTCCTTGTGCTCTATTATGATTTATGAAGCGGCTGAATTAGTGCAAGGGTCACTCCGGGGATCTTTCTACCCTTGCACACAGGTTAGGAAGACAAACTAATCAGTTCTGAAGGAGGAAAATGAGGCAAAGAACCAAAGACACAAGACCTGCAGTTAAATTCCTGTACAAACCCTAATATATGCTCATATATGCACTTAAAGGTTTTTAAGGCAGCCACTTGGGGCATCATGTTAATAACCTGGAAAGTCCAAGTGTTCAAGGGTTTGTTCACTCTGTTTTCAGAAGTTTTGGCTATGTCTGAAGACACTAAACTAGCTTTAAAAAGCTCTACAGTTACGTATCACTAAAGCATGAAGTCACGTAGGAAAAAGAGCTATACCTGTAAAGCTGCACTTCTCAGTTCCAAGCATGTTGCAATTTTAGCTATGGTTTTCTGAAAGAAAAAACAAACACACCCCAAACTTAATTTAGCACTGAGACTGTATTCTTTCATATTCACGTTAAGATACAAATACGAACAATCGCTTTTTATTGCAAAGATTTCAGATCTATTATTCAGTACCAGATCATTCAACATCAAAAGCTTTTTTATACACAAACAAGATTTTCTGAAAGCCCAATAGATGAAACAGACCTCTGCCACTTAAATCCCCTCCCACAGCTCATCAACACAGATGGGGGTCATTCACTCAGCAGAAACTGTAATAATGCCTACCACATCATAAATTGTTCATAAACTCAACTGCTCTGAAGTGATAGGGGAGAGAAAGAAAAAAACCAAATCCAAACCAACCAGTATATTACCTTCTGAGAACTTGAGTGGTTTGTTCTAATTTGCCCTTTTAGGAGTCATGTCTACAGTTCCTCTATCGGGCTTACAATCTTAGCAGACCAGGTCAGCCCTCCTTGGAAGTTACAGAAGCCCAGTATCTCAGCACTGAAAAAACATGGTCTGCTTTTGTGGGTTGTGGTGGGAGAGGAAGTATAAAGGCGGATTATTTTTCTAACTTTCTATTTTCGTAATTTTAAGACATTTAAACTCCTAGTGAAGCATGAAATAGATGCTTTGATTCAAACTTGTCAGCTATCTAAAACATCCCTGAGCAGAACTGTGATGCAATATCTCATTTTTATTTTAAAATGTAGAAGAGAGGGAAGGGCTTCAAAATAGCCCATTACTAGCAGTCTTACTTTGAAGACAGTGCTACTTAAGCCTTTATGTCTCACAAAGTAAGAAGCTCCAGCAAGTCACATTTGTTTGTACTGCTACCAGCTGAAAAAAAAACAAGAGGAATTCAGACTTCCATAACTGACATCAAGTGGACACCACTGCACAGTGTATTTTACCTTGCTTGACCATCACAAATTTTTTCATTAACTAAAAGGTTTTAGTGAAGGAAAACTAGGTTTATCTGCAGAGATAAGGGCCAAATATAATGCAAAATGCTCTGTGGAACATTTATAGGGCAAGAAAAATAGCAACAATGAAGCTATAAAGAAAAGCAGGTTATTTTCAAAGTAAGATTTCCCCTCAGAAGGAAGATAAAAGTTGAAATATGCACCTGTAACTCATTTTCTCCTCTTAAACCACACAGTATAGAAACAGCTCCCCTCGAGCTGTATGCAAGGGGAGGAAAAGATTTCCTCAAGCACAACTATAGCAAAGAGCTTCAAGAGTACGGGCATCTGGCAAGTTCCGCTGTATCAAGTCAAAAGCCAAAACTTCCCTTTAAAGGAGGTTTACATTTTAGGGCTCCAAGAAGTTTGTAGCAGCAGATAAGAACTGGGCGTGCATTCACAGCTACCTTCTGCAGTCATCTGCCTTGACTCTCCTGCAGTCAGAACTGCTTCTCAGTCAGCTCCTGGGCCACCGCTAGTTTCAACAGACTGGACTAAAAGCTAAGTGGCTCCAGTTTCAGTTCACCTTACGCCACACTGAAAGTTGAAAGAGTTCAGGAGCGGAATCAAAAGCAGATCAGACATCAATACCTCAAGGGCAGAGCCAACAGCTGGAGTGTGTAAAAGCCTCAGATAACCTGATTTTCATCTGCCACCACAAGCTCATCAAAGCTTTCAAAGCCATTTCTCCCCAAACTGGTATCTCCTCTCATCTTAAACACTCTGTTAAAACATGGCATTAGCCCAGACTTTACATCCTCGTAGTTTATATTGCTGTCTGTTGTACGGAGGTCTTATAAAAAATTCAGTTCTTTTGAGCACCTTCCAGGAAAGCAGCAAGTGATGTGTATTAGCATAGGACACATCGTTTTCTCTTCTGCCTAGGATGCAGCATGTGCAGTGGTGTGCTGTTTGGGAATTTTAATACAGAGCAACATGAGCGTATGCTTGCATGCAACATGGCACAGTAAAAATATTATAGCTCCATTTCTGTTGAGGTTCATTTTGTAGTCTAGGTTCAGTCAACAAACTTTATGTCCCTGAAATAAATTCTGCTACATAACAGAGATCCATAGCTGGATCTCCAGCATAGGTTAGAAAAACACAGATTTTTGAAGAAGAAATTAGTATATACAGTCCTGGGTTCATTTTGACACTTTCAGACCCACACTCCACACATGGGTGTTGTGGATTTACCTGTATCTTCAGGCTGGATGGGAGGACACAAGGTAGTACTGCAGAAGCAGATTCTTAGTCCCTAGGGTGAGAATGCCCTACATCCATCTAATCAGCTTGCAGTATAACAAAAGGAATTCCTTTCTATATTTTAAAACATCTGGAAAGATACATTTGCAAAGGTAGAATCTTAAAGAGGAAGGTGTGAAAGTAATGGGTAAAAGAAAGGAATCCAGAGGTTCCCTAGGGAAGGGAGGGGAAATCTCTGAGGTTTGACTACAGCTCTAACACTTGCAAAAACCCAGCTGTTCCGATGGTTTGGGTGTTGACGGCTGAGCAAAGAGCATACCCATTCCGTGTTAGATCAAAACCCCTCTGACTGCACCACAGAAAGAGGGCTACGAGTTCGCAGGGCGCCAGCACACAGTATTCGTGCCTCACCATGGAATCAGAACATGTAAACAAATTTTCACATGGCTCTTCCCCTCCCTGTCACTCATGCAGAGTGTTAAGCCCACCCCGTAAATGAGGTCTCAAGAAGCACTGCTCAACCTGTATCTCCTTTGTCAATTCACTGATAAACTCAGCAACACCCCTGTTTCCAATCCTGCAGATTTGTAACTCCGTATTCTTAGAACTGCCTGAACTAGGTACCTCCTAACACGACAAGCAGCAATACAAAATGTGTGTCCTCTGGCTCCCGGGGGCTGAAGGGCAATAATGGCTCTAGAAACAGATTAACTGAAGAGAGTTTGGGAGTCTTAAAATAGTAAAGAATAGGTTTTATATGGAATCTATTGAAACATGGCAAGCTCCCAGCAGGCATTATTCATAACTATTTTTTTAAGGGACCACACCCAACCCAAAAGTTAAAAATGCAGCTAAACACTGCTATCATTTTCAGCTGCAACTATCCCATGCAAAGGCTCATTTTTGCAGCAGGGAAAACATTCTGCATCTCATTAGAAAGACCGAAGCCATAATTAACTTTGCCAGTTTAAAATAGCTAAGATTCAGTTTTATGTAAACTCATGATTAGAAAGGGAAAAAGTCAGTTGATCCCGTAGTCAAGGTTTCTTCAGTGCAGTTGTGTGAGTAATGACTGTGCTAACTGTAATGCAGTCAAAGATGTTTGCATAAATACAGAGCCAGAGCAGAGTTTGGCTTTAAAGAGAGGTCTAGGCTGTTAGGAGACCAGTAGTTTAATGAATCATGCTAAGACTGTTCAACAGTGCTCTTATTTCAGCAAGTTACCTTTGCATAAAAAAAGCGTGATTTTCCAATACTGCCGAAAACTCAGCCTAGCACAAAAACAGTTACACGAGAAGCAACAACTGCTGTTAGAAGAGGGCTTTAAAGGTCAAATTTATTGCATACAGAACTGGGTGAGAGTAACTGTAGCTGGAGGCAAGCTGACAACCATGGCCAAACCTAACTGGAACAATTCATGTAGCAAAACACAGTGGTTGACCATGAATGAAGATGGGATTTTTAGAGAACGAAGGTAAAATAAAGAACAGCAGGATGCAGATGTTAAGATTGAGGTAAACCCACCAGTATCTGTATCTGTTAATATTCCATACACACAGCTTCCAGGTGATGAAATTGTTGCACAGCCTCCTTAAAGCTGTTGCAGGGTGACTAGATTTAAAACACAATTATTTGTTGTTTACAATATTTATCTGCAGAGAAATTCTTCAACAAAATTCACAATCGTTAATGAAGATTCCAGCATTGTCAATTATCCAAGTCAAGACAGAGCCTTCCCTAATAACTAAAACTCCAGAATTATGTCCAGCAGTAGATATAAGATGACAACCCCCAAAAAGCTGAAAATCCAGGAATGAACGGCAAATTCTGGAGACTAGTCTGCTCTATCAAGGGAAGTAGCATATAGTGTTTCAAAACAGACCCTTGAGATCAATAGCAAAAAGACAAGAGATGAATATTTAAAAGTCTGAATTCTTACCATAAACAATACATTTATTGTAAGATAAATGATAACTGGCTCACAGTACGCCTAGGAAAGAAATTGATGGTATCTGTCAAGTGCTGTTAGATTAACAGATTGTATGATTACATTAGCAAGTAACACACCATCAACTATGCTGTGGTCATATCTGCACTGTAACACCACCTGCAATGCATGAAATAAACCCAAACATGGTCAAAGTTTATACAGACAGATGGGGCTGAGGATTTGAACCTAGCCTTGTCCTTTCCCTGTAGCTGTAAAGCTAGTAGTTTTCCCTTGGTACAGAGAAATCACTGCTGAAATAGATCTTCCCCACAGAGTACGTCAGGTAAGAAACAGTGGCAGCCTCATAGTAATTCTCAGCACTATTTATGAACCTTTGGAAAAAAGCTAACTGTAAATCTACACAAACACTGTAGTGAGGGTAGATCAAGCAACTGGAAATCATAATTAGCTTCATAGCCTTGCCTTCTTCAATCTATGAAATTCTGTGCACAGCCTTGGCCAGTAATATCAGATAAGCAAACCCTGAAGTTTACACACTGTTCTACATTCAGAAAAATAAAGAGGTGGTTCTTAGATGACATGCAGAACCTCAGAAAGACAAGATATTAGTGAAAGAGACTTTCTGGAACCAGGAGGAAATAGCATGCTGGTGGATGCATTGGCAGGAACTTAGTTGAGCAAAAGCAGTTTTTTGGTATGTAGATTTTTTGAAGGGTGGTGAGAGAGAAGATACACTTCTATTTAACCAAACTGCTTGAAAACCTAGAATTGTGCTAAACTCTACTCCTACATGCCGAGTAAGTGATACTAGTGATGATAGTAATTGGTCATGATCACTAGATTATACTGGCCGAGCTCCTGCAGAAATAGGGAAGGCCAAAACAGCAAGGAGCTTAACATCAGACTAAAAGATTTTGCTGTACAGGGTTTTAAGTGCTTCTTTCAAAGCAATAGCAGGACTCTTATTTTTGTTGTGACTAGCATTCCTCGTGGTAGAGGAGGAAAAGAGAACGTTCTCTCAACAAAATATTGGGGAATTCAGTTGTGTATGTGATTAATGAAACGGGCACCACCATTTGATAACCAGACTCAAAGTTTCAGTGCATCAGCTCCTTACTGATCCACAAAAAAAACGAAGTGATATAAACATCAACCTCTCTCGTAAGTTACATCAGCTTTAGTAACAGGTATCACTCTGCAAGGATTCAAAACAGCCACTCCTTGAGACTTGATCGCAGTTGCGCATCTAACATCTGAGGTCAGTTATCTCCACTTCCTGAGCCCCCCCAGGCCTTCCCTCATGGCTGACCTCACTCACTTCCACAATCTGGTCCAAGGTCCTTTCCACAAGATTTAGGGAACATCTGGAAGCAAAGCCCTGTGTGGTTTTGGTTCCCATACTCACAGGAGATGATGCCTCCAGAAGGGATATTAACAGCTTTGCCTTCATGAAGTAACCATATTTTCAAAAGTATCCACGGAGGGGAAGCACGCGGTAAAGATGACTATAGCAGAGAATGATGGAGAAAGCTCACAGCAAGGGATAGAGAGCAGAAGCAATCAAAGAGTAAACAGCTGTCCAACATTAACAAGGTGCCCAAGCCTTCAGGTCAGAAAAAGGTTGACCAAATCCTTCAAGATTATCACTCAGTTTAAGATGATCAGGAGCCTCCCTACCATCTTCTTTGCAGAAAGTAAACAGAGCATGGAAGACCAGCTCTTTGCTTTTTTTATTGGTCCATGTCGAGGAAACAGTTACAAACCACTGTCAGACTCTATGTAAAGATGTATTTCTTTGTAATGAGTTTCTTTAAACACATCAAGTTCACCTCCAATTTCTGTAGTCAAGACTTATTTTCAGGACCAACATTTCCAAACACAGATCCCATTACTCTAGCACACTATTACCATAGGTGGGATTCTGGGCTAGCAAATGTCAACCTTGAGGCAATGCCATTGCCCAGACAAGTGATCTTATGACTTGGAAATCTGGAAATACAGGGGTTCTCTAATTTAGTGTTCCTTAAAAACCATGCCTTTGTACAAGACACGAAAATTTAGCAAGGCCTCATATCAAAAGATTTTACTTTGCTGAAAACGCTTCAGCGTATGAGACCTCAGCTAGCAATTTCCTCTTAAATCCTGTCACAGACTTGCATTACTATGATGCTGAGACAAGAAACAGCCTTTTCAGCTGAGGGGGGGGAGGAAGGAGTATAGTAATTTCAGTATTTTGAAAGATTATAAATAAATAACATTCTAAGAGACTAGTAGGGAGTATTCTGCCAGGACGCTTCCCAGTCAGGTGTTACATGTTAAGCTAACATCCTCCTCACACACCCTGATGTCTGCAGTTCAAGACATTTTATATTCAGACTTCACAACATGAATTGTGCTAAATTTGTATAAGCAAGTTATCAAAAGGTCACCCAAAAAAAGAAACACCCAGGTTATAAAGGACTCTGGCCAGCATACATGACATTCAATATTACACAGCACAGCATCTGTCACATCCAATGACAGCAACTGTTTTAGCCATGCTGGGCTCTGTTTCTGTTTGTGTATATCGAGGGAGGAAAAAACGTCTCATAAGGCTCTGGTCTGCGAGATACAAAGAACCATAGTACACATCAACATCTATGAGTCAAGCTCCCTGACCGAGCAAACAGCAATACTCACCTTTTGATCTTCCGTGAATTCCGAATTGTTGTGCTGAGACTGCGCCTCCTTTTGTAGATGCCTTGCTAGTCTGGATGGGGAGGAAAGACAATTGTAGAGCAGGAACACAACACAGAAACGCACACCCGCCCCCAGCCTCCAGAAAACATGTCAGCCAAAAGGTCCACAGACTGCTGCTCCAAATAGTTTTTGGGTTTTGTTTTTTTTTAACAAAGATTTCTGTAACCATGGTAGGCCATACTTAAAAAAACCCAGAAGACGGACAAGTACACAACTGCATTAGGCAGGAAAGACTACATATATAACGTAACATGAAGAGAGAACAGGTAGGAAGGTCCTTATAGCCAACAGCCCCTTTTATAAGCACTGACTCTTTTCCTCTCCCCATCCCCTTGTTTTATAATAACAAACTATACTCCCTGTGAAGACCCACTGTGGTACAAGCCCACATGCATTTCACAGGGAGAGTTTGAGGCAAGTTGGATTGCCAGGAGGTGCGGGTGCGGGCACCCTAGGCGATGGTGGCATGCTCTCCCAGTGCTGGAAGCCAGGCGCAGGGCAGCTTGGCCCTGGCTGACGGGGTGTATCAGCTCACATTTGCGCCTGTCAGCATCAGATGTGGAGCAGAGACCCCACCCCTTGTCACCACGGAGACAGGAGTACCAAGGGGTTTGGAAAGAAGCAGTAAGCAAACTGCTCGAGAAAGCGAAAGGAAGCTAGAGAGGGAAGCTATGGGAAGAGTTACAGTTTCCGTCCGGGGAGGAAGGAGAACATTAAACAAGCAAAACCTCTGGGCAATTGTTGCCATTCCCTGTAAATAATTTTGTTTTTAAAAGTAGAGGGTGAGGGGAGACAGGGGGTTGAGGGGAAACCCAGGGACAGCAGCAGTACTTGGGGCTTCGCCATACACTTCCGTCTGGAACCTCAGAAGTTTGCATTGTTGAAGGGATTCAACTTCTCGCCACCACTGCAGTGGGAATTAGCCTGTTTTTTTGGGGGTTTAAAATACATACACCAAGATGCATAATGAAAACAGACTACTGTCAAAGCCTGTGCCAGAAACAAAAATCAGAACTCAATTATTTCTTTGCTTTTCCTAAAAATATTATTCCTAAAATACTTCCTATTAAAAAGACACAAGGATTGAAGCCACTGTAGTTTTTAACTAGTACCAGTGAAAACACAACCAAACAGGGCAAGGTAACTGCACAACTTGGTGGTGTTGGCCCCCTTTATAAAGGGGGCAAAGATGGTGGCTGAGAAAAGACAAAGCACAAACATGCTTGAACCCAAATATACACTCCTTCCCTACCGCCCTGCTGATATGACATAAGGGACATATAGAAAGGGCATTTAAGAGTAACAATTTAAGAAAACATATCACCATAGCAGCAATATGCTACCCACAACAAGCAGCATCACAGTATTAGTATTTCTGCAAGCATCAGTAACACAACCCTCTTTCCATTTGTCACTAATACAAAAAAACCACCCTAATCCAAATAAATGCATCTGGCATCGCACTTGAGGCTTGTTCAAAGTTGGATCAGACCAAGTTCCACAGATGGGGACATTCAACAGGGACGGCATTGCCGACAGCTTGGAGGGCTCTTGAGCAAGCAAGCATCTGAATGAACAAGGGCCAATCCTTGCACCAAGCTCCCTGCACTTCCAGGAGTAACATAAAGACCTGAGCAGATGTAGGTCCCTTGGACATGGGAGGTGAATAATTATGTTTTACGTCAGCAGCCATTCAATCTATGGAACAAATGAGCTTAGATTTGGGAAGATCTTTCTCAGCGACAGCAAACTCACCCTAACAAGCTTCTCCCCAGCCTCCCTGTGTTGGTCAGTACAGACCTTGCCAACGTTAGCAGCACCTGGCCAACTGCAGCAACACACTTGTTCATCCCATCCCAGGCTGCCACTTGAGAAAGCAACAGCATAAGGCCATGCTGTTATGTCTCTCCAGAGCTATAGGCAGGTATCTTGCCCTGTGCTTCTTATTTGCAGCTTCTACCCTATAGATTGAAATTGTTATTTACCTGCTGTATCTACAAGAAGTAGATATGCACACTGAAAAAGTTCTGCTCCTTCCCAGGAAATCTCCCTGTAATCTTTTGATCTTCTCTCCCCTTTCTTCTCCCTCCTGGCACCACAGAGTTCATCTACTGACAACTACTCCATTCAGCGGAAACCTCACTGATAAGGCTTGCAAGAGCAGCTCACAATACTACTACCCAAGAGGAGCTTTCTTACAAAGATCTTACACTGCTCCAAAGTCAGAATAAAGCAAGGACACACCTCAGTTCTCATCAGACACAAGTGATGCTAGAAGGAAGGAAGCAAAAGTTATACTTTGACTCTCAAACTGGACTGGCTGCAAACATTTAGTGACCTTACTTCTCAATGAAGCAAGCTCAGAAGGAGAAGCCTGAAGACTTCATTCTGAAGAAACGTCATTAAACGAAACTGACTGTTGAGACTGCCAAGACTGTTTGAAGCATTAGGATCCTACTAGGCTCCTCGTAGATGTCCACATAAGGGCAGTTATTAAAAATATCTTCTTTTACTTTCCAATGATTGTTTTTTTCTTCTGAGATACAGATCTGGAAGAGTACTTCTTTTCACCCCTGTGCCGAGGTTTGTAGTAACAGCTTGCCCTGCTCTAAAGACCATCAGCAAACTGCAAATAACTGAACTTGCATCATCCTGTCTGGTGAGTGAATGAAATGAGATTATGGCATCTCATGACTATGCTGTACCCAGCCAGCGGTCCAGTTACTCTGAATGGCAACTGAACTGGTAGCCAGTGTGATTACAGCCCATAACTTGAATAGTCCTGAAAAGTGCTAGAAGATAATCTCGGAGAACATCTCTTTGGCTGACTTTCTCTTGGGGAACAAGTACAAACCCTCTGGACTTCTTCCAGAAAATTCACCATAAGAAACTTAGCCTGCAATGTGATACATTACGAGGAAATAGCTTTCATCTTCATGGTGAACAGAGCAATAGAGGAGAGTATTTGACTAAAACTACCAGGTGTGCTTCTAAGGACACCATCAACAGCGCCAATACTTGTTTGATACCAAGGGATTCATGGGCAGTGCGGTCTCACCCAGTGCAAGCCAGTCTAACCGGGGTTGCTCCAGTCGCTGCCCTCCCACCTCCCGCTCTCCCACCCCGGTTTCATCAGGGGTGAAGCACACAGTGCAATGGACCAGTTTCCCCCCGAAGGGTTGTTTGGGGTTTGCTTTGGGTAAAGCTGATGCTTCAGCAGCCCCTTTGCCTCAGCCGGGCCCCCCCTGCCCCACAAGCACGGTGCCCCGGGGGACAGGGTGACGGGCTGGGGTTACCCCGGGGCCCCCCCCAGCCAACCGCCCCGACGGCCCCACGCCCGGGGGGCCCTACACCTCCACGCCAGCCGGCTCCCGGCCCAGCACCCGCCACCCACCGGCGCTCTCGGCGGGGCGGCTGCCGGTGGGTTCGGGCGACCCCCCCGCCCCGCCTCGCCTCGCCTGAGGGGACGCCCCGACCCACGGCCCCGCGCGTTATGTAACGGCAGGGGACCCGTCGGCGGGGCCTGAGGGGTGAGGGGGGCCGCGGCCTAGGCCCGGCGGGCCCCCCCCCCCGCCCCGCCCCACCCGGGGGCCGCTCCCCTCCCCGGGCCCCTCGGGCCGTGCCGGGGACCGGTGGGGCAGCGGCGGGAGCCGCCCGCCTCCGCACTCACATCTGGTACTCGTCGATCGCCTCCACCAGCTGCCCCCAGGAGTCGAAGTCGGTGCCCTTCCTGAAGCTGGCGCCCCAGCGCTGCAGGAGGCTCCGGGCCGCCTCCGACATAGCCCCAGCACTAGGGCACCATGCTCACCCCGGGCCGGGGCACCGCGCCGGGCAGCCGCTCCCGCCAGCCCCGCGCCCGCCGCCGCTGCCGGCCCGGCCCAGCCCAGCCCAGCCCAGCCCAGCCGCCGCGACAACCAAACGCGGCGACCGCCTCCCGCCAGCGCCGCCCAGCGAGGTAGGCTGCGCCGGCCGCGCCCGCCCGCGCCATCGCTACCGAGGCGGCGGCACCCACCCTGCGGCTGGGGGGGTGTGTGTGGGGGGGAAAGCTGCGACTTCCGCCTCGGTATGTGTCATGGCGGCGGTCACGTGACTCCTGAGGGAGCCCGCCCTCCCAGCTGGGTCTCGGCGGCGGCTCCCGGGCAGGGACCGTTCCGCTCCTCCCCTCCGCTCCCGGCCGTGCCGCCGCAGCAGGCTCCCCCCAGGTAGGCAGCGGCGCCCCTGTGCAGCGTCGCAGGCGGGTCACCCGTCCCGGGGGGACGGTGCCGTTGCTGGGCCGCGGGCGGCCGTCCCCTTCCGCTCTCGCCCCTGTTTGCGGCGTTGAGGGGTCCCTACCGGGGGAGGGCTGCGGGCCCTGGCCGTGCCTCCGTTGGCTGTCTCGGGGGCAGACCCTAGCCGCGGGGCTGGTGGCGGGACTGGCGCCAGCGGCCTGGGGGCACCCGGCGGGGCGGGGCGGATAACCGGCGGGATCGATGCGGTCGGCCCGCCGTACCGCGCGGGACGATATCATCGGCTCTCCGCTGGCGCTGCCTGCCGCAGCGGGTGCGTGACGCACCGCCGGGAGCTGGGCGGAAGTGGCGGCGGGCCGTTACCGGGAGGCTCCCGGCGCCTGTGAGGGCCGCCCGTGCCCGACTCGCTGGTGTCGGCGCGGCTCGGGGAGCCGGGCGGAGAAAGGGGCCGCAGGCCGGGGCGGCCCTCGGTCGCCGTGTGCCGCTGACCCCCCGGCTTTGGCGCGGGCCTGAGGCGGTCGGCCCCGGCCCCGGCCCCGGCCTCGGGTGCGAGCGAGCCGTCTGCCAGCGCCTCTCCTCTGTGCAGCCCGCTGCGCAGGTGGGCGGCGGTGTCGTGATAGGGGCTGAGGCGATGGGGGGGCGACGGTCGGGAAGAGCTGGGGGGGGGCAGGGGGTCGCTGCTTGGCAGAGCTCTTGTCTTCTTTTCAGGAAAGCTGCGAAGTGTTTTATGATAACGAACTTACAGATGCAAAAAGGGTCATCAGGTGCTGAGGTTGGAAGAGGCCTGATAGGCCTGCTCGGAGCGGGGCCGGCAGTGAGCCCAGACCGGGTGGCTCAGGGCTCTTGAAAGCCTTTGGGGATGGAGAGCGCACCAGCTGTTTGGGCAGCTTGTTCCTCGGTTTGACTGTCCTTACGCTGAAGAAGTTTCTCCTCTTACCCAGTGCAGACCTCCCCTCTTTCAACTTGTGCCCATTATGTTTCATCTGCCCACCGTGCACCGCTGTTGAAAGCTTGTAAAAACATCTCCTTGGAATGCTTATGCTATATGTGTTCTCTGAAATTGAGGTAGAAGAAAAATGATGGTCTCTTTTAGCTGTACTCTACCAAATTTCCAGGTCTGTTGCACGAATGTAAATATATCCATGTTGTCAGCACAGGTTGCTGTGTAATCGCAGTTTCACCTCTATCAGTGGTGCCTCAATAAAAGCTATTAATAGATTGACCTGATACAATGGTCTTGATGATCTTACAGGTCTTTTCCAACCTTAGTGATTCTGTGATAATATAACAACCTCAATGAATTGAGATATACCTGTAAATGATATGGGAAATATTCAGCCTTATGCAGGAGGTAACAATTGCAGTTTTTCAAATAAGAAAGTATACAGTAATATAGAACAAAGAAGGTTATGGCTTTTTGCCCAACTTAAAATAGTTGCCTCAGAAAACATGTATTTCAACAGAATGAAATTCTCAAACTCAGCACATGGACGATGAAGACAAGGCCTATGAAAACTTAATGTTTCAAATGGGAAAAAATAATTTCTTCTCTGTAATTATATATACAACTTTGCAAATTAATTTCTTCCCTAATTGTTTACATTTGGAAAATAGTTTTGTGAGCATCACATATATAGTACCACAGCTGTACCTGTTCCTGCAGCTATTAATTTCTTTCCACACCTTAGATTTGGAGTAAACAACACTACAGAAAGAAGATGACCCACTGGTTTCATCGCAACCCTTTGAAGGCTACAGCTCCCGTTTCATTCAATTTTTATGGGGTAGCTACCACTCCAGCTGCAACAAAGGTTTGCAAGTAAGTGTACTTGTGATCAAATTTGCTCTGTCTCTCACAGTTTGGAGGACATCCATTACAAAAGTAATGGTTACTCTTCAGTTTTTGTTCTGAAGATGACTAGAAATGTGTAGGCTGGGAGACAATAAGACACTGATAACACTGAACATTTAGTTACAAAGAATGGATTATCCAGTTTTCAAGTCTCTGAGTGTATAGCAAGGCCTTTTATAATAATGCAGAGGCAAAAGACTAAACATTTCATTGTCTTTCTGATGACTGTGCATTCTTCTGCAAAAGATTACTTCAAGTAATTTCCATAAGTGAAGAAGGCATGAATGTTCTATTGTAGATAGGAATATAATGAAAAGAGTTCTTGGCTTATTTTGCAGATCTATTCTTATCTCTTCATATGCTCATCCCATTCTAATGCTGAAGAATGTTACTGCTTGCTACTTCTCTTCCTTCCCCCTGTACCCAACCTCTCGGTAGATAAAGGCATAGTTATTTTAGTTTGTGTTAGAACGATAGATTGATAATGAGTACTGATTATCCATTGCTGTCTGTCAAAAATGGGTTGTGCTTTAAACTAAAGAGTCAATTGTATGTATGCAGAAGAGAAAGAAAGATTTTTCTGTATTTATTGGCATCTTCCTCATAAAGTACCTTTCCTTGCCTTCAGATAGCTTAGCTTTGCTTTCTTAGCCAAAAGAGTCGTGGTGTACTTGGGCGGGTACTTTGTTAATAGTACATTTTTGGGCAGAATTTCTTAGGTTTATTTTTTCTTTTTTTTCCCCTTCCATACAGTGATTTAAGGTTATCTCGAACACGACTGTTGGAGATGTTTACAGACGTGAGTTGTAATCCAGAAATGATGAAGAATGCAACTGACTTGTACTTTTCCCTCTTGCAAGGTAGGAACATTATTAGCAATACTACTAACACATCAAGAGGTATCTAATTTGAGTGTAAATGACACTTCTCAGAATGTGTATTGTGGTAATCTTCTGTAAAGAAGCTTTGCACTTCTTAGGAAGGAGAGTATCTTCATGGGTTCTATGCTTGATACCAGTCATGGGTACTCACCAGGCCCTTTCTACAAGTTTCAGTGTTCTTTGTGACCCTGCCAGTACTAAGTGTTGGCAGTCCTGTTCTCTTGCTTTTAACCTCATTCTGCTTCCTGCTGGAGGAGAAAATGTTTATTTGTCTCTTAGATTGTGGTGAATTGCTCCTAAAGTATAAATTGAGTCTATTAATTAGTTGATAGTCGCTCTTCGGTGTAAACTTCTTGACTGTCTAATGCTAGATAATAGACTTGTTGCAAGTTTACACTTCTGCTGCTGCTTGTCTTAGGTGTATATATAGGTGCTCATTAGCATAGTATCTGCATTTTCAGTAGGTGGTCACCTGTGATGATGCATTCCCTTGAAAGCTTCCTCCTGCCAATATTTTGGTAACTCTCTTTTAGCAGTCAGGTGCTCAGATGAGTTTCTTAGGACTGAGTTTTCAGGAATCAGCTGATTCATGGAAACGGTGATCTTTCAGTCTGTGAGAAGTGACTCAAGTTGGTTTAGTTCCCTCAGTCCCTGGGAGCATGTAAGCTAATGCGACATTCTAGATAAAGGTAAGATAACAGTCCATGTTGCTGCAAACAAGATTTGGAGAGTTTCTTCAGGAAAGCATCATGCTTGGTCACTAAAATCTTTTGCATGTGAAAGGAACGAGTATTTTCTGTCTTTATAAACGTGTGACAGCATCTTAGAGCTATAGCCCCAATAGCTGCTGTTGCAAGTCTTGAGTCCTTGAAGTCTGTGAGACCTGATCAGACCAAGGCCCATCTTACTCCTCCCTGAAAAATTCCTTGGGCCTGCATATGCTAGCATTTGAACATCCCATAGCATGAGCTTTGTCTCACTGACTGTTGCTTTCTGGGCTGCTGAACATAAAGAAACAATTTCCGGTAGCCCTGGAGACAAAAGAGATGATGACTAGGTGAGTCCATGCTTTACAAGCCCTTTTCCCTCTCCCTGTTGACCAGGCAGCTTTTCCTGGAATTTCCCAACTGCCAAGATGGTGGCAGGGACAGTCAGTCACTCACCTTGAACAGCCTCAGGCATCCTGTACCTGCGTCAGTCCAACTCCCAACTAGTCACTATATGGTACATGCAGACATCTGCAAGGTTTTCGTTGAGCAATCAAGACTCAAGGGTTGAGTTGGTAACCTCCTGGACAAGGAGTTTCTTGTAGTAGCCAGTTTGGTTTCTTGCACGTCTTGTTCTCAAGATATTGATGAATAAAAACCTCAGGAAGGAACACAGGGTTTTGAGTGGTACAGCAAGAAAGATTCCTTTATCTATACCCATATTCTTACTGATCCCCATTCCTTCATTACTTCTTTTCTGTTTCTTACTTTGAGATTGCCTATCAGTACACTTTCTTATTCTGTAGGTTTTATCCTTTTACTGGATGACTCCTCCCAAGAATGCAAGTTGCGATACATTCAGAATTTCAAGTGGACAGACACATTACAAGGACAAGTTCCAAGGTATGTATGCTTTTATGATTACAGGGTATGCAGCTGTTTTCTTCTGGCCTGTTACGTATATACATGTGTGTCAGCACAGGTGTGAAGGAGAACTTAAAAGTGTAGCAAAATATCAGACACAAAGTAGTTTCCAAAACCTTGTTGCTTTGCATTTTTGGTAATTTCTGTACTGTATTAGGTGTTCTGAAGCGTGTGTTGCCTTTATGTAAAGGCACGATAATGCATGATCGTGGTAGAAGGATCCATTGTGTCGTAGTTGATCTACAAACTATTTCTTACGATTGGCCAGGGCAGTACAAAGAAAAATATTGAGAGTATTGGTGAATTGAATATGATAATGTAGATTACTACAGTTTAAAACTTCCATTTGGCCCTATTGCCTGACCAGTATCTTCTGACTTACTTGAAGTACAAATGTTGCTGAAGATCTGATTTTGTTCTTGTCCTCTGAAGCTCCTAGTACATGTACTCCCGGTAGAAACAAACAAAGCTGCTGTTTTAAGTAGGAATATAGATCTGTAACCTTCTGGATTACTCAGTTGTCTCTTGCTGTTGTAGGTAATTGTGTTGTATAACCACGCTTACGAATTTGTCAAGCTCTATGTAGAAGTGCCTGACTTCCTCAAAGATTTTATTCCCCTTGGAAGACAATCTGTTGATTAGGACTCTCTTCTAATTTTCTCATGGTCATACATGCTTGTTCTTGTGCCAACATTATTCTTCCCACTCCCACACCTTTCTTTTTAAAGGTTACTACTTCCTAAGCTATACAGAGCTTGTGATTGCAAGTTCATTCTTTTCAAAGACCATGTTCTTAGCTTCTGAAATTTCCTGCTATTTGCACGTGCCATTTGACTGCAGTTACATAAATACTTGCAATAACATTCATTTGAGGGAGATGTAATAGACTTATTAACTTAACTTAGACATTCCAGAGCAAGGCTTTCCACAAAATGTGCAATTTTTAAAAAAATAAAAAAATAAAAAAAAAAGGAAAAATGTCAGCCACACTCAAAGCTAGACTACTCTCAAGTTACTGTTTTAAAATAAAAGTTCCCAAATGGGAAGGGTAGGCATCTGAATGTGGGAAAATATAATTATGAGCTCTTAAAGGGGATAAGTAAAAATTGAAGTCTCTTTTAGGCAGTTCAGCAAGTAGGAGGTTCTGAATTGGAAATTGTTGACTTCTTAAATGAAGAATATTTTATGGAGAGAAATGTCAACTTATGCTATATATGTGAACTATCAGCAGAGAGAGATTGTCAAAGCAAAATGGAAAGCATTAAATTGTTTGGGGGGGTTTTGTCTGTCTGTCTTTAGTGCCCAGCAGGATGCAGTGTTTGAACTGGTTTCCATGGGATTCAATGTAGCTCTGTGGTACACAAAATATGCATCAAGACTCGCTGGAAAAGAAGAGTAAGTGTTTTTCTTTTCTTAGTAATTTCATTGCAGCAATATTCCACCCAAAAAATGTAGCAGGTTCTGAGTTTTGTCTGCTGTAGTGCACATCCAGCTGAGACAGTAGGAGTTCAAGGAGGCGGTTGGCCTTCATTCATGTGCTGGAACGTCCAAGTGCACTTCAATCCCTTCTTGCATCTGTGAACGAAGTGTACTAGTACCATGTGACTGGTACAGAGAAAGTGTCAGTTGTGAGTAAACCCTTCATCAGTCCTGCTCTAAATGTTCAGGTACAAAATTGAGATTCTCAAAATCACAACTCGTCTGACTTTTAGCTCTACAGATTTCTAAAGCTTTGGCTTTTAACACTGAGGCTACCTTTTACTTGAAAGTCATTACAAGGTCTTACGTTTCCTTTTTCAAGTGAGATATATTTATTTAATGATTAGACACTGTAGGAAACTTCTTTACCATGAGGGTAGCACAGCAGTGGGACAGGTTACTTAGAGAGTTAGTGGACTCTCCATTCTTGAGGGATTCAAGATTCATCTAGACAAAGCCGTAACTGACTTGATCTACTGTTGGCGTTAGTCCTGCTCCAAAGCAGGAGGTGGGACTAAATGACACCTAGAGGTCCTTTCTAACTAAAATTTCTTTGATTCATTCTGTATTCTTAGTATAACAGAAGATGAAGCAAAAGATGTTCACAGAAGCCTGAAGATAGCAGCTGGGATTTTTAAACACTTGAAGGTAGAAAAACTGTCTTTGCTGTCCATTCTTTAAATTGTCTCCAAGTACTTGACTTTTTGTCTTAGAAAAGTCTTTGCTTTTCTGATGAGGTTACAGAATAAACAAATACCTCAGACTGTCTGAACAAAAGAAGGCCAACTGCATCCTGGCTTGTATCAGAAATGGTGTGGCCAGCAGGAGCAGGGAGGTGATCGTGCCCCTGTACTCGGCTCTGGTGAGGCCGCACCTCGAATACTGTGTTCAGTTTTGGGCCCCTCACTACAAGAAGGACACTGAGGTGCTGGAGCGTGTCCAGAGAAGGGTGACGAAGCTGGTGAGGGGTCTGGAGCACAACTCTGATGAGGAGCGGCTGAAGGAGCTGGGGTTGTTCAGTCTGGAGAAGAGGAGGCTGAGGGGAGACCTCATCGCTCTCTACAACTACCTGAAAGGGGGTTGTGGTGAGGTGGGTGTTGGTCTCTTCTCCCAAGTGACTAGCAACAGGACAAGAGGAAATGGCCTCAAGTTGCGCCAGGGGAGGTTCAGGCTGGATATTAGGAAAAAGTTCTTTACTGAGAGAGTAGTGAAACATTGGAATAGGCTGCCCAGGGAGGTGGTAGAGTCACCCTCCCTGGAGGTATTCAAGGAGCGTGTGGATGTGGCATTGTGGGATGTGGCTTGATAGGCATTGGGTGGGTTGGTTTTTGGTGTGTTGTGGTTTGTTTTTTGTGGGTTTTTTTTTTGTTTGTTTGTTTGTTTGGTTTTTTTTAAGGTTGGACTTGATGATCTTACAGGTCTTTTCCAACCTTAGTGATTCTGTGATTCTGTAATACAGGAAAAAGAAGGGTATTAATATGTTGTGCTACCACTCTATCCCTGCTACTCTTTCCCAGTGGCAGTGGAAGAGTAATCAGTCTGTCTGCCCAGTAGCATGTGCAACAGTGCAGCAGGCCATCTTGGGACCTTCACTCAGTGTCCCATCCATTTAGGAATACAGGACTTGCTTTGCATTGGCAGCAGTGGTATTAAGCCTAAACTAACTTTGAGACTTGCTTTGTACTTAGGAAAGTCATATTCCAAAGTTGATTACACCTGTAGAAAAGGGAAGAGATTTAGAAGCTCGACTTATAGACTCTTACATCATACAGTGCCAAGCTGAAGCTCAAGAAGGTATCTTCAAATATACATGTTTGTTGGGGATGGGAAATGACAGTCTTTGTGGGTTACTTTGATGTCTTGTGAAGTCTGCTTGGCAGCAATGCCATTTTTTTCCTTCTCCTGAAGTACTGTGGCTTAGTGGGGCATGTTGCTTTTAAAGAAACTTAAGTTACAATTATAGGAGGAAAATGCCAAAAATCAGTCTGATATTACAAATGTAACCACTCTGGAAGAACTTGTGTGTGACATTCCTCCCCTCTTCTTTTTTCCTTTCATGCAGTCTCTTCATCACCATGCTTGCCTAACATAAATTCCCAGTTCCTTTACTTTAAAATATTTGCAGCTTCTGTTTACTAGCTAGCCTTCAGACTAACCTTCTTTCAGCTTTTCTATTTATTTGGAGTCATTCTATGCAAGGAACAATCTGAATTTATTCTGCAGTTGGCTTGGCCACACAATACTTGTTTTCTGCTCATGCAGGGGTTTTGAAGTGCTAAATGCCTCTGCTGATTTGATGTGACATTTTCAATTAAACTTTAATACTGTGGTGTGGAATTTTTTTTCAGTGACAATTGCTCGGGCTATTGAGCTGAAACACAATCCAGGACTAATAGCGGCTCTTGCTTATGAAACAGCTAACTTCTACCAAAAAGCTGGTAAATATCTTGTTTTGTATCCTTAGTGACCTGGTGTATGCATTCTTGCCAGCAGGCATACTTCACCCGCCTGTCAATTGCAATATCAACACTGTTTCTCAGTGGACATGCTTTGTATATTTAGCTTCTATTTAGCGCATTTAAGGCTTCAGTTATCACTGTAACAGATACATCTTGATAAGACCTTTTTGTGGGAATATTTTTCTGTAGCTAATGGTAGGAAATGTTAGTGAGGGGAGACAGAAGACAGAGTAATGTCTTGAGAATATGTAATAGTAGCATTGGCTTGATGTAAGTGGAGTGTGTTTCAACTGTCTTTGGGCAGCAGATTATGATGCAGACTGTAAAGTGTGTAGCGGGTTAATTATGTGCATCCTTCCAGATGAGTAAGTTGATCTGTGGGCTTGCTGAGGCAAGTGGGAAAAGTGCAAAAATACGGGAGTCAGTATAGGAGATGGAATATCATAACATACATAGCCTTTTATAGGTCACCACTTGAAATTAAACTAGCAACAAGCTTTGAAATGCCGCCTAAAAATACTTCAGAAAATTAGCCTTCCAAACTTAGTGCACTTAGTTTCAGGGATTCTAGGGACAACTGCATGATAGCTCAATAAACTGCATATTTTTGTTTTTTCTCATAGTTTCTCTGCCTTTGCAGGAGTAATTTATGTCACTTGTTTCTGGCTACTTTATAGATAAGATCTTTTGCTAAGTTTAAGAATTCTCGTCTTTCAGTGTGTGTGGAATTTTTCTTTTTGGAAATGTCTTAAAGAATAACTTTACATATGTGTTCATAGATCAAACATTATCCAGTTTGGATCCAACCTATGCAGGTAAATGGAGGAAGTACCTAAACTTGAAGACCTGTTTCTATATGGCCTATGTAAGTACTTCGGCTAACATCAGTCACAGTTTTTAATGTTGTCTAAGGGCTGGAGAGGGAATTGGGGCTAAGTATTGCCTTGACTTTCTTTCCATGCTGTGAAGAAAGACTGTGCAGTGTCAGTGGCATTTGAAGTGTTTTTGTTGAGGCAAGTGAAATTACTGCAGTGTGGAATTTATTGTGGTCATGTGTCATTAAGTGAAGCAATTCAGGTTGAGCATAATACTTGTCTTCCATTATCTGCATCACAGTCTCATTCTAGGCATAATTCAGAGCTGATCATCTTTTTGAAGTCCCTGAATGAAACTGCATCAAGTAATGTTAGGTACCATTCCACGTGCTGTCCCTTTTTGTGTCATTGATCTCTTAGCAAGTGCAGTGGCACTCTTGGGATCACCAGCTTCTGAATTTGCTGTTTATTTCTTGTAGCCTGCCACAGCCTGTAATCTGGCTCTTTTTGTACTGTAAAAAAGGCCCAAACTAATTAGTTAAAACAATTGTCTTTCTCTTACTTTAAACCTGTAGCTAAAAGTTGTTTGCCATTTTAGCAAGTTTGGGAGGTGAGGGAGGGTCAGAGCTGGGGTACTTTTCTTTTTTTTTAATTTGTGCAATATGGGCAATGGTAGATGTGGGTAACAGTTGCTATACTGTGAGAACAAACATTAAAGGAAGGTATGCAAGGAAGGCATTAGTTCACAGGATTGTTCCTTTACCTATAGTATTTAAACTCAGCAACTCCTGATAATAGAAAAGAGGCCATTCAGTTCTCACTGGAATACAGTACTGTCTTCAAACACAAGTGTGAAGGAATGGGACTTTTTGGGGTGGAAAAGTTATTCGGACTCTGGCAAAATATCTCAAGCAGCAGAACGCCTCGTCTCCTCTGGATTCAGTGATGTTTGTTGCAGATTTGGTTTTTGAGTGTTCAGGTAGTTTTAGTTTTAGAGTCTTTGCTTTGTAAACTTGACTGGGGTTCGTCCTCATTCTGTGACGGGGCTTAATGCTGCACATTGAGACAGTGAGAGACAGAGGTTTGAACTAGACTATATACTACTGCTTTTGGTAAAACAGCCTTCATGAAGCTCAAAGTTACTCTTGGCTAGACTTGACACAGCTTGCTTCATACGTGGTGTTTGTGTTGAACTGCATTGTTCAGTGAACACTGCTTTGACTTGCATTCCCAAATTGTCAGCTGTCTGCAGGGAATGGCAGCTTCAAAGAGATGTAACTCTGATGTAAGAAAGAGCAGAAGTGATTTGGTGCAGGAAGTGCCCAGTGACGTTGGTAATGTTTTGTCCTCTCCCATTAGGCATACTGTTACCATGGTCAGACTTTACTGGCGAGTGATAAATGTGGGGAAGCAATCAGATCTCTGCAGGAATCAGAAAAATGTAAGTGTGATTGAGACTGGATTACAGGGTCTGATAATGACATGCCTGTTTTATTTTGCTGTATCGTGCTTATTTGGTCTCCCATAAACTTAAGATTTTATCTGCCACCTGATGAAAATCCACCATGCTTTTGAATAGAGACGGTATATTCTTTTTTTGTCTTACCAAAGACTGTCTTTCATAACAGTGCTGCAGAAAATTTCATCTTCACTTCTCAGCCTGTTAAAGACTGGCTTGGAACTGCCTGCAAAAATCAATTGTCTGGTCATCACATTTTCTGGTCTGGATGTTAAGTTGCTGAAGCCTTTTCTGCTTTGGAGGTTGCTCTGTCTTACATTACATAGTAAAGCTAGACCATGTTTGTTTGTTTGTTTTTAAACAGGTTTGAGTAACTTACTTCCTTTCTATTCATTTGAAAGGTAGATTAAGGGAAGTTTGCAGTAGTTCAGGGTCTTTTGGCCATCCTTCTCTCTTCAAAGCTATTGCTACCCCAATGGCCTGCACTGCATAACTTTACCACAATGTATTAAAAATGTACAAATCATCAAACTGGAAACTTTCAATATTAACTTTAAAAATAAATTATGAGAATTTATTAAGAACAAACTAAGTTGGATTACTTGCAGTAAAACAAATTCTGTGGTTTTTATTGTGCCTGCTGTTTAGAGAAGAGTGCTTCTTTTCCCACTCCATGTTAAGTGGTGTTTATTTTGGGCATCAACTGTGCATGGACACCTTCATACCCTCCTTTTTCCCTACCATGTGGCACAGTTCTTAGGCTTATTGTTGCATTTTCCCCCATATGTAAGAATGCTTTCCTGCATCTTCCTACCCAAAAAGCTATCTTGTTTTTTCTGTTCTTGGTCACTTTTTGGATGTTGTAAATCTTGGCTGAAGGTGCTGCCTTTGAGCTAGTTTATCTTTGTTTCTAAGAAGCAAGAAGCCTGAATGGATTCTGGTATCTCCTAAAACTGAAGCACTGTAAATCAGAACTGTGATTTAATAGAGTCATGTAATTTATTTTTATTATGTTTCTTTCTTGCAAAGTTTTTGCCAAGGCTGAAGCACTGTGCAAAGAATATGGAGAAACCAAAGGGCCTGGGACTACTGCCAAACCTTCTGGACATCTCTTCTTTAGGAAATTAGGAAGTTTGATTAAGAACACACTAGAAAAATGCCAGAGAGAGAATGGATTCATGTAAGTAATTCGTGGTTGGTACAGTACTCTATATGGTTATTACCTCATTTGCCTTTATTTCAAGATGGGATGGTAAATTTTACTCTTCAGTTCTTATATTCCTTTAGGGCATGGCATGTAACTTCAAGATAAATTTGCAAATCTGTAATTTTCTCTTAGCAGATTTGCTATGGGTCTGTGCTATCACCGTCTCCGTGTTCTGTGCCAGTTCAGCAGCGTAAGTTGGACTGATGTGCTGGAGAGGTTAAGCAGTTTTCTTCCTTCATTTCTCAGCCACTTTGTTTCTTTTCTTTCTGCACAAGAGAAAGTCCTGCAGAGGTTGCTGTGTTGCTCTAATGTCCTCTTTGCAGCTGCTGGGATCTAGTAGATAAAAGAGGACAGAGGGGAAATGGAGAAGACTGTAGCTGATTCTGCTTTGCTAGCAGGGAAGTCAAAACGCAGTCATGCCTTCAGCGAAGAATATGCTTAGGGTGCTAGGAGCTTTACCAGTCTAAGTATAATTAATATTGTGAATAGGTCTTTCTGTTAATTAATGTCCCTTCCACAAAGAGTTTGGAAACAGTTTAAAATAGCAAGATTAGTTTGGCTTTAGAATTCTTTTGCTCATTTCTTTCTCCCCTCCCCTCCTCTTATGATTTAGTGTTCCATAATAGGTTTGTTTTTTCACTTCTTATGATATTTAAAGAGCTGCGTAATAGGGGAATTGACTAAACGAAAAGGTTCGTCAAGTACATCAAGCTGAACTGCAAATAGGAAAAGAAATTCTCTACTCTGCTTTGGTTCCAATAACTGTTGTCATAGCTTACAACAACAGCATGCAGGAGATTTCAACAAATCCATGTCCCTCTAGAAAAAAACTTTGAAAGAGAAACCAGATAACCAGTGACTATTCTGGGAGATGTGCCTGCCACAGAGCTCTGCTGCAGCACAGGAAGTAAGGTAGCGTGTGTCAGTATTTGTCAGTTTTCAGCTCTTTTTGGGTTGCCAAGTGCAGATTTATACCCTCGTTCAGGCTTTGTGTTGTAGCAAGTCTTTGTGGGTATTGCAGTGCTATATGTACTGTGGCACATTAAGAGTGATTTAGGAAAAGAACTGTCCTCTTCATCTTTCTGTGGAAGTATTTTAAATCCTCGTTTGGATTTTGAAGGTCCTTTTGGACAAAAGGTGCTCTTCTCATTGAAGCGCTGGAAATAATGGTTATCAAGTAGGAAAAAACCCACCTAGCTATTAGGGGATGAATACCAAGCAGGAATTGCTTTTGTTCTTGTGAGTCTTGCTGACAGGATGCATGTGGGACAGTGCCTTAATGAAATGAGAGAGAGCAGCAATGATTGCTGCTGTGAAAACCGAGATTGTTTTTCTTTAGAATTACAAACAAGACTTACAGACATAGCGCGTTGTATTTTAAATGTATTGCTGTATTCTATTACAGCTATTTCCAGAAGGTGCCAGCAGAGGCTCCCCAGCTGGAACTGAAAGCAAACTATGGCTTAGTAGAGCCTATTCCTTTTGAATTTCCTGCCTTGAACGCACACTGGACTCCTGAAACGCTGGCAGCATTTGATCTCACCAAGAGGCCAAAGGATGACACTGTAAGATAATCTTTTGTACTGTTTTTTCCTCTTAGCTTTATTCCGTGTATAATACAGAGTTACTGTTTTGCTCTTCTGTAGTGCTCCCCAGCTCAGTGCTGGATGTAGACACAAGGCTACCACCTGAGTTCCCATTGCCACTGTGCAAGAAGGCAAGTCAGTTAACCTCTCTGCCACACTGTCAGCATCTGGAAATTAGGAGTCATTTTCTCCTGAGTCCTGAATAGGAGGAAATTCTTTAATGTGTATAAGATGCTGAAATGTTACAGGAGTGAATGCTATAGAAAGATTCTTTTTCAGAAAAGAATTCATTTAAGGATGCTGAAATAGAGAATATTTGGCTTTCCCCCCTTGCCTGAGGCTCGATCAAAGCCTTCAGTCTTGAAAAGAGAGGGGACTGTTAGATTAGAATATGTAAAGTTAGCCATGCCTAAATACTGTGCAGACATAGTGGTTTGTACTTGTGGTATTTGATTTTTTTTCTTCTTGTTTGCAGGCTAAACCAAAACCAGATGAAGAAGTAAAACCTCTGAAGGAACCAGATATAAAGCCTCAAAAAGACAGTGGATGCCAGATTTCTTAAGTGCCCCAAGTGCTTTGAATTCACTTTAAAACTGTATTAATTGGGGCTTTAGTTCTGATCTCCTTTTTTCTGATTCTTCTTTTTTAATTTAGAAGACTAATTTAATTTCCTTTTGTTAATATGTATCTATCTTGCTCGAGAATGTGGTGGATTTCTAGGAGTTTATTTATATCTGACTTATTTTTGGTTTTAGTGGGATATCATAGAATGAGTGGGCTTGAATGTTCCTATTGTGCCTCTAGAGAGATTCTTATTGTGGGTTTAGTTTCTACCCACAAATAGCAAAGGAAGTATCATGATTGTAACACTTGAGGATTTTTCCATTAAATTATATGCTATATAACGTCAAATTCTGCAAACAAAAGTTTGCATGAATGGTTATATTTATTCAGGTATTGTCATTCAGGCTTAACACCTTGTCATGTTCCGATTCACTTAATTGTAGTGAGTGAAGAAAATCGGGATTTGGTTTGTAACACTCCTATGGTATTTTACAGGACTTTCATAGAACTTGGAAAACCTTAAGTTCTGCATAGCTGGAGCACAGTTTATATTCTTCTGAAATAATTAGCCACTGATTTTTCCTTTATAGATTAGGGTTCTTGTATCAGGATTTGTAGTAAGGTACTTTAGCTTGTCTGTCCTTAAATTAAAATCTTTCATATCAAAGTGTATGTGGAAGTGATGCAGCAAGTAATATGAAAGTGCTTAAAAGTAATGCATCACGGTGTCATTCACTCCAAGTTCTTGAATCTTGAAAGATTTGGTAAGTTTGAAAGCTGCAGGCAGTTAAAATCTTCTGGCACTAGAAAAGCTCCATTTGAATTCATGAAGTTGTCATGCATAAGGTAATAGAATTGTAACTAAGATGCTGTGTTTCCATCTGGGAAGTGTCTATAAGAAGCTGTTAGGAGAACAGATAGGAAAGATGAGCTGGAGAGCTGATGGCACAAATGGGAAACCAAGCTCTAGATTTCCTTTATGCCATCTGTAAACAGTGCTATTTCTCAGTTTTTGCAGTACTGCACTGAAATCAGCTCCTTATGGAGAGAACTTGGCAAAAACCAAGCCCAGTCAAGACTGAGAAAGAAAGTATTTTGTAGAACTAGCTTCTTCCATTTTTGCCTACTGTGGAAAATGTGGTAACATTCTTTAGTGCTGAGCACTCCAAAACACCGGTGTCAACAAAAACATAGCTCTCTGATTTGCTGCAAATGCAAAAGAATATGATGCCTGTGTTGAAGTGATGGCCTTGCAATCTCTGGGTACCAGTTGCTGCACTTCACTTTACCTGAGAAAGAAACGGAACAGCCTGAAAATGTTCCCGTTTCAACAAAACATGATGGCGTATGCGCTTATCTTGATGTATACTGTAAACACATTCCTCGCTTTGTACCGTTTGGATCGGTTCATCTTCCAATGTGGTGTAATTCAGTGCTTCTGTTTGAAATCTTTCATGGGACTTAGAGTAACTTAGCTTAGAAGGCAGGTTTGTAGCTCCTTGAAGGTCTGTGGAATAAAAGCTGTTGAGGAGATTAATAGGAAACTCGAGACACTTCCTGAGATACTGGACCAAACTACAGAATTCATTGCTGTAAAAGACAAAGAGGATCTTAATGTTGGCTGTCGTGGGTGAATCAGATGCAGAACTTATTGCGTGCAGTGATGGATTTTTCTTTCAGCCAGTTCTCCACACAAAAATAAGTGTAAAATCAGCTGAATTGCTTTGGAAGAAGTTTCTGTTCTGCAAGGGTGTAGGTAGGTAGAGGATAATAAGTATCAAGAAGAATTTGTATCTAAACCAGGTCCGTTTCTTCTGATGCTGCGCAGGGTCCTGGGGTATGTTTTATGAAGAGTTACTCAGATCTGTTCATAACTCGATCAGCTGACTATTTAGACTTCTTGCATTAAAAGACCAACTTAGGTTTTGCCAGAATGGAGTGTGGAGCTACTTTGCCTATGCAGATTTTAATTCTCCTAAAAACTTATTACAGCTGTAGTCATCTACATTTGCTTAGCCTACCCCCTTTAAGGATCAAGATGCAGTTAACTCAGTTTCATAATCATGATTTTTTAGTTACTCATTGTTTTTCAGATGCCTGTGTGTGTTAATACGTACATGTCTCAACCTAATTAATTTTCTTTCTGTGCAGACTAGATTCCATTTCCCTCCTCCCCTCGTTTTTCCCTTCCATCTGCTGCAGATTGTGGCACAGACTTAACCCTTGTTTGCTAATGCATGTGTAGGTGCCGGGACTCATTTCCAATGAGGCTTTTGCCCATGGGTGTATTTCAGTATATGAATATCTTAAAATAAAATGAACAGATCATGACTAAATCATTCCCAAACAACTTCTTAGGAAAGATTATTTTATGGACTTGCAATTCTTAATTCTTTGGATACTTTCTTCAAACCAAGCGGTTTGTTTGAATCAAGTTCACTGTAAATAGTTTGGGGCATAACCAAGTGGATTGTGTCAGATTATGGCATTACTTAAGCCTAGCTGTGTAACCTCTTATGCCATAGCTGTTTCAGTAAATATGATGTAGTAGTTTAAAAATAGACTAATGGAACAAACTAATTCACTTAACATGTGTTGCTTTTCAAGACAAACTTTGTTTACTCGTAGTTAAAATCCTATGGCAAACATTGGATAGCTTTGCCCCAAAGTAAGAAACTGGAGACTGTTTAGTTTGCAAAGTATAGAGAGCTGTGAGTCAACGAGCAGTTTTCTCTTTGGTTTTGTTGGGTAGTAGCAAGAATTATTGTAAATAATATGTAGATTAACTGTCCAATAAGCATAAGAATATGGGTGAATTGACTGGGAGTTTCAGTTAATCTGGAAACCTAGCAGCCATGTTCCTTCTATTATGATTTCCTTTAGTAATTTTTTAGAATGAAGTATTTTGAATGGTGACTTTTTAATACTCTAATGCTGCAAGAGCCTGTTTTTGTGGCCTCTCTCTGGTTTTAGAGGCTCTCATGGCTAAACCTGCAAATCTTGTTTGTGTAAATAGTCTGTAAAAATTTGTGCCCAGTCTAAACTAGGACAAAACTGCAGCTAAATAAAATACAGAGTGCTGGGCCCTCTATTTTGTGCTTTTAAAAATGCAGTGATTGTCTTTAATCTACTCTAAAACAAACCATTAAGCTCTTTGTAAGATTTCTATTTAAATACCTTCCTCCATGTACTTAAATACACTTCTTCCATGTTTCGTGTTCCTGGGTTTACAGTAGTTAATCCCCATCCAGCATGCGACACTCCTAGAACAGAGGGACTCCATTTGGCCCTTGGATGCTGATGTCTGCCTCCCACTGGATTCGGTAGAGGAGTTTTGGCTGTCAGCAAGTGACATTTGGTCACTAAATGTTCAGCATGAATATGTGGTGCGTCTGTAATGATGGTATTGGTTCATAGTATAAGCAAGAAACCAGATCCCTTTTTCTGTGTAGAATATAGCCAACTTTGCACTTTAGAAATTTCTGATCTTGCCATTTTGTTACAATACAATATGGTTGTAAATACTCCTTCTGGTCATTTTAATTTTGTTGCACTGATTTCGGTACTGTGCTATTGGTAAGATTTTTATGGGAAACATTACTAAAATGTATTTTTAATTGTCTGTGTATAAAATGAACTCATGAAGCATATCTCTACCTTTAGTATTGGGGGGACATGAGAGGAGGCAGTAATTCATCTGCTTTCCATGTCAATTCAGAGAAATGAAAAGTTTCTGTCTGTTGGCTGTTTCATCCCATCCCTGCACTCTGTATCTAAACTGAAGTTTCAGCATTAACATAAATCCTAGGTTGGTTTTTTCCCCCCCCCCAACTGGCCCAGTTGAATGAGAAATAAAGCACAGCAAGTATAACTGGCATGGAAAAGCCCCTGTAGTGGGCACCTGTCTCCAGATTCTGAGTGCAGCATAATGGCCTTTCCACAACAACCATTGGATTCGCTCGGATCTTTCCCCGCTGGTGACGCGTTCAAATTCAACAAATATCGCATGGTAACTGAGGAGGCCCTTGATCAGCTTTTTACGTAGGAAGCCCTACCTCCTTTGGTGTTGGTGCCTTCTTGGATTACAACCTTCTTGAAGCCATCCTGTACTCTGAATAATCAAACTTCACTGGAGTCAACTCTGATGAGATTGACCGAGCAGCCTTATTTTTTGAAGACAGTCACCACGCCATCTTAAGCTTCATAGTTTGAAAATTTGTATATAACCACAAGTTTCAGAGTATCATTTAAAATAAACGATGTTAATGTATCAGGTTTTGTTTCATCATTTAAAATTGTAAGTATAGTAGCAAGAAAAAGAGTCTATCTTGAATGTTACTTTCTCCAATTTAAAGCAAATGTAATAATTATAGACAATACCTTATCGTTGCAGTGTGCTCAGAGGATGACTTAAGTGAGCAAGATAGTTACATGAATTGGGTGCATATGGAAGTAGTGGCTGCGATGAAGCGCTTCAAGTCATGGGGCAGGAAGAGAGCAGGTGGAATTTCCAAATTTATGTTAAAAAAAAAAAAAAGTAAGTAGGTATGATTTTGTATGCCTATACAAAATCCTAGTGTTTGCAAAAGCCTGTGAGACTGCAGGATATTCCATATACTACATAAAGGGGTTATTTGGCAAACGCAGGTTGCTGGCCGCTTCTCGACATTGCCAGCAGGTGGCAAGTAGATTTGTAGGAAATGTGGCTTTTCATTTTCAGATGCATGGTTGGCTCTTTCAATTTTTAGTGTAAATACACACTAATGCCTTTTAGCCTCTCAGGCTTTAGTACAGTTTCTAGAAGAAAAAAATAGTCTCTGTTGAACTCTCATGTCTGTTTCCTTTTGAAATAAATCTTTTTTCCCTCAACAAGGTACTTTGAAAAAACCTACAGAAAAGGTGTTTTCATTCATGCATGTTGTGACTTCAGTAAAAGTATCTATAACTGATGCTACAATATTTTTCCTCCTTCCTAGTGATTTAAAGGATTTCAATTTCTATTTAGTCCTTAGAGAATAAGAATTGTTTGGCTGTCTAAAACTATCTTCTGCTTAATTTTGATAATATCAAATAATGCTATAGGAATGTGAAGATTACACTGTTTTGACTCTAGGATTGGGAATTTAACAGTGTCCTGGATATCAACTTTAAGACAAACCTTCCTCCCCAATTTAGAAACTAAGATTTTTCTACTCTACAGGGCTCTTTTTGTCTGACAGCAGATTCATCCATTCAACCAGGGAGCCAACCAAACAGGTCATTACATTTGGGAGTGTTCGTAATTTTAGTGTGTAGCTGCTGCTCTGGATTTTTGTTTTCCTTTCCTCCATAAAGAAAGTAATCTTTTCAGCAGCAGTCTCTGCTGAACCGGATTAGCTGTGAATCGGATTTCCAAGTCACAGAAAATTACTGGTTTGTGTTGGGAATTCCTGAAGACCCACAGTTTCCCTCATGTTGGTTTGAAAAGAGCTGATGAGTTACTTGGAATACTTTTTCTTCAGATTTCAGAAAGCTGAGCAGCTCCTTGCATGTGAAAGACCTATCTTACTGTGTGCTTTTCCTAGTGCCTTGCAGGCTGCTTTTCATGAGTACTTCAAAGTGACAGGGAAAAAATCCCTAGATTTCTGTGCTTTATTGCTTTCCTTATTTTCTTGCACACTTGAGTGAGAAGTGAAATAACCATCAGTGATGCTTACAGCTAACGTTATTGGGATAAAGTGGCTAAGTGGACAGTTCAAACCATAAAACTGCCTTTTCAGATTATATATAGATGTCTACACGTTTCTTGTTTCTGTTTACATTTGGAAATTTTCTGTTGAAGCCAAAACAAATAGAGAGTTGGCTTTATGAAAATGAAAACTGAGATTCTGGTGGGCATCTGAGTGGCAAGTCCTATGCTCATTTGTTTTCAATAGCTTTGGAAAATGCAAGGCTGAACGTTGTTGTCTTGGGCTGGATGTTGTAGGAAAAGTCCGCGGGATTTTTCTCTAACCTGTGATTTCAGATCAGATCAAAGCTGATGGGAAGCCTAAATAAATCATTCATCTCATGCTTTTGTGACTAGTGAATTCATGTCATCTAGGCTGATGATTTTGGTCACATTTCTAACTCGATCACAAATCTTACACCACAGTGCTTTTTCCAGAGATTGATGCAAGTTGGCATTCTTGCATTTTTTCTTGTGTGCGTGGTGTGGGAACACCTCTGACAGCACAGGCTTGCTTTCTTAAATTACTTGCCTTTTTAAAACATAGCAAATCTTACAGTTTTCCCTTATTTGTCACGGGCAGCTGGTGTATAATTTTAAAGCAAAAAAGAGATTCTCTCTTGTGCAGCTCCACTTTCCACTACATCAGACATGCCTAGCAGTTTGCGTTTTAGTGAAGTCAGATTAAGCACAGTTCATAGAGGTCACTGTTTTCTGTCAGTGAAGAAATAGCTTGAAGAAGCAGAAGGATATCGCACGTGATAATAAGCAGGCAATGTAGAGGCCCAGTTGTGAAGCACATGGTAGCTCTAAGGTTCACGTGAAGGCAAGCGGTGGGATGGCTTTTCGTTACTGCTGCAACACGCAGGGTCTTAAGGCAACTGAATTCCAGTTAGGGCAGAGCTACTGGTGTACTGGCAGAGGCCAAAGCAATTCAGTGGGATTGAGTGGCAGAGTTCCACTGCTGCTGCTGGGGTGACCTAAGGAGTGTTGGGAGCTTGCGCAATGTGCCTGTGCTTTTGAGAGCTACGGAAACAGTGTCTTTGTAGTGGAGTCAGCCTGGAAAGATCAGCTCCGCTTGTTGTCTTCTGCGATTGGGAACATCTGTTCACTGTTGGTTGCCTTATATCGAGAGCATGAACCATTTGGGTAAGAAGCTATCATTCTGGTCTGTGTTTCTGCAGCCATTTGTCACCATCTGACTGCAGTCTGGTCTGTCTGGGAGATCTCGTGCAGCGAATTTCTTGCACAGAAGTTCATTTTGGGTAGGTAGTGAGTTACTTATTACACCTTTTTGGTGTCGATAGGTAAGTGGGCGCAGGACATCAGTTCCCAGAATAGTTGTTGCTGACTCCTGTTTTCCTGGAAAGTTGGTTCATGATCACAGTTTCTTCATCCTGCATCTGTTAGGGTTTCTTCTGTCCGGCCAACTACTCCCCATCGCAGAGGTTTCTGCTGAGCTTATCATGGATGTCTCAGGACTCCAGCTAAGGAGGTATCCTTCTTTTCCAGTATGTTTACCGGGACACCTTTGTGGTGGCTCCCATCAATCTTTAAGTTTCTTTCATAAAATAGGGTTTCAGTTCCCCTGATCACCTTGAGTCCTTGTGTGCATATTCAGATTCCTGTTTCCTGATCCTTGAAAGCCAGGCTTGTGTCTAATATTCTAGTTAAAGCCTCACTAGCACAGTGTGTTAAGTCTTCCCTATCTGAACCAGACATGCATCTCCTGGTATCTCCAAGAATCACATCTGCCTGTCAGAGCCACGTGGTGGTCTCTAATCATTTTGCTTTGTGCCTCCAATCTTTCTGTCTGTCTTTCTCAAAGAATGACTCACCTTCAGTTTACAGTGTCAATTTTGATACCCCGTAGATATAAAATTGCATTTGCTCTGTTGAATTGCTGTAAAAACTTAAGGTCAGGTACCTTCTCCTCTGTGATACCCAGATCCTCTTGTCTGCTGACAGCACTTCCCTCATTTTTGCCCTCAGTAAGTTAGTCAATACCTTCCCCCCTGCAAAATACAACGCAGTGCGTAACAGCACCAGAACAACAGCACTCTTGAATTTATAAAAAAATCCCCACAGTACTGTAGTGGAGTTATGGCCACTAAGGGTCAGTGAAGTTTATATTTTCCTGCAGTTTTGTGGTTTCTGGTCAACAGCATGAAGTCAGTACAGGCAGCAGGCCCTCTAGATGGCTGCATAACACAAATGGAATGCACCCAGGAGCACTATTGCAGCTTTAAAATGGGAAGAGGTATAACAAGTTGCATCTTTTACATAAGGTTACACAGAAAAGGACATCTTTGTAATTACTTGTGTGGTGACATCCAGGAGCCCATGCATGCTCTGTGACCAGGTGAGCAGCCACCCTCCCATAAAGGTCACTGCCAAAGCCATGGAGCAGGAGCACTGACAAACTGACAATCTCTTGCCCCGTGTCCCAGCAGCTGCCCCGTCCCAGGGCCTGGCAGCCTCTTCAAGGTGTCTGCCCCTTAGGAAGAAAGTGGTGTGATGCTGTGTACGCCTGTGCAGGGTTTCTCTGAGGTCCTGTACTGGGTTTATGCGGCCAGGATTTGGTAGTGGGGTGCCTTCTGTGAGAAGACGCCAGAAGCTGCGCCCGTGTCAGACAGAGCCTGTTCCAGCCCGCCCCAGGATGGACCCACCACTGGCCAAAGCTGCACCCATCAGCTGGCCTCCTCGTGGCCACGGGCAAGGGGCAGGGTGGGGGGGTAAAAGGCCGTGAGGTGGGCAAAGGAGGCGTTCTGCAGCTGGAAAAGTAAACCAAGGCTGTTTCTGCTCCTCGCACTGCCCTGCCAGCAAGCAGGCTGGGGGTGCACAAAAAACTGGGAGGGGACACAACGAGGACATCCGACCCCAGCTGACCAAAGGGATATCCCACACTGTGCGACGCCGTGCTCAGCAATACAGCTGGGGAGGAGGGAGGTTGGTGGGGGCTGCCATTGCTGAAGGACTGGCTGGGCATCGGTCGGTTGGTGGTGAGCAGCTGGGGTTTTTTGTATCACTTCTTTTTCTTGGTGTGGGGATTTTTTTCCTCTTCATTGTTTACTTTTTTTTTTTTTTGTGTAATTAAATTATCTTTATCTCAACCCACAAGTTTTTGTGCTTTTAGCTTTCCAATTCTCTCCCCCATTCCACGGGGTTGGGGAGTGAGGGACAGGCTGTGTGGTGCTTAGCTGCCAACCGGGGTTAAACCACCACAGTCCTCTGTAAATCAGAAGAGTAATGCCCCATGCATGCAACATCCGAATGCTGGGACCCAATCAGCCTCCACTGAGCGTCTGCAGATGAGAAGTGCAGCAGTATACAGGGGGATTAGCTGTGGATGTTTAGAAGAAATCACGAGTATGACAAGAAATTTCCACACAGCAAAACATCAGTATTAAAAACGGAGAAAGTCAGAAATACAACAAGTGTGGTATTTACAAAGACAGCCAAGTGAGTCTTCCAATAGCCACGTTCAACATGACATAACTGAGGTTAATGTGAACCCTCCATCCGGAGACCTCAGACACAGAGTTATAAATTCTCAGGAAAAAATGTGCAAGTTTGCCCATTTGTCTTGTTTGGTTTGAGAAGCTGGCAAACAGGATACAGGCGATGTATCTCCAAGACTTGTATCTTTCCAAATTCAGATCCCTGCATAGCTGTTGCATATGTTGACTATCCTAGCTGGTCATTGTAGGGTTATTTAAAGCAAATAATACATTAGCTGAATCTGGCCAGCGTGAGGAGATCAATTAAAATAGGCCATATGTTTTCTTCTTTGCAAACTGGCAGATCACTTCATGTTGCAAGCTGAATGGTAAAGGACTGTGTTTAGTGCAACTTTATGGATAAGCTTGTCTTTATGTTCAAAATTAAAGCTTTCTGCTTGTTTCTGCTCTGTAGTCTACACTCTCCTGGAAGCTGTATCTCCAGTTTTGGGCAGTTCGAATTGCAACCACTTCATTTCTTGGTAACTTAAGGTTTCTTCTTTTTTTTATATTGGCTTATTTTAAGGATGGATTAACTGGAATGCAATCATTATTGAAGCAACAAAGCTGGTACTGTGCTGTTTTTTCTCCTTTTAATACTTGCTGGCATTGTCTCAAGGGATTGTCACCAGGATTTAAAGCACCTGATGGTTTTTTAAATTAGGTATTTTCTTTTGGTCAGATGATATAAACACTATCAACAATGACACAATTCCGAATACACCGCTTGGTATCAGCCTATCAGTCTTTTCTAAAGGATGCATTTTAGAATACCCAGAAAGGCGGTCTCTTTGGTTTTGGATACCTAGAGGCAGCCTTAGTGCGAGCAAAAGAGCAATTTGAAAACAATAGAAAAACCACGAAGGTAGGTAACAACCAGGGTGCAGTGCTTTAGGTATGTTATGAATTTTATGCAACCTTCACAGTTAGACCAGCGTGGCAGAAAGCACTTGCAGAAGAATCAGAATAGGATGATTCTAATGAAGGATGGGCCATTTTGTCTGGCTTCCTGCCCTAAGAGAGATCAAGTAATTCTTGACAGGCTTGTCAAATTTATTCTTGAAGACTTCTAGTAAGGGTTACTGCATCAGCTCACCAGGTAATCAGTTGCAGTGGTTTTGAATCCTTTCACTAGTAAAGTTTTCTTTATTTCATGTAGATCATGCTGTCTGCATTTCAAGTTCCTCTCTTGTCCTATCAACAAACTATCCTTTTGTCTTTCATCATCTTTTCCTGTATTTGACCGTTACCATGCCTCCCCTTAGCTTTTCCATCTGTAGACTAAACACCACCACCCCTTTGCAACTTTCTGCCTTAGTCTTAGTGCCCGAGATATTTACTCATTCTTATTGCTGTCCTCTGGACTTTCTCTGATTTGTCCACATGCTTGTCAAATGTTGTCATGTCCAAAACAGAACAGAAGCCTCCAGCTGGGGCTCACCAAGAGAGAGTAGTGCGTATCTGCTACCTAAGCAGCTGTTTCCCATCTTGTCTAAGTGCAGAAAACCCTGAAATTATTTCCTTATATCCTTGGGTTTTTTCAGAATATTTCTTTTACAGAGATTCTTCTGAATTGTATTCCTATTTCCTATGTTACTCTTAGTTGTTTGCAAAAACATATAGATATATCTATTGCATCAACCCATCCACTAAAGAAAATACTACGTATCAATGTCCAAGGCAGAGCCCTGCTCTGTATATCCCTCTGTGCTGACAGTGAAATATTGGTAACTAATCCCTATATACTCTTTCTCAGGAAAGCAATTTTTCTAAGAAAAATCAGACCCGTGGCTGACCTTTTTTGTTTGAAGCAACATGAAGCTACTTGCTGCCATTCCATCCTCTCACATTACATGCGCTTTTTGCTGCCAGCGATTTTTTTAAATAAACATCACATCTCCATATATAGCATTATGGCAGATGCTTAGATTAATTTTTGTTTATTACCGTGTGATGTATTAATTATAAATAAAAATTATTGCATTGCAGTTAAACATCAAAAAGCTACTTAAGATGGCATAATTGGTTAAGCAAAAAGTATGAATAGCTAGATGAAATCTCAGTACAGTCCTCTGTCCTTATGCAGCATGATAGGCTTTAACTACAAGAGCATGCATCACTTTGTAAGAGGACTTTATGCACAGAATAGTTACTCATTCAAGACAGCATGGTCTATTTTCAGTGGATTTCATATATCTGTGCAGTCCGTCCTCTTTTATTTGCTGTGCAACATCAAAACGTAGTACAGAATGGGGACTTGTTCATCTCCTCCTGGGTTCTTGAGGAGTGGTGTCAGATCAGTATCTGAATGCTCTGCAAATATAATTTTTTGCAATACAAAGACGAGAGTCAAGATTGTCAGCAGCCAGCTGACTTAGAGTATCCAGCTAGAAATGTCACAGGACATTCAGCATGTTACACTGTGGATAGCGTTCCTATTGTGCACATCTGTAGCGACTACGAACGGTCAATACTCCTGTCAAAGGATGGCAAGTGTTTTGAATCGGAGCCCAGCAAACACACATCATGCAGCTATGAACGGCCAAAATTCACACGGGGATCATATGGAAGCTGTAGGGCAGAGGCTGCCATAGTGTCTAGCTCTCTGTTTCACCTTTCAGCTGCCTTTGTTATAAAACCATCTTTTCTTCCTTCTCACTCCTCAGTCTTCTGTTTCATTCACATCTTCCAGGCTCTCCATGACTGAGTCCCCCCCTCTCCAAGTGATAAAGCGGCACGAGTCATAGGGGGAAAATGATATATGGTCACAGCATATACCATCACTTTTCCATTCTTAAACATAAGTAGGGGATGTAATGAAAAAATGTAATGAAAAAAACCTCCAAAGCATGTGTTCTAACTTTGAACTCCTGGCTCTGCTGCTCAGCTTTCTTTTAGCTAAGTTCACTTTAAAGTAGTCTTTTCAAAAAGTCTAAGCATGCTGGGGGGAAAAAAAAGAAAAGGTAATTCTGTGGCTTGCCTTATGTCCCTTCCACACACGAATCCTCTCTCCAGCTTGCATATTTGGATCCTGGGCAAATGTTCAGAGGGATAGGAAAAGCTGAACCAGTGACGATCTCTGTCAAATCTCAAGACTCTGAAACACTCTAGTTCCTCTGTGATTTAAAACAGTGGAGCAAACAAAGAATTGTCTTAATGTGGACTAGAGAAAAAATATTATTTTACTCCTGCCCATGTTTTCAAACATTTGGAAGTCCGTTTCTTCCCCACATGGGACAAAATACTTCAGTGCTAACAACAGATTATCAGCAGCTGAAAATAAAGTTTCTGATAAGTGTCAGAGACCTTTATTACTGTATTGCAATCAGCGTGACCTACAATACAGCATATTAATTAGTCGGCAGCAATTAGGTTGGTTTTGAGCTAAATCTATTGCAGTTTTTTGAAAAGCAGTTGAGCATCTGAGAAGGCATAACTAAAGGGAGAGCATAGTGCAAATGTAGAGAGGTTGTAAGGATCCATGAAGCAGGAGAAACTGGCCCACAGGCAGGAACTGAGACCATAAAGAAAAAGAAGAAGAATCACACAGATAACTGCTGCCAAGACCATTGTCTCAGAAAGCTGACAATAGGACTGGGTTGGCCAAGGTTTGCTCCAGGCGATGTCTGTCAGTTTGCTGTAGGTAGGGCAGTGCTGTGTCTCAAAAGGTGGGGCCTGAAAGTAGTTGCAATGAGTTAATTTTCTTCAGCAACTGCCTAAAACAAAAGATGTCAGTTCCATTTCTTATTCCCCATACAGAGCAAGGTAGACATACATAAGGAGATAGAAGCGGTATTTGTTCTGAGGTCATAATGAGGTTGTATAACGAATTAAGCCAAGGTGAATTTGTTTAATTGAAACAGAGTGTGGAAAAAACTTTTTAGACGGGGAATGGAGTAAGTGAGGTATGGCTATCCCAGAAATGCTGGCCAGACCTTCAGAAAAAATTTTAAAATCTGGATTATGAAGGAGGTTTCTCAAGCAAGGAGAAGATTTTCTTTAAATAAATGAATTGTGCCCTGTGTAATCTTGTCTGCTGATCCTTTATGTTCATATGTATGATCGCTCCGTATAATTTTCTGCCACCGTGTAAAATGCCTGTTGCAAAAAGCCCTTTAGTAGAAGGAGGATGTTCCAGTTATTACTTGCCTTTTGTGTGTTTTCAGCTTGTGAATCCCTTGGAAAGAAACTCGCCATGCTGTTTGGGCTCAACGAACTCAGATGCAAATACACAGTAGAGGAATAGAGAGGACACAGAGAACAGAGAGGACACAGAACCAGGTAAATAAGATCTCTATCTTGCTTAGGAGAATGGAGAGGGTGTGCCTCATTAGGCTTTATTTAACTCTACTATCATGCTTTATGCCACAAAGTATGTTAAAAGCTGATTTCAGCCCTGAAAGATCTACTGTCAGAGCGAATTTGGCTCTGTAATACTTTTTTCACTGTTTTACTTACAGCTATTTGAAAGCTTTAGTAGAGCTTTGAGTGCGATTATTAGTTTATGTGTCCTATTTACATGCACCAGTCCTCCTGTACTGTACGTTCTGAAGTTACTGCCTTCAAGCTGGGTTTTGATCGTAAATGATATTTGAAAGTAAACAAACAAGAAGTCAAGACAACCTTAGAATTTTTATTCCCCAAACGGATGAGGTGGAGGTGCATGGCAAAGGTGGTGTAGATGTGTGGCCAGATTGTTCGCTTCAGTATCACTTCTGGTAGCAGAATCAGAAATCAGTGTTGGTCTAGGCTTTGGGGACAAATATTGGCCCCAGTTTTGGGGCCAAAATCAGGGTATTGTGTTAGTAGTACCTCCTGAGGAAAAAATCTCAAGAAATAGAGGAGCACCTTAGAAAACCTTGTCTAACCACAAAAGACTCTTGGGAATGTGGGTGATACAAAACCCTTCCCAAAAAACAATTTCTGTCACCAGCTCACTGAAAGTCTCTAGAAGTGCATAGCTCTGTTGCAACACTGCTGTTTTTATTAGTGTTGTTGGCTGTTGGGTAATCCAGCTGAATAATGTAAGGTAGCTCCAATTATCCTTTACTAATTCCTGCCAGGAAGAAAATAAGCTGCCCTGCCTTGTTACGCTGAGAGACTGGTTATTGACGGCTGCGACAATGGTTATTGTACTGGATGTTTAGCTGGTCAAAGGCATGTCCCAGTGCTTCTTGAGGAAACACTGCACAGATGATCAACAGGTCAAATGTTGTAACTCAGGATGGATGAAAATTGTGGTGAAGTTGAGGTTTTCTAGCAATAAAATTCTATAGAAAAGACAGGGTTGTTTAAACATGTGGGGATAGAAGCTTGTGAACTTTGTAATTTTAAGCTCACTTTGCATTGCTGAGGACTGAAGGGGCCCCAAAAGTTTTTGAAACTGTATGAGTCTGTATTTCAAGTTCTAGTTTGACAGTTTTATGCAGAATTTCAATTTTAGAGATGAATCAGCCATGAGCTCTTGCAATTTAGGTGCGACACAACTTCCCCGAAGGCCAGAAGTGCCAGCTTGTGCCAGTTTGTTCTTTAAAGTGAATGCCTACTTTGAAAAAGGGGATCTGTAAAAGTGGTAGTGTGGGTTTCCAAATTTTAGGGAGTGTTATAAGTGAATTTTAAAAGGGGACCTCAGCCTTGCTAGCATATTCTAAGATCTTCAACTTGAGTTTGATTCTCATTCATCAAATGCTATTCTTATTTCTCTGTAACTGTCTTAAATTTGAACCTTTGATACACAAACTTATTTAATTGCATTTTATCAGGCTTGAGTAGGGGAGGAAGTAACTTGAGAGTAAAAGGGTAGCAGAGGAGGTTTTGCAGTTGGGACCCTGCTTGAAACATGAGCCAGAGGCGAATGCAGCTCACCCAGCCTGCTCTAACACTGACTTCTTGCAGCTTTTCGCTGCTGAAGCAAAACTAGTCCATTTCTAAAACACAACAGCAGATTTGTGGCTGGTGTTTCCACATTGTTGCTTTTCAAGATTTATTTTAAATATGTTTTGTGGCATCTGGTATTGCAAATGTTTTGTTATTATTTCACCATATATGGTACAGCCATAAATCAGACATATGTGATGGAGCTTCTATGCTCAAGGTAAATAGAAGCAGTGGACAACTATCATTTTTATGTGCTCCTAACAGAAGATAGCAAAATTTTAGTTACCTTTTATCTAATGAATGTTTTACTGTTTTGTCTTCAGGAACACGGAGATGGTGGAGAGAGCTCTGAGAGAAATGACGGGGACTCTTTGAGTGAAAAAAGGCACCTTGGGGTACAGGGTGTTGAAGACGGGTCAGTTAAGGATACATTGGGTTTCTCCCAAAGTGCTTTTGCAAGTATTAAGTTTCAGAACGTGACCCAAAAAGTGTCGCAACTGCTAAATACTGAATGTTGCCATTCCAATACCTCTCTGATTAAAGTAATTTATAGGCTATGAATGAATCATTAGTAGGCTACAGCATTAAACATCTCCTCCCTTTGCCCAGTGCAACACCATTTTAATGTTCAGTAGAAAAATAAAGTCCTTGAAGAGAAAAAGGAGTTTTGTGAGGAAGAACATGGCCTCTGTGGCATCTACTGCTTCATTTAAGCTAAGGAGATAGCTGGAACTTCTGTCATCTGGTTCCCATTTACCTGAAACTCTTATTTTCTGATGCATGGATCTTGAATCTGTTGTTAACTGATCACTTCTGAATATGGAAAACTTAGTGCCTGGGACAGCACAGTGCAATTCAATATCCTGGTACACCTGAATCAGCCCTCTTTTGCCCTGGGCAGCTGCAGATTTTTTTCTCATTCATCAGAGTAGCAGGATGGGAAAAAAAAAAAAAAGTTTAGCTGACTAAACCATGTAAAATTTACCTTCTAAAATATTCAGCAAAGCAAGTGGATGAACACTAATAATCACGATTTCGTTAATTCTTGCTCTCCAGACCCCCTGGTTTTTTTGCTTTTTTTTTTTGTTATATTAAACTAAAATTTCGGTCAGTATTCATAAGAAGGTAAATTGGCTTTATAGATCAACCAAGCTAATAAAAGAAGAATACACTTATCCTAGCTGATGTGCTGCTTCAGTAATCTCCTTGTGAGATACTGAGTATTGTCCTTAGCTACTGTTTGTTGCACTTTTTCGATTACTTGCATGCATAAAGAAAGTGAGAAGAACATCTGGAAGACTGGATTATGGAAAGTGCTATGAAAGACGAGTTTGCTGGACAATACTTTTGAAGAGATGTCTAAATTATGCTTTTCCCTGAGAGTTTCATGGTAGTTGAGAAAAAGCATGTCCAAAATTTGGTTTTGCATGGGCCTGTGTGGTTTCTGACTGACTGAATGGAATAAACAAAATTCTCCAGTCGCTGGGTTGTCAGTTGAAAATGTGAATCAGTGCTGCCCTGTTATGTGTGCTAACCTTTCTTCCTTTTAAAAGAAAAAGGTTAGACTGATTGCAATGGTTTAGAGTATGAGGATTTTTTACAAGAGTAATATTCCTCCCAAAAAGCTGTTTTCTTTCTCAACTAGTGAAACCCAAGTTTCAGAAATACAATCACTGAAAGCAGACGTTTCATTCATCTACATGCAAATCGACGCTATAAACCATGCTTGACTCTCACAGGGAAGATTGGAAGTGACACAACCTCCAAGCAAAACTGGGAGCTCAGCCTATTTCTGCATGGCAAGTGCTGTAAGTGATTGAAAGCCGTGAATTTTCCATCACTTTCTCACAGGCTGTCAAGTGTCTCATTTTCTTGGCATTTCTGTTTCTTCCTGATTTCAGAATTGGAGAGTTGAATTCTTCACCTTTCAACTCCTGCGGAATAAACCAGTGGTCAGCATCTATAAACGTTCCAGCTAAGATGGCACACTCCACAGGCCTGTCTGCACTGCTGGATGAAATAATTTATGTTTCAATATTTCCATTACACAGAACTGTTGTCTTACGATAATTCTGCTGCATATTAAGTCCTGGGATTTGATAATGTAATGTTGTGGTCAAAGCAGTGGAATTTATTCCCACTAGTCTTTCTCTCATCTGTTTTCTTTGTTTTGTTTTGATTTGTTTTTTAAATTTGACTTCTCTTCAGAATGGTATGCCCACTGGAGAGACAACTTACAGCTCTGCTGTTCCTTGTTCACATTCTGAATTACTTCTTCAAGTGAGGGCTCTGATTTTTTTCTTTCAGCTGGTGCCAATGCCAATAACACTGTCTAGGGGAGACTACTGTTCTGCAGGTAGCACGATAAACCTTTGGGAAGGAACAACCGTTTCCATCATCAGTTTTGATGTTTCACTGCAAGGCAGAAAATGTCCTTTGCTTGCAGAGCTGCTCTTACTGGCTTTCTCCTGATTTCATAAGTAAGTGAAGCTCCACAGAGGAGGCTTGCGATCAGCCATTTCTGTCTGGTAAAATACACAGGAGGCTCCATTTCTGCCCTACTCAGGTTTTGGCAGGTTGCCGCTCTTTTCTGCTTCTGGTTTGTACCTGATGATATCAGTGTTGGTGAGTTGGGGGTAAAGGTGAGATCTGGAGGGACTCTTCTGGTGAAGGACGCCTGCTGTGAACCTGCTCCATCAGCTCAGTTCCATTTGTTGAAAAATCAAATGGAGTTGTTTGCTTTACCTCTTTTTGGAAAGCAACTGAAAGGAGCTTCTTCTCTTTCTGTGGCATCGTTTTTCTCATATTTTGTCATCCAAGAGCAATCATGACTACATGCAAACTACCATTGATAATTGAAGAATAAGCCCTTGGGGCCCCAGCCTAACTGCTTCTCTTTGTCACCCCAGGGCTTGAGGTTGCAGCGTAGGCAGCAGATTCCCATTGCTGACATCTCTGGTGTCTAGAGTGATGTAGCCCGAGTTCTATATGTGCCTCCAAAAGAGGCAGCTGAGCTATGATCCATCCACCTGATTCCTGTGCTCGAGCAGCTCTAATCTGGGATCAAGTCCTGTTTTGACAGGTGCTGCACAAATACGAAATAAAAGACGGTCTTTACCAGCAAGAACCTACTTTTAGTTCACAAGAGACGATAGCAGGTTGTGTGCTGCGAGTGAAAGGCCAGCACTCACGCCTCTGTGTGAGCTGGCAAGGACACAGCAGCTGTGAAACAGAGCACTGAGTCTTTGGTACAGGACGGCCTCCCAAAAGTTCAAACCCCTCGTGACCTAACTGGCTTTGGACTCAGGCAGTCTTCTGCAGCTTAAGGGATGACAGGTCATTTCTGCCACTTTTCCCCCCTGCTGAAAGACAGGTATTTTCTAGCTGTTGACAAAAAAGAAAGAAAAAGAAATTCTGGATCGCAATCTACATCCTTGTTAAGTGTATCAAATGTCTCTTCCGGAGAACAGCTAGCTGCTCTTCCATCAAACCTGCGAAGAGGGGTTCTGCCATGACAATATAAGAAGTCTGCACTAAATGCTTTGACAAAAACCATGCATGCTCCGAAATGAAATCTTATTTACTGTGGTGTTATTAAAGTGCTAAATAAACAGACAAACTCAGAAGGGCTGGTAGGATGTGGGCGGGTGAATAAATGAGCTTTGATGCTAATGTCAGTCAATGCTAATTCCTATCCTTTGAAGAAAGTGTGATAAACACAGCTGCCAGAAGTGTGATCTGAAATTGCTCTAATTAAATTAGATTTTCACTGGAATGAAAGCAGCTGAGCACCTTGCTTTGTTTCCTTTTTAGCTGTACTAATTCAGAGAATGATTTTCCAATTCTTTCATGACCAGGTAGGGAGGGTAAGGTTTGTTAAATACGTATAAGGATCTGAGTATGCACAAAACTATTGTATGACATTCTGTATTCATATTCCTTTTATTATGTTTGCTACTCAGGATTTGTATCTTAATTTAGAATCTGAGATCTTCAAAGGGGAATTATCTGTACTGGCTGCTAAACACTTTCTTCACAGAAATATGGGGAGATTTTATAAGTCCTGCATGTTTGTCTCTTAAGTACGTGTATGTGTTAATAGCAAAAGACAGACAAGGGTGTTTCAATGGTTATGAATTATTTAACTGCTGATCATGCACTGGGGATGAGAATAAGAACTAGAAGTCACTGTAAAGACAGTTATCAAGGGAGAAATATAAGAAACTGAAGACAGATGATCTCTGGATAAACCCTCATTTTTTGTTTCTTCCTTGTTTCAAAAACCACCTCACTCCTTTTTGTAGATGGATTGAAAGATCTGTCACTCCAGGCTTTGCAAGTTTACTTTGCAAGCGTTGTTTTGATTGGACTCTGATCTGGATAGCTATTTGTTTCCGGGAGAGCTGATAATGAAGCAGGGTGATAGATTATTTCAGTACTTTTTTTTTTAATTATTTTTTTTTTGGTGACCACTATTTTGTGAAGCAGTCTAATTAGTTATAGAGAACAGCATAGACAGAAGTAAATAACTGATAAATATATATATTTGATTTGTGAGTGCTATTGATTTTAATGTAAGAGATCTATGTCAGAATTTAATTCCATAAAATAAAAATATGAATTTATATAACTCTAGATTTTATATATAGAAATATTTTATTAATTTATATAATAAAATACTTTTTATTAATTAATATACCTTCTAACAGTGCCATCTATCAATTTCCAAACTATGTTAATTATGGCAAATCGATGTGATGAGGAGAAATTCCACTAGTTACAGCATTTCTCCCACGCGTGAGCACTAGATGGCACTGAAAGACAGCAGCTGTGGCCTGGAATCACCGGTATTTTAAATCTGAGCTTAGAGTACCTCAGTGGAAGATCACTGAAGCACTGATGATACCCTGTAGCTATATTTTGTGAAAAAAGAGAAGGTTTCACAGCATTACAGAAGCTGTACTACATAACTCAGTAGTTGCTTGAGCCTGCAGAAGAAATCAGCACAATTAGAGATGAAGTGGCAAAATATGATATTAAGTGATCAAGCCTGGCGGCAAAGTCCATCTGCAGCTTGGATGGGTTGGAGCTTTTCCTTTTCCACTTGCTCACGCTGCTTCGCAGAAAAGAAATCTCGTCTAAAATTCATATGCTCTCTCCCATTCACAGTTGTGCTCCTTGAGTGCAGCTCTAGTGCACGGCTTGACAGAGTTAAAAACATCAACTTCCACAGCCTTTCATGCTCTGATCCTACCCCTGCCTAACCAACCAGAAACTCTTGGGCTGATACAGGAGACACGCCACTGGCATTTAGGATGAGGTCTGAGTCAGAAGTCAAGATTGTAACGAGCCTTTAATAAAAACCATGTCGAGTGAACTCCTGAGGAAGACTGAAGACGGAGGGACGGAGTCGGTGCCTCTGACTCAGGCTGCAAACTCTGACTCTCAAACCATCAACTGCCTGACCAGAGGTGTTTCACGTGCTTCAGAGCGACTTTTAAAGAACCAATTACCCTTGCGATGGGATGAAAGGGTAACAGCCTGTCATGTGCGAGGGATCACTGCAGATTATCCAACGTTCTATTCTGGTTTCAAAAATCACGAAGATGTACTTTTATTCCAGCTGCAAAAGCAAGCGCTCATAGGTTAGGAAACTTCGCGTCTCTGAGTAACAATGCAACGGTGTTTCAGCCCGTTCTGTGCACTAAATGAAGCAGAGGTCCTTTGGGACAAAATGGCACGCAATCATGTAATTAAAAACTAAAGCATGGGCACAGGACGGGATAATTACAGCTGTGGCAAGCTTTTCCTAGCATTCCAGCACTGGATTTACCCATCTAGATCAGATTGTTTTCCATATGTAATTTATAGTCAATATTAACAATTTTTAAGAGATCAAGCATGGTCCATTGCGTGCAGGGGGATGCTGCGGGTCGCGCTGCAGGGGCCAGAGAAGGGATGTGTGTTACAGCCTGGGACGAAACTGTCCGGGGGCCACTGCGGCCCACGCTGTGCAGCGGGTGGGTCTGGCTGCCGGAGCCGTGGGTGAGGCTGAGGAGCTGGCCTGGGCCCCTCACCGCGCTCCTCTCCTCCCTGCTGTTCCCGGCCTTTCCGCCACGCTCCCTGTCTCGCCGTGGTGCCGGAGACCCTCTGCGATCACCTCAAGTTACAGGGCGGCTGCTGGGAGAGCCAGGTTTAGTTTCTTTACTTAATTGCTCCAGAAAAAAAAACCAACGGATTTTCTGCTGGTAGCATTATGCTCGTTTTCTTTTCCTTATTGTTATTTTTTACACTGAAGAGAGTAATTTCAACCCTTGATACAATTTTCCCTCAGCTTAGGTCTCTTTCTAAAACTGTGTGTATCAGTCTGTTTTAGAAAACCTCCATTAATAGCTGTTTTAGGAAACCTCCATTCGTAGCACCTCCTGGAGCGTGTCCAGAGAAGGGCGACGAAGCTGGTGAGAGGTCTGGAGCACAAGTCTGATGAGGAGCGGCTGAGGGAACTGGGGTTGTTCAGTCTGGAGAAGAGGAGGCTGAGGGGAGACCTCATCGCTCTCTACAACTACCTGAAAGGGGGTTGTGGTGAGGTGGGTGTTGGTCTCTTCTCCCAAGTGACTAGCAACAGGACAAGAGGAAATGGCCTCAAGTTGCCCCAGGGGAGGTTTAGGCTGGATATTAGGAAAAATGCCTTTACTGAGAGAGTGGTGAGACACTGGAATAAGCTGCCCAGGGAGGTGGTGGAGTCACCATCCCTGGAGGTATTCAAGGAACGTGTGGACGAGGCACTGTAGGACATGGTTTAGTGGGCATGGTGGGGTTGGTTGATGGCTGGACTTGGATGATCTTACGGGTCTTTGCCAACCTTAATGATTCTGTGGTTCCCCCACATAATCTCTGCCGGCTCACGGCGCTTGGGCCCAGGGGCCCACCCCACGGGGAGGATGGGAACTGGGACAGGCCCTCGGTCGAGCTCTCCGCCCGCGCCGCCCTCTGGCCGCGCCACGCTCAAGATGGCGGAAGGCAGGCGCTGGGCCGGGTGCCGCGCTCAAGATGGCGCCTCTCCCCGCCCCCTTCCCCGCCCTCCCGGCGGTGACTTCCGGAGGGAGAGGGCGTCCGTCCCATGGTAACTGCGCCACGGTGGAGACGCCGCCGCTGCGGGGGCTGCTCGCTTCCTGCCGCCACCCGGGCTACAACAACGGGCAGCCGCCGCCGGGGCCCCGCCGCCGGCAGCCGCTAGGTACGCGCTGCCGGGCGGGCCAGGGGCTCTCCTTGCCCACCCCCGGTCGTGAGGTGAGAGGAGCCCGCCGGGGCGGGCGGGCCCCGCGGGGCGGTCTCTCCGCGCCGCTGAGGTGTGCGGCCCCCGCGGCGGGAGGGCGGTACCGGCCGCGTCAGCCGCAGCCGGCTCCGGCGGGCACCGGGCGCGGGCGGCGGCGGGGCCCCTCAGCGCGGGGCGGCGGGCAGCCCTCCCGCCTCTCGTCCGCCGGGCTTGTCGCCGGGACGGCTCTCCCCCGCCTCCAGCCCCTCAGGGATGGCGGGTGCGCCCCGGGCCCCCCGCCCCGTCCCCGGGCGGGAGGCGGCTCCACCCGCCTGCGCTTTCCAGTAGGTCGGGCCGGCGGCTTGGGGGAGGCGGCGGTGGCCCGGTGCTCCGCGGGCGGCTGTAGCGGGGAGAGTAACCCTCTCGCCTGGGGGTAGCGCTCCCGAGGGTGGGCCCGCCGCCGGGGGGGCGCGCCCCGGGGCCCCGTCCCCGCGGGATACCGGCGTCTCCTCAGCGGGGGAGGGAGAGCTCTCGTTGGGGTGGAGGTGTGCAGGCGGTCATGGTTGCCCTCTCAGCCGATGGGTAGCCGGCGATGCCCTTGTGCCTTCTGAGCCTTGTTTTAAAACATTATGTAAAAATGATTTTTTTTTTCACGTTCACTTCTGAATTTTCGTGTTTATTTTAGTGCGAGCTGGGGCCTTTTTTAAAAAAAAGTGTTCAGGCACCTAACTTTTTTCCTTCATTATGGACTGAAATATGATCAGCCTTTCATATGCTTTTGGTCTTTGTTGGGACATACACTGCTTGTAGTTGCTTAGTTTATTTGTTAGGAGCAAAGACTCTGTGAGAGCGTAAGGTCTACAGGCAGTGGTTTCTAAAGGGTACTCATGGCACGCTTTGCCTTGGGAAGTGAAGGTACAGTGACTCCTGACTTCTGTCTGCACAACCAGTATTCTGATAAGCTGCTTAAGTGTTGCTTCCAGTGGTGGTGGCAAATGCTGGAGATGTGTTGGAGATACCATTAAGGCAGAGGTCTGTCCAGAGATGTGTACATTAGCAGTAGTGCACAAGCCTCTTCAGTTTCTGGATCCAGTGCAGGTAACCAGTTACCATGTTATCAGTGATGCCATCTGCCACCATTGCAACTAGTTATCACTGTACTCTGCTTACAGAATGGGTTAGCTCCCATGTGAAGGACAGCTCACCTGGTGGTTTCTTCCCAGCTTTCTCCTAGTGGAGGAGGAGAGGATATTAGAAGTTTAATTGAAAACACTTCTGTGGGGAAGGCGATAGGACACTCCATCTGTTTTTTTCAGCCTGTGGATAAGATTGAAAAATACGATTTTGCAGAATGGTTGATGGTTCAATTCATATGTCAGCAAATGAGAGCCAGCTCTTTTCAGGAGGGGGGTGAAGAGTTGTAGTTACTCAAAGTGTGTCCGTAGCGTGTGTGTATTTTAAATGAACAAAAACTGTCTGATCAGAATTGCAAGTAAAGAGCAAACAGCCTGCGGTGATGGAGGTGGAAGAGACTTAGTGTGAAGCAGCCAAGGGGGGGGTAACAGTCTTTGGAGTGGGGAAATGTGTATTAGGAAAATATAAATACTTAAAACATCAGCATTTATAAACTCTTGTGGCTAATATTTTGAGTTTGTAATCACTAAATTGTTGACTCTAAAAAGTAATAATGCTTATAAACATTCACAAGTTGTATTTATTTTACTTACATTTTACTCTGAATGTAAAATAAAGATGACTTGTGCTGCTTTAGTTTTTCAGTAGCTCCCAGAAACTGCAACTAGTATTGGGATGCTGCTGTGCTGATTACTGAATGTGCAAGTGAACTGAGACACAAATTAAAGAGGCAAACAAACATCTAGAGGCTTTTTTTGCTTAAGTAATTATCTTTAAATGTTAAGCTTAAAGTAACAAAACAGCCTTTGACACTAGTATTCTCTTTGGGAATAGAATGGTTGAACTACCCCATGATTGTAGTATAAGATATTTTGGAAGTCATTAAATAGAAAGGAAAATCACATTCTGCAGAAAGATTTATTTCCTCCTTTACAGCAAAGTGAGTAATATCCTGTAGTAATATAATAGCCTAGTTTGAGGACACAGTTACTTTGAGATTAGAAGCTTAAATGTGTACGTCAGTTAAAAGCAGGTGGATGTTGAAATTGGGACCTGATGCTGCAGTGGTGCAAAATATGGAAGACTGCATTAGGATTTGAGACTTTGTATCATAACTTGGGAGAGTTGTTTCCCCTTTGGGGGGCATTGTCTGTATGTAGGGAATAAAATGCAAAGATTGGATTTTCCTTTTTTTAAGCTGCTTTTGAACTCATTGTAGGGGAGTTAAGGTTGTTTGCGGATTGTATAATGTGATAAATAAGGCTGCAGTGGTGACTGCCTTCATGGAACCTGGGAGAGAGCAGTTTTGGTGGCTGGGCTTTCCTATATAGAGAGCAGTACCTTTGCTACAGTTTGATTGCTTTCTCTTGCTCAGATGCATGAGAGGCATGACTTCAGGATGAAGCATGTTCTTTATTTTTCAGCAGACGGGCTTACAACATTGCTAAGTAGGGGTTTTCCCTTCAAATGATATTTTTTTTTCTTACTCCTTCTTTCCAAATCTGCTACCATTGCAGATTTCAGACTCTGTTGGAGAATGTCATGTGAAGCTATTTTTGACTGATCAGAGAATTGCTGTAGCAGGAACAAAAGACATTGATGGGGGAGAGCAGTTCCAAGGGGTCTTGAGAAGAAAGAGGTGGAATTCAGACTAGTAGCTTCCAAAAAAATCTTGCCATAGAAGAGGTGAAAAATAAGACTATAAAAGAACAAAGGTAAAAAGAACATATGAAAACACTTAGTTCTCATAACGTTACCCTTTCCCATGAGGAAGCTTTTTGAGGGGCTTTCATAGTAATGTTTCTCATATGTTGACCATAGATTTGAGCAGTAAGCTTTACTTTTCCTCTAAGCCTTTAACAGAGATGATTGATTTATTAGCTTTGATAGAAGTATAGAATTACTTTCAAACTTTGAAATACATAATAAGCACCTCAGATAATTAGCAAGCCTACAACTATCTCTCTTTAAAGTGATCAATGGCATTAATTTGTTTTGGTAACCATGTCTGTTTTCTTGTTCAGCAACCATATGGTATTTCTGAGTTTAGTGTGACTTCCTGTGAGCAGTTTTTACAAAGTCAGCTGGGCTTTGGTGTGAAGTGCAGCAAGAATTAAACACTATGGGAAGGTGTGAAAATGTTCTTATATGAAAAAAAAGAAGAAAAACAGGTTGCTTTTCTGCCCTAAGAAAGCAGGTTGCTTTCACTTTGGTATAGGAGTGGATTGTAGCCTCTAAATCATACATTCAGTGAGACTGTAATGCTAAAATAGTCAAAACTTGTAACTGCTGCTTGTTTGACACTGAAGCTTTTAATACAAATAACTATTAACAGATCAATGTTTTGTTGTAAACAAAATACTTTCTAGCTTTACTGTAAAAATGAGACCCCTGTTATGCTAACTTACCCTTTTAAGGGGATCTCTTCTTGAGGTGTGATACACTAATGCTGTTGCATGTGTCTTCACATTAATAGAGCAGCCACATGAAATTTCCATCTGAATTTTAATTTTTGAGGCTTGCAGTGGTCAAAGTGTGAATTTTATCTGTCACATAATTTTTGGAACACCAAATCCAAAAAGTCAAGAGCTTTTGAGAAATGTTCTGGGCATGAAAAAGCATATTCCAGCTGAGCTGGTGAAAGCTAGAATAACAGAGAGGATTCCTTGGTTGGCAAGCCCTGAGCTGTGTGTGAAACAATTTTATAAAGGCGAAAGGTGTGTTGGTTTTTTTTAGCTGACCTTTACTCTCCGCTTATTAATAGTATTTAAATTGCTCCACAGGAGATTCTCCAGCATGCAATATTAACAGAAATAAATCTGGCTGGGAGAGTTGTGGGGAAGGAGAACCGGTGTCAGACGGTGAACCAGGAAACAAAAGATCTAAAAGTGGAAGCAATCAGGTCAGGTGAGTGGGGCAGAGAAAAGCAGGGGAGAAGGTGTTGGGAAGTAGAGTGGGGCAAAGCCAAGGGTCATGGGAGACTAAAGGTTGCTAGTGGTGATGTAGGGTAGCATAGACCTCGCAAGAATCAAGTTTTCTGGGGAGGGAAGGTGGCATTGAGGAGAGACAGAGGGAGGAAGTGGTTGCTATATAGGCAGGGAAGAGCCACTTGAAATTAAGTAGAAATACATCTGAAAGGAGTGACAGGCACCAGAAGAAGAACTAGTGACTATAAGGTGCATGGTCTCAGAGCGTGTGGATGGAGACGATAACAGGGGCATGTGGAGCCTGTCCCTGTGAGGGGAAACCTGAGTGCTGAGGTGGGGAACTGAGGGACTTGTGGTATGGAGACAGCTTAAGGCATGTGGCCCAAAATGAGAGGAGCTGTACAGGTACCCTCAAGAGGGACTTGGCAGGGTGCTATGCTGGGTGTCCTCAGTGGTGCAGAGCCCAGAGTGGTGGTCACAGTGTGCTCATCTTACAGAAGCTGGGAATGAAATGCTCTTTCTACCCTTCCTGTTCTTATTCCTCCTCCCATCTTTATCCTCTATGGTAGAGGTAAAAAACTTGCTTTCAGGTAAGTTGGTATAGTCAACCTATGACTGAAAATAATGTTGGCTTTCTGTATTCAAGTCTCTGAAGAAGGGTCTTGCTGTGTATCTTCATCTGTAGCATTGTTGTTTTTGTAGAAACAGGCCAAGACAGCATGATAAAACCATTCTTGTGCTGTCTATAGTAGAACGTAACTCTTGTGCTACGTAGCATAAATTAATAAAAAATGACTAAATTAAGCCATAACTACTAGCAGATGGATACTGTGTTTTAGTCTTGTATAGTCTCTACTTCTTAATGAGCTTGACATGCAGTTAAAATGGAAAGGAGATAGCTCTGGCTTTAATGGGAGGAAGTGTTTCCCTTGTCATCTGAAAACACGTTCCCAGGTGAAGCGTGGATGCTCAGCAATAGTTCCTTCTTGTGCAGAGCCATAGCATTTAGAAATTAAACTATTGCTATACCTAGATTGTCAAGAATCTCTGCCTTCCCTAGAGCTTTAACTCTTTATCTTCTGTCTTTATGTACCCAAGGTTGGTCAAGGGCTGTAAACAGCCTTGTTTTAGACTTCCTGGTATTTCTCTATGCTATTGCCATCCTTGTGTGTGATAAGACATGCCTTTTGGAGTTGTACTCACACTAAATCTCAAAGGCAGTAAGGTTTATTGCCACAGCTAATACTATGCTTGTGGCTTGCTTTTGAAAGGTATCACATTTTCTTCTTTTCCTGAGTGTTTGAGTATCGATGAGCACAGTTTGATTTGAATGTTTAAGTACAGCAGCATCATCTTCCTGTGACTTGTACTTGTCTGATCAATGAATATGCTTTAAAAATACTTCAGACATAAAATGACTAACTTAAGAAATTGGTTCTTTCAATGCATATCTCTTTAAGGCTTTTTTACCAATGTCGTATTTAATCGATGTGTAATGTAAGAATTTTTCTACGTTTTAGCTTAGGGAAGATGCGTTTGCCACTAATATGTGTTCAAGCTGCCTTTTGTGAAGTGCTTGTCTGTGATTAAATATTTATACACAGGATGGAGCATCAGTAGTGAGATTTGAGAAAACACATTTTGTAAACACAAAATCCATTCTACCTGGAATGTGAGTGGAATGATACAGCTCAGATTACATTTGTGCTTTGGGGTAGTGCTGGAATTAAAGCTGGGGTTTTTGGGGTTTGGTTTTTCTTTTTGCAAGGCCTCATTTGTGGTCTTTTTGCACTTTCCTATTAATTGTAAGCCATGGTGGGTACTTGGTACCTATAGACTGGGACTGAAGATGCTTCTAGACTTGATGTGAACTTAAAAGACTTTCTTAGGAACTTTCTCCCCTTTCTGTTTGCTGAAAGTAGTTGCTATGCTCAGCAAGGCAGCTGATAGGATGCATTTCTAAAGATAAAAATATTTAATATTGAAACACCCTTCTTGGGCAGCAGCTCTTGAAGTTGCATAAAAACTAGATCATGTAGAGTTATCTTTGGGTGGGAGGAAGGAAGAGGGGGATTTTGAGAACTAAGTAATTAAAGATTGCTGCAGTTATGATGTTTTGGGCTTAGAAAATTACAGAGTACTATGCCACATAATTTCAATATGTAAGTGCAAATATTTTCTTTAATGTGTATGCTGTTCTAAATCATTATATAAAGCTGAAGGGAATTTTTGCCTCTTGGAATAAACTTTACCCTAGTCTTAAACATATGTTCTCACTTATTGTTGATAGCTTCTTTAATACCATAAAAAACTACAGCAGGTATTGCAAGAATTCAGTAACTTAATCTTAACCCTTTGAAGTTAAATAATTTGAAATGTATGCCATGCTGATACCTTTATAAAAAGATAATAGAATTAAACCCCAAATCATTATTAAAACTAAAAACAAGATCATTAATATAGCTTAGACTTTACTGTCACAGAAGGGAGTTCTAAGATCTTGAATAGTCCTAGAAATTCTGTGGGCCTGAATTAGTCATCAAGTATTTTCCTTGCTGGTGAAACTTTACGAGATGGAAAAAGCAAGATTTGTATCAAGGTTTTTGGAGTATAGTATTTGTAAATGTATTGCTGTGTAATAATGTTTATACATCAAGACAGCTGAGGAAAGTAGTGTTATGGTTGACTGTGAACTGTAACTGGCTTTTTTATGCCTTTTCAACGGCTTAACTGTTGTATTAGTAAAGTGTTTTTATCTGCTTAATCTGCTGTCAAGCAAAGTCAGTGTAAGATCCGCTGCAAACTCAGTACTTTGGCAACTTGTTCTCTGTTAAAAAATGGTAGAGATGGCATTAGTGGGAAAACAATTACTTGCTTTGTAAGTAGTGCTGTTGAGTTATGACTAAGTATATTGATTTGCCTGGCCAACACAAACTCCAGACGGATTTTTTTATGGCCTTTCCATGAGAGGGTCTCATGGTTGTTTGTTATTGCCTTGGATATGGTTGAGTTCTACAAACCAAACTGCGTTCTGGGGAAACTGAGAGGGTTTTATGATTTATTTTTTTTGCAAATAGATTTTGATGACTGATGTGTGACAGTGGATGGATGGGGGGGGGGCTTGTCCCTCTCTTAGCTTTTAAAAATCTGTTACTTTGCAAAGCTCTTCAATTTCTTTGTCACGGCTTTACCAATAACATATGAAGAAGCTACTGACTTTCAGAAATATATTAATTTCTAATCTTTTTTTTACTATCTAGGCAGGAGAAACTAACATCTGTTCACTTGTGCCAAACATGTTTTTGTTTTTTCTTAAATTGGCATCTTTTCCTCTAACCCCCAAAGGCGATTTGAATATACTGTTCAGAGTTCCTTGCTGCATTTAGAACTTAGGCTGCTAAATCTGTAAAACCCACAAACTGAAGCTGCAATAATGAGATTGAGACACTGAGGCTTCTTCGTACTTTTGAGGTCCAACAGTAATTAACAGAGCACCCTCATGTCTACCCTACCTTTCAGTATTGGCCTCTCCATTTCAGGGAAGGGTTCAGTGGTCACTGCCTTAGTGTCAGGCGTTCCAAGTTAAAATCTGGTAAACTAGTAACAGCGGGACTGAATGATAGCCCAAAATGATTATACTGCTTTGCTCTTCAAGGCTTAATGCTAGCTCTCTTGTCAACCCTGTTAAGAGGATGTTCTGTGGTATCTTGTTTGCCTTTACTGGAAACTTGTATTCGTATTTTTGTTATGGATTTTATCCATTGTATTACAGTTCTAAGCAGAATGACTGGGGCAGAGTAGAAAACAGAAATATAGTAAATGAAAAGATTGAACAATGTCAGTATTTTGGTATTTCTTAAGATGTAGTTATCTCTTACGTGTGAGCTGCTTCTGGGTAGTCTTCCATGTTTTACTGTTTAATGTAATAAAACATGGGCAAAAGCAAGCACTCGTGGTTATTGCATAGAGAAGGGCAGGTGGGGGTGGTGGGAACTGATGCAGCAATTCTGTTCTACTGCTTCAATTTTTCTTTCTCACAGTTACCTTCTTTCGGTGAATTCAGACTCTCAGGAAGCTAGTCTATACAAGTCTATCTATAATGAACAATATCAAGTAGTTTTAGTTATAGATGTGGCTGCCGTGTGCAGCAGCTGTGCTGTTACTGTGGGTAATATTCTAGGTTGGGATGACAGCACTTGTTGGGAAATAGGAATCAGAACTTCCTACTACAGCGTGCAAGCCCAGTAACGTGGTCTTGTTTTCTGCTTATATGTTCGTGGCATACGACTATACAATTTGCTAAGCCAGCAGAAAACTACTTGCTTAGGTTAGCTTTCTGGTTAGCAAGTTGAATGAGCTCTACACATGGTCAGATGTACTCCAGCGTGATTGGTACAGCTTAACCAGAACAGGAGGCAAAAGACCTCATTTAGAACTAATGAGGTATTTGGTGATCAGTTGATCATTTCCATCTGTAACACAAGACTTAGTTTTCCCAGTTTACCACAATGGATTATTGATAACTTGAATGTGAGATGCTGCTGGGTGTTTACTAAATTAGGGTGCAGGCAACTAATAAGAGACCTGAGTGGTGAAAATACTCTAAGAAATCAATTGTTGCAACCTTTTTGGAAAAGGTTTGGATGAACCTTTTTTCAGAAAAATATTTAAAATTTCTAGTTTCGTATTTTAGTGAAAGTATGGATTTCTTCCTATAAATTTGGTTAAGAGCACATATTGACTGAGAGTTCTGACACTGAGACAAAGTTATGTTAAAAAATTTTAGAATTAAGGTTAAAAGGTAAATATGGTTAAATAAGAAATGCATGATACAAAGGCATTCTACTGTGCAACATCTATAAGCAAGCTCTTTACAGTCGTGTTTTTCTGTCTCTAGAGAGGTTTTTCTACAAGGCCAGCTCTTCCTCTGTATCTGTTCAGGCATGTTTGATACTAAGGGCATCCTCTTGTGCTTACTATAATTAAGATAGTGTACTTCTAGAATAGTTTATATGGAGATAAGAATAAGGGGTTGGCCTGCTACTGAGTAAAGAAATGTAACATGATGCTGAGAAAACTGTATGTTTAGTGCACTTGTTGCTTCAGATTTATCTTTATTGCAGGATAAGCTGCAATTACACCTGACCCCAGAAACAGAAGTGTAGGAACTTTCCTTAGATAAGGAAAATAATGAAGAACACTTAAAAGTGCTAATTCGAAAAGCAGGTGAAATTCAAACAAGGTTATTTTGCTTTGCCTGGTTCCTGGTCTCAGAACCATTATCAGTTTCTGTGTATAGACAGATAAAGTTCTTTAAAGAGGGGGAGAAGCCAAGGCAGTACATGTATCTAAGAGGGGCGGATGGAAAAGAACCACTAGAGAACTGGAGACCACTTGCAAAAACATTGCAACGAATATGAACTATTTGGTAAGCTCTTGAAGGAAAAAGTACGAAGGTGTTAAATAGAAATGTGGATTTTTTCCAAACAAAATTCACAAGCGGTCATATCTCCTTTCGTGACATGTTATCCGGTCTTGTTTGGGAGGAACAAATATGGTCTTAGTTTAATGAGCTATTCTAATGATTTTGTCTCTATGAATAGCAAGGAAGTGTTTCTCTAAATACCGTAAAGTTAGTGAAAAACCTTAAATAGTTTCGTGGATCACTGTCAGACCAGAGGATGTCTAGACTCAATGGTCTCTGCAGGGTTCTGTCACTAATTTTGACTTAAGTGAAACATTAAGGCTCTGCAATATTAGCAGCAGATGGTACCAAGCTAAGAATTGCTGCAAGTGCGTTGGAAAACGTGGTTAGGGTTCACAATGATTTGAAGGAAGTTGAGAAGCAGTATGGGGAAGAATATGCCTTTTGTTACGGACAAGACTCAAGATCCTCCTTTTATTGATCATCTCTGTACAAGTAGACAATGGGGGATTAGAATTAATTTTGTGCAGAGGATCTGGGGATGTTGCAGTTAACAAACTGGATGTGATTTTGTTAACACAGATGTTGTAAACAAGTCAGATATACTGTGATATGTAAGAAGGATAACTTTCCATAAATCACATCACAGTCCTTCATTCTAGGCTTAGGCATTCCACCTTACGAAAAGCTAGAGTACTTCGAGAGAGTATACAGGAAAGTGAAGAGAACTAAGTCCTGAAAAGGTAATTATTTTATTCACGGAAAGATTTAGAACTCTTCCCCTTAAAGAACAGAAGGGAGAAGGAAGAGTTGTCTTCAGGCGAGATATAAGCAAGAAGAGAGGAGAGCATTTTTCACTGTAGCTGCTCCGATGACAGAACTGCTGGTAATGTGCTTAAACTGCAACAAAGATGGTGTAAATGGACAGTAGGAAAAAAATTGCGAACCGCTGGAACAGATTGCTTGGGCAGACTGGGGTATTTCCATTTTTAGAGTGCGTTGTAAGGCATAGATTAACTATGTCTAGACCGTGCTTTTCTCCTCCAGTCCTGAGAGGGTGTATTAGCTGATTTATTGAGTTCCTTTCCAACCATTATTTTATAGTATTAGAAAATCCTAGAAGGGTTTCTAGAAAGCAGGGGCATACAAATTAGGAAGGTATCAAAGTGGTTAACAGCATTGGGCCCATGTTAATGACTTTCTCATTTTGTGCTATCTTGGGTCTTGCTATCAAAATCGCACATCTGTACTTCTCATTTCCACTCCCTGCTCTTCAAAGAAAAGTAATTTTGCATTGGGGGAGAGGGGGGAAATACTTTTATAAATCTTCTGGCTCCCTTCCATTTCATGACTAAATATCTTCCAATTGATACACTACGTGTATACTGGTGGCTACAAACTTCCAGAATCATCTTTCTTCCCCAGCTTCATATAAAATTGCTTTGGGGACAAGGGAGAAATTAGGCTCTTCAAACCCCATGGTAAGTTTGATATCAGATTCTGATATTTCAGACTGCTTTGCTCATTACTTTGAGTTAGAATTAAGATATAAAATAAAACATTCCCTTATTAGCAGATACCAGTCTTCATCTTGCATCTTAATTGCTAGCTTTAGGAAAAAGGGCATGCATGAATAAGGCAGTGTAGTCTGGTAGCAGGAACTTGGGCCTGGGAGACAGAACTGTCAGCATCTTAATCTTAGATACGTTGAGTTATGATTTGCTGAAGGGCATGTTTAGTTCCTGGCCCTGTTTTCCACACAGAGAACATAATGGTGTAAGGATTAATTCTTGTCTGTAGGTACAGAGGTGAAAACTCTCACACATGTATCTCTTTCTGCATTAAAAGTTAGTATATAAGTCCAAGGTTTTAATTCATGGATTCTTGGGTTGTGTTTGACTTCTGCTACAGTATCTTCAGGTTAAAGAACAACCATTTAAAATTTTGGTAGGTTAAAAATACTTATCACAGTAGAATTTATTGTGGTATTTTCTGTAGCTTTTGTATATGGAAAATGCAGCCCCTTGTTTTCTTCCTTTGCTTTTTTTTTCTTTCCCACTACTGTTGAAGATAGCTCCTTTCTCAAAGACTTCAGACATATTGTACAGTTGTTTGGCTCCATTCATGATTTATAAGGGTATAGAAAGCTTGCAGAATTTAAATTTTATTGGAATCCCAGTTCTGTTTACCACCTAGCTTTTCTAAGTAAGTAGGCTGCATCAGTATAAACTGATTTGGCTTTTAGCATTGTTACAGCAATACAGCTATCTGATGGATTTCTTTAAGTTCCTTAAGAGTCTGGGGGCCATGCTGGTATGACTTCATTCTGGTTCAACAAACCAGCAGTGTTGAAGAGTGAGAGGGCGTGTGGGGTGTTTAGGGCAATGAAATACCTTTTTTTAAAACTGGTAGCATCAGACTGAAATCCCTGCAGGCTTCTTTCTGCAGGTGCAGGTTTTAAGCTAGGCCTCCACTGATGTTTAGATTTAAATTTATTATTACAGTGTCACCCTACAGGGTTTATAGTTCCTTCAGTGAATTCTTTGTGAAAGACCTGGCATCATTTTTTAAAAGGTTATATTGAATTCTGGTTTCCACAGCACAAGTTGCCATGGATATGTCAGGTTCTTAATGTTTGTTTACAGAGGAATGAGGTGGAGAAGGTTAATGCTAGCTATTTTCACATGAATGTTCTGCATCCAAATGATGCTGTTCTTATTGGGATTTAACTGGCCAGTGAACGTAAATTCTACTGTCTGCTTTGAAAATGGATTAAGTTCACTTTGGAATGAGTTAATGCAGAGATGTTCATGGGTATGTTTTTACTTTGTAATAGCTTGTCAGTTGTTCAGGTTTTTTCCCCTCTGCAGTAAAATGAGCCTGCTGACTGTGTGCCCTGCAGTACTTTGGAGTCCTGTCAATCATCATTTAAATAGGAAGACAATGTATATGCATTATTGCAGTGTCCGGGAACTGAGGAATGCAGCATTGCCGCTGCAAAACCTGCTGTATTTGTGCATCTTCATGAAACAAGGAAAGGTCCCAGACTTCCTGTGATCTGGGAAAAGGGGATGGTGAATTTTGTCTGGCTAAAACCTGGCGCAATAAGGAAATTAAACCATAACTCATGCATGCCTAGATCAAATGTCCAGGAGAGACTACTTACATAATACAACACTTGAAGTATTTTTGTGTTCAGTTCTCTGCCTTCTAAACCATCTGCTTTGCTCCTTCCTAACTACCCATTTACTTTTCTCCTCTTCCGGAACAAGATTCACAAAGATGTATGTGTTTTTGTAACTTCTCAAATCTTGATTCAGAAATACAGACTGCTGACTTTTAAGCCCATGCAAACTACCTGCACAGCACACTAGACTGCTGTTAAGTAACTACTAGAAAAAGTATACAATTAAAACACAAGTCAAACATTAATTTGCTGCTTTCCCAGGTCACACTGGAAGAGGCATGGGCAGGCATGTTTGAAAGCTGAAGAAAATGAACCCTGTCTTTGTTGTAGTGAAGATACAAGTAAACTCATCCTGCTCGTGTCTCATTCTAAACTGTGCAGTCCTTAAGGACAAGGCAAACAACTGCTGCAGGACACACTATGAGCTTTTTTTGTCAAATAAGTCAAAAGAGAAGCCAAAAGTCAAGAGGCAACATAGTGGAAAAGACTGAAAAGGTGAATGTCCTTATGTGGAAAGTGACAGAGGAGTAAGGAAGAAAAACACCTATTAAAGAAGCAGCTCTCTAAAAGATAGATGACTACTTTTAATGGGGCAAAAGAAACAATTAGCAGCAGTTTTCTTAGTAAAATTGAGCCTTGTGTACATGTTGAGATAAACTTAATTCTGGAACTCCACAGCCACAATGGCTCTGTCCTTTTCCACTTCATAATCAAAGGCAGGCTTCTTGAGTGGGGGAGAAGCCTGGGCGTCATCTTTGTCTGAGGATCATCTTATCTGTGTAGCACAGTGCTGTGCACCTATCACTTCCCATACTAGCTCTACTGTCAAGCTTGTTTTAAAGTTCTCTCACATATAAAGCTTATTAAAGGTATTTTGATAGAAGTGTGATAGTCCTTTACCTTGTGTGTTCCACAGATGTGAAATGCTTCTACAAAGGAGTGTCTTGTGTATTTTAAAATGTGTAAATAAAATACCCTCAGTGTGCTAATTTTAGTGCAGTACCATCTGAGCTGAGTTTCCAAACAGAGGTAACAAGATGTTCTGTCATTTTGGTATCCATAGCAATAACCAGAGAGGTGTCTTTGTGAAGTGATAGGTACAGAGATAGATGTGTTTTAAACTATGTTGTTAATAGAAGAGCTTTTGCTTTTATAGATGTAGTCCAAAATGAAATATCTCAAATGATTCATGCAAGATAAATACCGCTTAGCAGCCACCGCCATTAAACATCTTCCTTTTCCATTCAGAATCTGAAACACATATTCTGTACTTTCTGCACCTGTTTGGAAGACATAATTTAGTTGGGTCCTTCCTTGTAGCCAAACATCCAGTCACGAGTGTGTGTCAGGGAAGGAACCTCTCTCACAGTACAGCAAGGCAAGCTGTACTCTAGTTTTCTTCAATACAAGTTCAACTTCTTTGGGAAGAAAGCGGGCGTGGATTTGAAGAGTCTAGTATCACATGTCTAGGGTTAAATGAAGTTGTGAGAATCGTCACTGGAATTGCTGAGAAACACAGATTTCTAGCTTTGGGTTTTGAGGCCTGATATGGTATGGCTCCCCTTGCTGGCTCTAATATTACCAAATGTGCAAATTCAACAGGATGTTATAAAATGACAGTCCTTGGGGATGAATGCCTTTTGCAGTCTATGCTTATTTCATTATATTAGGTGTTGTCTAAACAATACCAAACTGTCTCTTTGCTGGTAATCACTAGTGACCAAAAGCTCTTGGGTTAGTGTGCTCTTATGGCAGTTCAAGCCTACTTTCCAAGTAGATTTCTAGGTAAAAGCTACCTTGTATTTTTTTCTAATCATCCCATATGTCTATTTTCCATACTTGGAAATTGTGCTGTAGGCAGAAAAGCCACTTGGGCTAGTGACAGGGAAAGAAAATCCAAAGTGCTATATACATCTGCTGGATTACTTCATTTTCCATCAACCCTCTTGGCCCAACCCAACAGCTAGCTTCCAAAGCTGACGCTACAAGCCATCAAGATCCTTAATAGTCACAGAGCAATCTCTATTAAATGTTTTCAGATCAACCTTTAATGCACAGTGAGAAAATGCCTCAGATGCAGAGTGTCAGGGGAAAAGGAGATGAGATACTAACTCAGAATGTTCTCTTATTCCAAAAGGGGTGACTATTCCTGTGAGTGTGTTGATATGAAGGAAGCTGAGCAGCTACCATGTTCTTAAGCTATACTTGCCTTCATATCACTGTTATGGGACAGCTTATGTGATATGAGGTGCATTTTGAACTAAATAACCAAGTAGATGAGGCATTAAAGTGAGAATGCTCCATCTATGGAAAGTGTTAGGTTCTGTTTCACTGGGGAAGTCTTTATCAGTTTTTCCCTCATAGTGTGTTCACATAAAAGATTCCCTATCTCATGTGAAAAATTTATGGCTCAGAGAACAAGCTTCAAAATCAGTCTTGATATTCTGAATTTATGAGACTTAATTTTTCAGTATTGCTGTTTCTCCATAATCTGCTTTTGTTGTGATTTTTTTTCTTTTCCTGTGAGAGAAGAATGAATGTGTACTACTGTTTAGTAGATCCACTTTTGAGAAGTTTGTCCCAAGCCATAGATTAGGTTTAAAACTTAAGTCCCCTTGTATGCAGATGGGATGTGGGAGTCCTCTGAGAGCTTGTGATTTGTACTTCTATGCTGCTTTGTGCAAACAGTACTTGATAGCAGGAACTTCTCTCCAACCGTGTTGTTGCAGAGATTTGTTATTCTTGATCTCTGGGGGTATTGCTTGTTTGATCCACATGCTCTTTATTAATCTTCTGTGATGAATGCCTGAGATAAATTAAGATAGGTAGGTATGCTCAGTTTAATAAATAAAGGCATTATTGTATCTAGTTGAAATTTCAAAAGAGGACCTCTTTGCTGGCTAGAGCTATGTATGTGACTGTTCTGTTAAGACTGCCAGGTTTTGAGAAAATTCATACTGACAAATGGTATTTTTATAGTTAGTTTCTTGAAGGGTGTGGTTGAATTCATACTGCTAAGTCTTTTCTCTTTTATATAGATATTTCTCTTATGTGGATAAACATTATGTCTTGATTCTCTCTTAAAGTGGTGAAGAGCAGGTGTGTGGATTTACAAAAGAAAGAGGAATAAGAAATTATTCTTGCTGTCCTTTTTCATTCACATTTAAATAGCTGAACTATTTAATCATGCTGGCTGTTGCTTTTAGAGATCATTTAGCTGAAACTTCGAGAAAGAATTCTTTGCTTCTGGTGCTCTTGATGTGATGTCCATCATCTGTAAACCTCAAAGTCATGACCAAGGCAGAGACCTAAGGCCTTGGATACCTTTTATGTTGTGGGGGTTTTTTGTGAAACGTAAGTGTAGTAGTCTAAAGTATCCCTTTTCTCCTGTATTATTCCTTTCTCCTTCCGTTGTGATTAACAGAAAAACATTTATTAGCTATTTAGTAGTAGAAGTCTATCTTCTAATTTCTGTAAAAGGAACATCTTAAATACGTGAAATTAATTGGATAACTAAGTATTTGTGAAACTCTGAAATAAGCATATAAAAAGTTACTCTTTTCAACGTTGATATGCTAGAAAGAAGGATTTCTACACAGGGAGAGTTGTACATACTTTTGAAAGCATGGAAAGAATGTCAGTGTTGATAAGTAAACTTTGCACTTTCAAATAAAGTAGCAATGTGGTAAGAACTGATGTTATAAAGCCTACTTCCTGGGTGATCAGTGATCTATAACCTTTAATTTCTTGCTATGTATCAGTGTCTACATATTTTAGGGAATAAACAATTTATTTATTTTTTAAAATGACTGAATCTCAACTTTTCTTTTTGGGTTGGAATTTGTGCGCTTGGTATCGCCTTTCGAGCAGGACATTTGCTCTGTTTTATACGTTCCTGGCTAAATAGCACGGATGTGCATGTTAGGGATGAGTACTAGAAAGTCTCTGTTAGGGATTTCTTAAGTATGTACAACTCTGGAAGTGCACAGATGGCTTGCTTGCTCTCCTGTCGTGGGAATAGTTGTTATACACAGACTCTGTCATTCTTGCAGACAGAAACTGTTAACTTTTGAGTTATAATCTTGAAGAGAATGCTCTGAAATGCGAATATACGTTACTAGAGTATTGTATGTATTATAATGACTCATACTTAGAAAAAGCCTCTGGCTTGCCTCAATCCTACATAGCTGTTGTTAAACTTTTATTTCTTTTCCCTGATATTTTAGACTTTTTAGCAGCTGTCATTAATTGTGTGGTTGACCAGTTTGAATGCTAGTTGGAAACAGGTGGTGCATGTTCTAAATATCTTGAGATACAGACAACAGTTAACAATGTTGTCATTGAAAATGTAGATACTTGTGTCAGCTTATGTTGATTTTTGTTTTAGCAGAACTTTGATAGTCTTTGCTGTGGAGAAGTATGTACAAAGCATTCTAAAACAAATTTAGGGGTAAAATGTTGCTGAAACATTAGTTCATTATAGATTGCTAAACCTGTACAAAACCGGCATAGAATTGTAGGCTTAATTGTAGAGGGTATGGATTAAACCAGCAGTGGAATGTCATGACTCTTAGCTGAAAGACAGCTTTGTATGAAGCATTTCATTTAATATTCTATGATTCCCACCCAGAATATTCCTATGTTCGCTGAACGTGGTATGCGTATTAACTTAGAGATACACTTGCATAACACAGTGAAATCTTGTACAAACAGACACTTTGGGAAGGCTGAAACTTCAGACAGGATCTGTTGTTGTGTACCTTATTTCGATAGTAAGAACATCCAGTGTGCAGTAGCTTATCCTGTAGCGTAGCGTTAGTTTTGGGTCTTAAATCTGTTTGCAAATTGAACTTTGTAAACTTGCAGCTAAAAGTGCATAGTTCTGGGTGCACTGTAACTGAAGACTTTAGAGAAAAAGAATCAAATTGAGGCAATTAATTGGCCTCCTTAATTAAATCTGTGGCTGAAATACTCTTATAATTAAATCTTTTTAAAGTATTATCCATATCTCTGTACAATATTGTACTGACTAATCTATTCAGTTGGGTAAATGAGGGTTGATTCAGACCTTTCTCTTAAGCACAGTCCCTAGACCATTAAGCTAGCTAAAATAAATTTAGACATTTGGTTTTCATTAGTGTTGTAACTGAAACAAAAACATTTTAATGACTGATCCCAGAGTATTTTGAAGTTTGTGCAACTTTGCTGGGAAGGTATTTAAATTGTAGTATCAGTTGCACGTTGGCCATTGGCCAGTTTTTCAAAGCTGTTTCAAAGTGAGATGTTGGGTTTCCAGAGTGTTAAAAAACAGGAAAACTTGGAGAGGGGAGAAGCAGTGGAAGGTAGTTACAGTAAAATTTGAACTGGTGAAATGGAGGAGACAGTGATAATATTCATGCTGCACTATAGTTTGCTGCTTTGTTAGAGAGCTGTTTCAGTTATTTGAGAAGAGATACAATTTTGAGCTTTAACACTTGTATTAATAAAGACTCATCTACCCAAGGAATCAGTGTGGTTTTTAGATGGGTTTTTGGTACCTTGAACTGGCACTAAATAGGATCCTGCTTCTAAGGGAAAGAACGTACGTGTTGCTTACAAGATGTAATTTAAAAAAATACTTTTGGGGAAAAATATTTGAGTTGGTCTTGGGAGAGGATGGCAATAAAATCTGATAAAAATTAGCATGACAAATAAAATATTAATCTGTAGCTTTACATTAATGGGAGAAGCTGGAGACTGTTAAAGTGCTGTAAGATGAAGGCCGCTTATTCTGTATCATGTTGTAGTCACAGTAACGTCTCATGGAAAACTTGCTGAAGTTGTTGAAATGTTCTGGGTGATCAGGGGTCAGGAGGGGATCCAGGGACTGGATAGCCAGGGCTTCGTCGTGTCCAAACTGAATTCTTGTGCTTGCTGCTTGGCCCGAGTATGCAGAGTACCAATAGTGGTGTTTACCAAAGTAATCTTAGGGTTTGGTGTTTTTTTTTTTTTTTTCTTGTAGGTGATTTGAGGTTAAATGGCAATTAGAAAAAGACCAGATTACTTCATTTAGGCTATTAAAAATTTATAGTGATTTGAGTGATATATTAAAAATTTATAGTGATTTGAGCTAGCACTTCGAGGGGAAAAAAAAACACTGCTCAGATGGAATTACGAAATTGTCTGTCTGAACAGGTACAGATTTTGATGGGTTCATCTACACAGTATAACCTTAGTTATACAGTGATTTAGCTGTAATTGACTGATGGAAGCAAAGTGTTCCTACAGAAATCCACCTGTCATAAGCAAGAAGCAGTGATCTGAGAGTGGCTGAAAGTCTGGGTAGCTTCTGAGAGTTTGATCTTGATTTTCCAATTGATATGCTTATACTTGATTTTATGTATTGACCTTTTAGGAATAATGTTCTTATGTAGGATGTGTATAGCCAAGCTGAACTTAAGTAAATTATGGTTGTATCTTTTGCAACTGTTACGCTGTTGCGTGTCTGTTCTATTATTTCAATTTACAGTATCTCATGTACAAGATATACTTTTTTCACCGGCTTTCTAAGGATTCTGTAACTTCCTTTAGTAAGTTCTGAAAAGAAATATAGCATTTTACAGCATAAATTTTTACCCAAAGTAGTAAAGTGGTCCTCTGTCTTTTTAGGAGACTGGGTTCTGTGCATGTCGAGGAAGTTTTATTTGAATGCCTGAATCAAAGGTTTTTACAAATGTGAAATAACGTAAAGTTACTGCTCTTCTGGGAAGAGTCTGAAAGGCAGTATGCCTTTCCTTTTCTCCCATATTCTGTCTCTGGGATGTTTCTTCAGTGGTTTCACTGTTGGGATGTTCTAGCTGAATTGTCCGGTCTATTAAAGCTTATAGGGAGTAGCTGCAATTCTGAGACTGAATTACAGGAATGGCACATTTCTCATGTGTGTACAGCGCTGAAAGTGTTGTGTACTTACACCTTCATGTTCTGTGAATGGAAATAATGGAACAGATGCAAATGCATGTTTACTTTGGTACCTTTAGCTACAAGTGAGAAATCCAATACCGTATTCACATTTATTTAAGTTCTTTTTGCTAGGCCATGTAATAATTATCTGAGCACAAGATCATAATAGAGATAAAGATTTTTACTATCTCCTGTGGTTAAACTGAAGATACCTTGCCTGAGCTGAAGATTTTTGGTAGTACTAGTTGTGTGTTGTTCAACATATGAGAAGAATACTGAAGGACTGCATAGTTTGTCATAATTCAGTGTAGGGAAGATAACTTCATTTTGTGAGCATGAAATGCTAGAAACTCATATATAATTGATACTGTGCTTTGAAACTGCTTCAGCCAGATGTAATTTTTTTATGTTCCCCCATTCTAATAGTCATTAGATGTTTTTTAAAAAAATATTATTTGTAAAAGATTAATTTTAGAACTTAATTTCTTGAGAGTATTTACTTGAGACTTATTACTGTTTGGTAGCACCATAATCTTTATGCTGAAAGTAAATGTTATCTTGGTGTTGGTACTAACATGAAAAGAAACATCAGATCTACCCTAGGGCATGAAAAGGCTTATTAATAAGGGGAGAGCTGTCCAGAATCCCTTTGCTATACCAATTTATTCACTACTTTGTTTTAATATTCTGGTAGTTTGAGTAGAGATGAGATAGAGATGGTAGAGGAGTGAGTATTAATAGTAGTGAGCAGGCTGAAAGAAGTGATGTCCTGATTTGAACAAGGCCTGTCAGAATGCCGGGTATGTATAGGAGGAATGATGATGCTCTTGTGAGTGTAGAGGAACGGAATAAACAGGAAGAAAGAGGGTGCACCATTAAAAAGCTGGAGTAAAAGCAAATTGAGGACAAATGAAGAAAGTATATGGGGTGTCTGGGGAGAAGTAGCAACGAAAAATAAGATCTGTCCTCGATAGAGAGAGGCATTTAAAGAATGCAGAAATGGCTGTGTTGAATTTGACTTGTAATCTGGCTGCTTACTGTGTCATCTCTGGTGTCAGCTGCTGCCAGAAGCTTCAGGGTCTGCAGAAAGTATTGTGGTAGGCAGTTGGGGAATCTGTTTGGTGGGGCAGCCTTGGCTTAATGGTTTAGGAGAGAGCTCATCCTAGATAAGTTTAGCTGTTTAAACGGTTAAGGACCTAGTCAGTGCTAGTCATCCAGGCTCCCTTTAGAAGAAATGAAGAGAGACTCTCACTTTAAATGTCATTTTCAAAGACAGCATTAAGACACATGTTTCAGCAAGCAGTTAAATGCTTCCTGTTCTGGAGGTGAAGTTGCACACTGCAGCTAAGCCAGTGTGATAGCCTTGTCTCTGCACTAGCTCTGGTATGCGTCAGGTCCACCTTTGAGTCAGCTTGGCTTGCCAACCAGGGAGAAATATAACCTAGTATGAGGGGGTCCAGGGGAGAATGGTTTTCTGTGATCTTTGCCAGTAGAAGCAGCTCAGTTCAGGGGCTGAAGAGCACCGGGGCTGGTGGGGTAGGGACGTGGCTGGAATCTTACCGTAAGGAATCTTATCACCTTAGAGAGGGTGAAGTTACTTGTTATGGTTTGAGCCCTAGAAGTGAAAAGCTTAACATTTTAAACATCAGATTTTTATCTCTCTTCTAATAGTCTTTCTGTTGGCATTAATAGTATGAGCAGCTAAATGTTCTTGTCAACCATAAAAATTTGCAGTGCACTAGATCTTGCTGTATTCCATGTTTAGCATCATGTGGCAGTGAATTCTAAAGGCTGATTGGTTTCAAAGATATCAAGGTGCCCAATTTAGATTTTTATTGAATGTTCTCTTGTCATGAGCGTTCAACTTGCTTTACTTCTGTTGTACTTCTCTGCACTGTTAGGCTGCAACTGGGAACAATATTCTTTCTAATGAGACCCTGAATGTGGAGCTCCAGTAAGAGCAGCAACATCTGGCTGTAATAAGGTTTTGCTCTCTTTCTCCTGCTTTGGATTTCTATGTGCCAAATGCTTGGTGGCTTCATCCAGCTGCATTTTGCTCATAGGACATGAGGTGTGGGGAAGAATATGAAGGTGCTGTATGCAAACGCATGAGATGCAGGCAGCTGAAGGGAAAACAATATAAGGTGGGAATATAACACGCAAGTCTCATGAATGTGTGAGATTACTTAACTCTTTGAGACAATGAGGACAGAAACTCCCAATTCTGGCTAAGTTCTTTGTGCAGTTATTCTCCATATAGTTTTTAGTATGGTGCACTCCTTTTCTTTGCAAGGTAAATGATTTCTTTAACTTCAGTGTCCTTTGATATAGATGCATTTTTTTTTCCCTTCGCCTTCTGGGGAAGTATTATAGTCAGAATGGCAAGAGTGTTGTTTTACTAGGGAGAGTTAGGTTGGAAGTTAGATGGAAATTCTGTGATTGGGAATCAGTTTCTTGATGCTGGCAGAGAAGAATAAAAGCAGGGGCTTAGAGAAAGATGCTGCAACACTGACAAGAACTTTCCTTTGAGAGAAGGACCTGAGGAATCAATTGAGAACAACGATGAAGTGGTCTCAGGTGGCAGTTGCATTAAAGATGCATTCTGCCAGTACAGTAATTGGCTCTCTAAACAAGAGCTGATCAGATGAGCCATTAGTATCTCTAAAGAACTGGAAGCAGAAAAGTTGAATGAATTAGATTTAAAAGGCAATTAAGTAAATGAGGATTCTTTTTACTGAATCTCTTCATTATTTTCATTATTTTTCTTTTAATGATTGTCATATTTGGTTAGTTAACGACTCTGTTACAAAGCGGGTAGGACAACTGAATGAGTTAAAATATACTGCAAATAGAAGTGCATCCTACTGCAGAGGTGAAAACTTAATTAATGTCCTTGTACCTTGGTGGGTGAGATGAAAGTTCAGTAGAAGCTGTGGAGGATGAGGTCCTGCGGTAGGGGAGGGTGCGCCTTTAAGATTGTACCAATGCCTAACTTAAACATTGATCACGTCCTTGGAAGCAAAATAATTTCCGTGTGATTCATGGATTTGTTGAGTTGGGTTTTTTCCTTCTTCTGTTTGCTTTGTTGCTTGGATAAGTGATGGAGTGAAGTCTGGAGGTGCATGTAGGAACACTTACTTGAAATGCAGAAGTAAACCTTTTTGCATTTGACGAAAGGAAAAATACAGCTGTCTGGGTGAAGATACTGGCACGATTTCTCTATAGAAATGGAAAACGTATGGGTTTTTTAGGTGACAGAAGATGGAGTAAAACTCGCAAATAAAACTTGCATGTATGTGCTTTCCTGCTTCCCATGTTCACATTAACCCAGTTAAGATCTTTAAAGGGACAGTGACTGAATACCAGGCTAGAAATAATTACCTTCTGCATTTCCAAGCAAAACAATACAATAGTACCTACAGATTAGAAATCTTTTCTCTCGCTGGTCTGACAGCTTTTTGTGCTTGACAGCTCTTTCTGAGTAGCAGTTTTCATTTGTGTCTCTCTGGCTGTTTGCATCCTAGTCCAGTGAAAGGATGAGAGGCAATGGGCACCAATTAAAGTACAAGAAACTTCATGTAAATATAAGAAAAAAACCCCTTCTTTTACTATGAGGATGACCAAACAGTGGAACAGGTTGCCCATAGAGCCTGACTGTCTGTACCCAGCTGTGTTGATATACTGTGTGTTCTTTGTGTAAGCCATGGAAGTTTTAATCATTTAATTGCGAAGCAGTACTATGATAGGGAAAACAGTGTCCAACGCTAACTACTTCTACAAATTTACTCTATAGTAATACAAAATTGCAGCTCTTGGAAGTATGAGATGGATTATAAGAGACATAATTTGTTTGGAAATCAGAAAATTTAGCTATATGGTTGCAGAATTGATGTTGTAGGGATAGGGCCTCTGCTATATCTGAAACTTATCTTAAAAATGTATCAGGGACTCCAAATGTGAAACTTTACTCAAACAGTAAAAAAACTTCCATAGTTATGAACTTACGGCTCAGATAACTTCTAGGGGAAATGTTCCCCATAGAGTTGTCCATCTTGTGGCAGTCATATACTTTTCTCTGAAGAATCAGCTGTTGTGTCGTTTTTGAAGATTGAGAAGTCTGTTTTCTTGTGGATTCATTCAGCACAATCATTACTATATTTCAATCACAGAAATACCTAGTTGTATATACAGCAGTGTATAATATTGTAGCTAGTTTCTACAAGAGAAATTACTTCATGAGCTACAGAAGGCAGTAATGCCTTTTCTAATCCATAAATAAGCATGCTTCAGTACCATTGCTAATGGTTTCTCATAACTTGACAAATGTTGGAGAGAAGTGTGTAATTTCTGTACTGATTTACATGAAATTTCTCTTACTGTAGGTGTACACCTGTCTAAAAACATGCAAACCAAACTAACCTGTCTCTGAAATCCTCAAGAAAAAGGACTTCTGGCTCATCTTCTGGAGCAAGGGGATTCTTAGTTTTCTTTTTCTTATTGAACATTCACTTTCAGTTGTCCGCTACTGCTATTGATGACATTAAAGATTCCAGAAACTAAATTTTAACGTGATTAACCTGAGACATTAAGCAGAGATTAAGTTAAAATGTCTTAAGCATTCTTGGTTCATGGAAAGTAGAGCAAATCAGCAGATTGTGAAATCGCAATCGGTCTGTCTCAAAGTTTTAAGCTAGGAGTGGGAGTGCTGGAATGCCGAATTTCTGCCTCCACCCCAACTTTTCTCTTACTTTTCGAGAATTTGTACTGCACTTTTTCAAAGAAAGGTCGTGAGTAGGAATATAGTCCTCTGCTGTTCCTGAGTGTTCAGAGTCCTCTACAAGGGGAGAGTGAGTCGAGTGAGAAACTGCTTTCCCTCTTTCCTTTACATCATCCTTCCACCTCCTTGTTTTTTCAGTATGAGCTGGTGTTGCAGACACTACTTTTTTTGCCTACTCTTGTAGTGACTTGATGGGTAAATTGCATGTTTTGAGGGTTTAGTGCAAGAAGCCTAGTTTTTGTTTGTGCTGTGCTGTAAAATGAAAGTGCGCAGTTCCAATGTTGCCGCTTATCTTAACAATTACAGGAGAAAGTGATATGTGTATTAGTCCTCTATTTTTGCTACAGTCTTTAGTCTTTTTATTATTGTAGTAGTCTTTTAATTTCTCAAAGCTGTATGAGTGTCTTTTCATAGCTTGTTACAGGGCGGGGGGAATGACAAATCACCTCCCTAGCCTTTACTTTCTGCCCTATCCAGCTTTGCTGCAGTCCATAAGAGCATGTCCTTCCTGGGGAAGGGAGCAGAGTTTTTCAAATGCGTTTCAGCTCTGAGATAACTTGGTGGCAACAGCTGCTTCCATCTCTGTACATGTGCAGGAAGAGATGTTCAGCTGAACAGGCGGCATTCTCTTTTTATTGTGGTATGCATAATGCTAGCATATGTTCTCAGTTTGCAAATCTGCAGAATATGATGTATTTTTTCTGAAGCTCATTGAGCAAAACATGACTGAAAAAGAGCGTATATATATATTTGTATTTTAAAAACAAACAAACAAAACCAAAAAAACCCCTGAATCTTGTTGCGGTAATTTGAAGACATGACTTACTTGGTCATCTGTCAAAATTACTTTCTGTTGTAAAAGACAGGTATGTTATTTTCCGTTCTGTGTATTCCATCCTACAAGTGAAATATTGCCTTCTGTCTGGGTCTCCAGAGAAGGAGCCAGGGCTTTTGGCTTGTACTTCCAGTTCTGACAGTGCACCTAGAATCTATTTGCAACTGGCTGACATCATCTCAGGCAAAGTTTCAATTCACTGAGCCCATGCATCTCAGTCCACAAAATGTGTTTTTAATGCAAATCTATCTGTTTAGGCATTGGGATATAGTCATTACAAATTCAGAATTGCGGATTTTTTTATTTAAAAAAGCTGAAAACAACAAACTGAAAAGTAGGAATTCTCTTTTAGGATAAAGACAAATGAATTTCCCCTTCTCCTTCTAAAAAATCTGGATCTTATATACTAGCTGCAACTCCTTTATGCCAAAATAGTGGCCAGTGGCCCTACTGCTTGTGTTAGCTCATGTTGCAAAACAGTAGCTAACTTGAACCCCAGCAGCCAATTCTTTTATTTGACACTGTGGTTTAAACACTTGTTTCACTTGTGCTTACAGACTGAAGGGAAGGAATGGTGTAAGTTCCACTTCTGCACCAGACAAATTGGATAAAATTAATATATTGACAACTTAGCTTTTGTGGAGAGGAGTTTTGACTTGGAATCTTTAGAGTGAGACAGTGAGCATGAAGGAAGAGTTTATTAGAAATAATCAATGTTCAGGGTAATCCAGGCAATGTAACATACGTATGGCACAGAGCAGTGTTTTCTTGATTGTCTGCAAAAGCTTGGAGTTTGAAAGTAGAAAATTAACAGACAGAAGAAAGAAGCTGAGATATTTGCACACATGATATATCAACAAAAGTAGTATCATGTATGACATGAGCTGGAGGAGAGACATTAGGCACACACTTCTGAATTTGACCAGGACTAGTTCAGGTGCAGTACTACCTAAGGTCAGCTAGAGAGAAGACAAACTGGATTTGCAGTACCCTGCAGTCTGCACAGAAAGATTAGGAACCATGGCATAACTAATGTTTAAAACCATTCTAATTATGTTTAAGGTATTTGGAGCCAACAGCTAAGTTCTGCTGCTTGCAAAGAAATATTTGTATATGGGCATAAAGAATGTTAACTGAAAAAAATGAAAAGCAGACCTGCTCAAATATTCTGTCAGTCTGTTGTTAAGTTTCTTGTAGAGTACAGATCTTTTTATAAAAATCCATATTTTATTCAAATGCTGTTTGAAGTACTGACTTTCCCCTTTTGCAATACTGTATGTTCCAATGATCAGTATAGACACGTCCCACTTTGAAGTGGTCTATGCTTAATTACCTTGTTGAAATTCCAAGCAGAGCTTCCCTTTAGAAATTTACACTGAGATTCCTTCCTGCCCTCGTGAGGCTAATTAGTTCAGACACTGTTTATTATCAATCCAGGTACAACTACTGCTTTTTAACTCTCTTCCAAACTTCAAGAAAAATTGGATTTCATAGAAAAAAGTAATTTAGAAAGTTTTAAGTGGCATGATATTCGGATAATGAGAAACTTTGTTCTAATCTCTCTCTTTCAGGTATCCTTTGCAGAGATGTGATCTTGGCAAATGAGCACAGATAGTTTGTACTAGTTAATTTTCCACCTCAAGTAAAGAACATGTAAACATGAGATCATATTCCTGACATAAATCAGGGTTTAAGAGTATTAGAAATCTGCCATCAGCTTGCATAGGTATTTAAGTTTTGATTATTTAAATTATACAGATTTGATTACGTTTTGGGTACTGAGTAAGGTAATTTATATTCATGTAGTGGGCAAGATCAGCATGACGCTTACAGTTCCTCAGACTGCTAATTAATGTAGCTTTTCACCCAGTGCAAAATGTGTGGTAGAGGCCTTGATTGGAATATGCTTGGGAGTTCTCTGACCTGGTGGTAATCTTCAGGGTATGCTGAAATAACTTCAGGGCATTCTTGAAAGCAAGTCTGCTCCCTTCTCATCACTCCTGAGACTTATACTGAGTAAAAGCTTTTTACTGTGGAGAAATGAGATTTCTATTTAAAAAAAAATTAGAATCTTGATGGTTAAGTGCAATGGAAACAGGCTCCTGTGTGCCCAGAAATTCTTGACTCTTCGAGACCGTCAGTTCTGAAATTAAGCCACCCATTCAATTTACATGAGCAGTGAAAAAGTTGCCTGATAACTTTTTTTTTAGCGGATACTGCCTGAAGCTGGTTATCAACTAGCATGTTAGAAAACTTCATTTCTCACTCCTAATCTCTAAGCTATATCGCTATTTTCTGAAACCATTCTGCATGCAGTATACTTAGTGTTTTGGTATCTCATAATTTCTCAATCCTTGCTTTCATGTTAAAAAGCCATTTAAAATTTTCATTATTTCTAATACTCAGAATTATGGGCTAGTAGTAGTTGGACTCCCTGGATAACAGTAGAGTGAAGTTATTTGTAGCTCTACGGTTCGCTCAAAAATAGCAAAAGAATATGGGACTTTTCTGTTGAAACAGCATCGATATGACCGGTTCGGGTGAATTATCAACGAAGTATGTGAAGAGAATGACTACAAGCCTAAACTCTCCTCTGTTCAGAGAAAAGCTATGCCATTTCTGTGGCCCCAGGTAGTCACTGCTCAAAAACAATTCAAGTCTACAAAAATTCTGTGAGAAAGCTAATGGATGCCTCCAGATGCTACCAGCCATAAGGCTTTCAGGAAAGGAAAATGTCCATTTCTACCTTACATTTCTGTGATGCCAGTTCCAGTAGCTCCAGGATAGACATCGGCTTTTCGTAGTCAAAGAACTTTTTGTCTGCTTGTCAAGATTGACAGATGAGGAAATTGATGTGACTGTCACTTCCAGGTAATTGAAATTATCCTTGCATCTGACCACTTTAGGTGACTTCTCCAAGACAGTGGTTTTCTTTCATAACCTACACAATATGTAACCAACTGCTAAGGCAGTAGGGATGTCTGTTCCATCCCTACTGCAATGGGTATCACCAGCCAGTGTACATCTGTCCCATTAGTTAGGTGATCCAGCTGATACTTTTTTCTGTTCAAACTCATAAAGCAATATCCAGATATAAGAATGTCTGTACTGAACAGTTGTCATAAGTTGAAGGTAGCTGAAGGCAGCAGTGTTCTGCAGGGGGGCAAACTGCTGTTGCCAGCCTATTCAGATGGCAAATTCAGTTCATGTTACCAATGATAGAATGTGTTACACATTGAAGAATGGAGCCAAGAGCTGCTGTTAGGAGCGGACTGAAATCAGTGAGTCGATTCCAAGGCAGGACGTGCAGCTCTCCTAGCCGGGTGGTGTAGCAGTACAGGGGAAGCAACAGATACCCTTTGTTCTTGCATTTTTTTGGGACAAAATGTGTAGATAACTGGTAATTTGACTTATCAAAATTATATGCACCCATGTTTCTCTATTCTGAGAGTTTATGAAAAGCTTTGTTTCTCTCAACTTCCCCCCCCCACCCCCCCCAAGTACAGTGGGTTGTATGAGCAGGAAGGGGTGGGAGAATCTGCCCTGACAAAGGAATTTCTAAAACTCATCTTGAGCTTTTCCTGTGCAAAAAGCATAATCAGTCAAGAGTGGGCAAAAGTTCATGCTAACGCAAACAAGATGGTGAACTTGGATGGAGATGGAGAATGTTGCATGTGACAGCAGCCTTTTCAACACATGCATGCAAACAGTGAATCAGCAGTGCCTAGATAGCAGACAACAGCAGTGTCATGGGATTTCTTAAAACTGTGTGTCATACAATAGATTTATGACTTACAATGTCTCAGTGCTTTAAGGCTTTTTCTAATGTGCAAAAAACATGCACAGGTTTGCATGTTGAAATGGTCAATGTGTTTGTCATGTTAACCCTTCTCAGGACAGTGAACTTTCATGTACAGCAGTTGAGACACACAACCTCACTCCATATTCAGACTTAACTTTCCGTTTTGGAAACTAAGTGTATGTGTATTCGCATATATCTCTGTGCTACCTCTGTCTCTTGATGTGCTGGATTTGTTCTGCTTATAACTTTTCAAGTAAACCAGACATAACTGGCTAAAGACCCTTAATTTCTCTGCTTGCATGGAATCCATTTTGCACTGCCTGGGATGTAGGATGCGAAGTCAAATATTGCAAAACATTCTTCCAAGCTGTGATAATGAATGCCTGATAATCTTAAGTCTCCAGTGATTCTACTGATCAAACAAGCAAAATCCTTCCACAAATATTGTGATTTCTCTCAAATTGATAACAAAGTTAAGTCAACTTCTTGCTTGTGACCGGCTGCTTTGGGAATTTTTGCTTCTTTTTGGTTTTTCCTTTTAAGGAGGGAAGTAAGTTTTGGGGTTTTTATTGTTATTATTTCCAGCCCATATCTTGGCCAGATCCTTGGGTTCCAGCCTGATGATGATGTTCAGTCTCTCTGCTCTCCTGTAATGTTACTCTGGTTCCTAGGCTGATTCACCCTAGCCAAGTACTTTCATTTTCTTCTCAGAACACTTTTCCAAAAGGCCAAAAGAAAGGATTTACTTTCAAATGCGTAACACTTTCAAATGCGCGTTTCCAGCGATGCTGGGTGTTTGACTGAGCCCTTCCCATTAAGGGCAAGTTGAGGTCCTGCTTTGCCATGTGTATTTTTGTTTTTATTTGTCTGATCTCTACCTGGTTCCGACTTACAGCTTATTCTTGTGGCATTACTGAGAGGCTATCCTGTAGTTGGCATACCAGTTCTGTTTGCTTCCTGCTGACCTCCCATCACAAATTCACAGAGGCTGTCTGAGCTTCTAGCTGGCAAGCCACGTTTTGGATGCTGAAAGGTGGTATCCAACTTGGTGTCTGTTTTGTTCTGCATAGGTAGTAATGTGGGGAACTTCATTGAACCAGGTGCTCAAGAATATGCACAAATAGTGGCAGTGGTTGGGCTAAAACCATCTAAGTGCCTAAACATAGTGTAGTGAAGACATGCCTGTAACTAAAATCCTGTGATTCCTTCCTTGACAAGAACCTGTTTGGAGCATAGCCTCCATTCAGTTCTGTTGATATTTAGGATTTTTTGTGTGTCAAATCAGCAGTGCTCAATTCTTCTACGGAACTCTCATTGTTTGGATTGTTTCTACCTGCCTGAGACTATTGCTTTAAAAATATTTTCAAAAGGAACACTTTCTATGGCACTTTAAGTCAATGTTCTGTTTGATTATATCATGAATAATTAAGATCATTTGCTTATTATCAGTAATAATATTGGTATATAAGTTTTTGTATTTATTTCTTCAGTGGTGAATGCACTTTTGTAAAGATAGTTTAGAACCGTGTACTGAAAAATCACTAAAGACTTATCTGCTTCATTTTTTCCTAACTTTGCTATTGAAAACGCAAAATAAGTAGATACCCAAATTGCATTCCAGTATGACCTACTAGCAGGCAAGAGGATTTCCGCTTCACTGCTGCGGTTCATTAAAGAGTTGTAAACAGAAATGCTGCAAAAGTGTACTGTGGGCATGTGACGAGAGATTTCTGATAACCTGAAGGCCAGCTCCCAAATGATCTTATTAATTCTGTGAGTAATCCGGGGAAAGTCAGTAGGGTTTCTTTGACTTTTGCCCTCCGAGGTTGCAGTTTTTACAGCTTGGAGCAGCTATTAGTAACCATAGCTCTTGAAGTGTAATTTAAAAAACCCCAGGAAATGTTCCTGTTTTTCTTTCTGATGCAGTTACAACTGACAATTCCTCTTCCTTTAGCCCCTAATTCACTGTGCCGCTGTTCCTGGAAGCCTGTTTGGAATGTTATAATGAAGTTTTTCACTTGCCTGAAGTCCATCAAATGTAACACATGAGCCTGTTTTCCAGTGGAGAGACTTCATTCTGGGTGCAGTCAGCTGTTTCTCATGACTCACACCCTTGGCTGGCTAAGGAAGGAAAGGTCTGCTTTGTGCAGGCTCTGGGAAATTCATGATTTTAATTCTTCTGCATTGGGAAGGCTTCTGTTACAGTTGTCAGCTCATTTGTGTTCAAGGTAACTAATCCAGGACCAGAAATGGACATCTTTTCTAGCTGCTAGTGACAATTAAAGCATCGATTAAAATTTAGATTGTAGGAAATCTGGACATAAAGTGTCATGTTTTGTGTGAGGGATGGAAGAAAAGTGCAATAAGTATTTGCATCTTTTCTTGTAAACATGTTCTCTTTTTTTATCTAGCTTGAAGTTTATTTTTTCTTCAGTTTCCCTTTGAGAATTATTTTCAGTATCATTAAAGTCTTATCTTGAAGAGTAACACAAAGAGCTACTTCAAATTGCTTTTCTGCTTATGCAGCGCCTTTCAGAGTGGCATCATCCTGCCTAGAACTGTGCTACCTCTTTCCAGGTGCCTTTTCTCCTCCTGTTCCATTTTGCCTCTGCTCTCCAGGGTTGACATCATACAGTGCATTGGAGAGGGCAAGATTCCTGAGAATATCAGACATTAACTGTTTTGAAAGGCTTGTATCTGTGGCCTAGTGTCTGGATGTTACTTATAATATATACAGAACTGTTAAATATATATATAAACATTTCCCATTGAAGACTGTTCCTTACTATGCAAATTAACCTTGGCTGTTCTTTAAAACTGCTGCTCTTTAAAACTGCTTTTCAGCTCAAGGTAGGCATGCTTACCTTGCTATTCAGTGTTAGCAACATATTTCTTTGATGCATATCCACATAACTTTGACACTATTATAGTTTTCCAGTTTAGCTAGCTGCCTTACCTCTCTGCTTTTAAGTCAGATTTGGTTAAAGTATACCCTTTTAAACCAGATAGATGGGAAAGCACATAATTTGATACAACAAAGTTTTAAAAAGTTTGATCCAGTCTTCAGTAGTATTTAACCTTTGGTTACTGCAGTTAGGAGATTATGAAAGGTTCAGATTTTTTCCAGCTTTTTGAAATTTTCTGATAGTTACTAGTTTTGAAACCAGCAGCTGTGTTACTCGATGCGTCAAACAAGTAGATAATATTACTGTGATTAAACTTATCTTTGGAAATATTTTCCATTGTTTGGTATCTGTTAAGCCTAATAATACCAAAGTCACCCTGAAAAGTCGTCATATTCATTATAGGTGGCTAGTATTATTTTTGTTAGCAGCTTAGAAAAATCACAAAATCCGGTAACGCTATTAGGAAGCATGGTTTTTTTCTCCAGATAGTTTTGATAAGAAAAGCTACCTTCTATAGCTTGCTCATGAACTAATAGATTGAGAATTCATATTTGATTGTTTTCCTACTAATTCGCTTTCACTTATCTGTCATTGTTCTTCAGAGACTGAAAGATAACAATGTCTTCATTTCGGATTTCAGCCAAAGGTAAATACAAGTTAACCAATGCATTGTGTTTACATCCCAGGACCAGGCCATAGGAAACGTATCACTCACTCTATTACATATACTGTATCTAGGATGGCCATTGATGGTGTTTAGGCTTATTCTCCTTTGTGCTTGTCTCTTTTTCTAGTTAAAAGAATATAAGGTCAATCTTATAGTTTCTTAAATAGTGTTAGAAATACGTTAAAGTATGTAAGAAGTATTTCCAAATTATAGTTAGTGACATACAACACACCTTGGCTTACCTGCTTTGTAAACCAGACTCGTGATACTTGCAGGGTTTAGATAATCAAAGGAGATATAGCATTTAAAGTGTTTCACAATTGTCAATCGTTTTGAATTCTGGTACTCTTGACTGATCACAGATCCCATTACAGATAGGTTTGTGTGATGTGCCTTTATGCCTTCAGTAAGCATATAGGGCAGGCTTCTAGCTGTTCAGCTCCGAGTTTTAAAAGGTAGAGGTGAAGAGTTGTTCTTTTTTCTTTCCTTCTTATGATTTCTAAAGCAGCTTTTATACGTATGAAAAAAAGTTTAAGAAAAATAAGTACCTACAATTTGCCAGTATCGACTGTTATTTTTAAAGTTCCGTTTTCAAGGGTTTAAAGTTCTAGCACTGGTTTTTAATATTTTCTTTTAGAAAGGTAGGGGCTTTGATGATAAATTGCTAGTGTTTGTTCAGTGGTCTTTTGATAGTTTAAAGTAGTTGACTGGCCTGATCTGAAATTGGTGAAATGTAACTGTATTGTAACTTACCAGTTGAGCAAGAATCATTTAGAAAGGTTTTTCTGAAATACTTTCTTGGTGAAGTCAGTCTGTAAAAACAAAATAATTTTAATGATGACTTTGAATATTACAGTTTCTCACGAATCTCATGAACAAAACTTCTGATTTCCTCTTACAACCATTTCCCTTAGGAGGATAAATAGCTTTGAAAAAATCTTAGCCTATGTTGGAAAACTCAGCACATGCCTCATCAATGAGCTTTACGGTGCCTGACACTTCAGTGTTGTGGAAGGTGCAAATGCAGTGCAGGTCACTGCAATGATTAAAAGGTGAAACTAGTTAATGAAGTCTGTAGAACCTGTGTGCCCACAGAAACTTCTTGGTTTTATGTTAAAACTGTCTTGCACATCTAAACTTCTTGCAGTGATAAATAGTGTTTATGCAGATCGGTATTCTACACAGTAAGATTGCCTACAGGACAGATGCAGAGATTTCTTCTTTCTTATTTAGACTGCTGCTTCTAGAAATTAATCTTCTGAGTTTCTGGTTTTGCTGATTCAGAAGATTTTGTAATTAGGAAAATTCAGAAACAGGGAGATAAATATAAAAATAGAAGCAGGAGATGAGAAAGAAGCAAAAGTCTATATAAAAGAAAGAAAAATGGTGCCATACCTGGAGCATCAGGAGAGACAGTTATTGGTAGACTGGCAGAGCTGTGCGAAATGGGTTTGGTAGTAACACCCATACCTCTGAAATATTATTTTTCTGGTTTTATAGAAATTATGACTTGTTCATAATTATTTTGCTGCCTTAGATGGAAAAGCAGATTTTGGCAGCCCCTGCTTTCTTTCCTCTTTTCTGATTTGCCTGTGTGGTGTTCTGAGTTGGATATTGAGGAACTGTAGCTCCCCACTGTGCAGAAGACTGTTTTTATTTTAAGTTTCATTATATTCCTGTGTCAATTACTACATACACTTGTACAGATTCTTAAGGAATTCTGGAATATATGGGGACGATGATCTCATTTAGATTCTTATCCCCCAAGTTTTCAGCAGCCATAAGGGGGGGAAATCCAACTTTATCAAAAGAATATGCACACAAAGAAATGTTTGCTTTATAACAAAAGAGGCTCAGTGCTGAAAAAGATTTTCTGGAAGGATTTCCTTCTAGTTAGAGTGCATAATTTGACAACTTTAAAATGAAGAATACTATAATATATTGATACTTTTATTCACAGCTTCAGCTAAGATGGCATGATCAATGGTTTTAGCAGGTTTTAATTAGCCTTCTGTCTGTTCTGTTGCAACAGGAGGAATAAACACCTTAGCAACAGATTTCTGTTAAGTAGGAGAACTTAACTCAGTCTCTGCTTACAAAAAGAAGAAAAGAAAAACTGCTTTTGTCTCAGATTACTCCATAGTATCTTCTATGTTTATATCTCCTTTTAGATTTACTGTAGCTTAACTTGTTAGACTATGGGTTGATTTAATAAATAAATAGGATACGGAGCGTTTCTCTTGTAGATCACTTTGCTGAATGCGTGTGATGCCAGTACAGACCAAACTGGCTTCTCCCTTTGGCAGCAGTGGCTAAGCTGTCCTTGTGTAGACTCCAAAACATTCACTAGCCATAAAACTGGCACTTGTTTTCCTTTTTCATGTTCTTTAATGCTTGCATTTTGTTTGTCTTTCCTTAAGTTTTTTGATTAAGCTTTTACTTCTACTGAATCCTTATCTATAATGACAGTTTAATTTTTTGGAAGATAAATTGAAGTGGCGTATACAGTAAAATAACTTTTCAACAGCTTAGTGCTAAATGTTTCCAGATATAGATGCAATTTAATCACATTTACACTTTATGAAAAATGGAAATCTGCAGTTCTCTAAGGAATATTTATTAATATCGTTAATGTTTGTCATTGTACATGAGGAAAGTATACATAATCCCTCTGTGTTAGAAAGACCCTTCAATTTAAATTTATTAGAGATTACTTTACCCTGTCATGAACAAAGTGTCCCCTAAATCCAGTTCCCTCCCACGAAAGCGTGAGAATTTCTCCACTACTTGGGGTCTGTGCAAATCATCTGCACTACAAAAGAACCCTGGCTCCTTCCATTTTAGGAATCTGGGAAGGGTAAATATTTAGAAGTGCTGGCATAACAATAGCAGAAGTAGAAGGAAATTAAAGTTTGGGATCCAGTGCTGAGACACGTTTGGCTTAAACTGTGGGTGGAAAAAAGAAAAGCTTTTTAGTAAATTGGTGCAAGGTGGTGATTTTCATTTTTGAATAAGGTATAAGTGGAACTCTTCTATGTAGAAGATACTAGCCAGTTTCACAGACAAGAGGTCTCACTTTTGAAAAGGTAGCCTTTTTAGTTCTTGGTTAGGTTTTTTTGCTTTTTCTGTCAGACTGGAGTATGTTGTTGTTCAGTTACTCTGACAGGTCACAGGAACTAATATTTCACTGAGCAAAGACTAGCGCTGTTAAGTGAACAAGTCTTTTTATGGAAGACCACTGCTGGTATGAGAACTTCTTGAATGTAAATCTTAGAGGCAGTAGGTTGAATGAATATATGAAGTAGACTGAAATTAAGACCATGGCATAGGAATTGATTTCATTATAGAAACCCTGGTGTTTAGGTTGCAAAATATTTTGCTCTATAAAAGATTTTCTGTAGAATCTCTTAAAAAATTTCCAGCATCTTTTGTTTGCAACAGCTGTTAGATATTGAGCAGAAAGATTCGTCTGTCCTCAGAATAGCAAAAAAAAAAAGTATTCTTTATCTTGATAAATTCGGTTCAGGTTGAGTAACTCTTCGGATATTAAAACCAGTTTTCCTGGTGTATTTCACTTATCTTTGGGAGATTTTTGGCACTGTGTTCAAATACCTAAACATGTATGTTCCAAAGACTGAAGTCTGTTTCTGCCAAAATTTGCCATGTGACTTACGAGCCTATATAAAGACCATTCTAGTAACTTAAGCAGATACTTGGCTTGTGTTTCTGCAAGACAACTCCAAATAATCCTTTAACTTAATTTTGGACAGTGCTACTTTTTTCAGAAAGAGACCATATAGAGTTAGCTAGAGAAAGGAACTGTACTGTTGCGAAGAATTTCAGTGTTTTGAAATCTGATTTTTTTTTTTTATCCAATTTAAAAGTTAAACCAAAACATTCTGGATTTCTTTGTAGAAGAAAATAGAGTTTATCTCCAGGGTGTTTACCTCCAGAGGTAGGAGACCCTGCTGGGTAGCTTCATCTGATGCCTCTGGGCTCTGAGCTGTCACTCAGCTTGCTCTAAGTTGTATGGGTCATCAGAAAAGGCAGGTTTCCAGTTAGTTCTGTTGGAAGGTTATGAAACTTCACCATCACATTTTTATAGTATTTTTTGTTACCTTTCATATAATTTTGATTTTTATGGTTTCCACATGGTAGATAATTCAGTGCAGCCCCTGACAGAGTTTGTTGAATTTCAGATCACCTAGTGTCTTGAAGGCTAGCAGAAGCTGCTCTTCAGATTTAGGTGCCAGTTGCTGCAAGGGGAGCTAGACCCATGGAACTTTGGAAATAGTGAAATATAGTGTATTAGTGAAATATAGTGTAATAGATAGAGTAATTTAGACCACTCCAGGACTTCAATGCCCGAGTTTTCTTAAAAAATTCTCAATATTTTGGTTATCTACTTATATGGATATTTATTATCTTGAAGTTTCATGCAGGATGATGAAATATTTCAGTATTTAAGTGCCTGTCCCCTCTTGGCTGAATCTTACTGAGTGCTCTGCAGATTCTGCAAAGTGGAGCAATTAAAAAAAAATCTTATTTTAGTGAGGTCATTTGTTCAACCTAGACATCTGAAGAGCTAAACCCAGTGCCAGGGGGTAATTGAACAATGCGATCTTCCTTTCTACCACAATGGTAGAGAAACCGGCACAGCAGAGAAGAGGTTGCTTTGCCTGCTTTGTTCAGAAGCAGATGTGCCCTGCACAAAAGCTGATACTGCATCTCACAGTTGATTAATTAAGTATTTTTCCAGCCTTTTGCATCATTGTCTGTTACTAGGTATCTCTAGTTACTCCATGAGTTGTATTAGTTGTTAAAACTCCTTAAAATATTAAGCAGAAAAAAGAAATTACAAAAGGAACTGTACTTATAATAAACTGAAATTAGACCATGAAATCTGCAATCTGTGGTAGTTTAGTCTCTTAATGGCAAGTTAATATTAGTCTACTTCAGATTCAGAGTCTATATGACAGCTGTTGAATTTTGGTCATAGTTCTACGGAACTCGTGATGAGGGTCAGTGGGATACAGATACCTTTGCATAACAGCTTTCTACTGGTAAAACAAATCATAGCAGAGTATGTTTTTAATCTATTTAAGGCTTGTGGAACTATGAGAACTTTCATAAGTTCCTGTTCAATACTAATGAATGTGGCTTAGTTGTGACAGTGAGATGACAACTCATTTTAGTGTGAGATTTACCATGATGGTTTTGTGGGGTGTTGTATTTCTTCCCCGGTAATTCAGCTATAGCACCATTCTACCCATCAGTTCCTTATGAACCAGCAAAATTAAAGATGTTTATTTTACCCTGTTAAAAAATGGGGATTTCAAAACGCTTTTAGCTAGGATAGTGTCATTACTTCTAGAAGTTCTTCTGACAAAGTGTATCAGAACTTAGGAGGGACAACAGGGATGAAGGCCCTCATTGCATGGGGGAGGAGTCGAGAGCTTGGCATTAACAAATGCAACACTCCAGACCCATTGCAGTCCAAGCATCAAGGTGTACTGATGTGTTGGAGAGCAGAGGCTGTGCTCGGTGTTCTTTCTACCGAAGCTCCAGTGTCTAAGTTCCACTGTGACAGCAATAAACAAGTGCTTCTGAATGCCTTGCAATACTTCGATATAATTGCTGGGCAACTGTCTGACAACTCCAAGAAAAAGATGTGGATTTTATACTGAACTCCATCTGAAGGATTTCAAGCTCAGGTTTCTCACCAAGTAGCGGAGACTTAACTAACTACTCAGCTGGTTACTAGATTGGGATCAAGGGCATCCTTTGTACAACTAGGAATGCAAAATTTACAGGACCAGAGTGAGGGAGAGCACAAGCAAGAGAAACAGGACTTTGTAATCCAATGAAGAGGTCACTTACCTGGGAGGGGGGAAACAGGCTGTACTTCAAGGACTGTACATGTATTTTACATGAAGCCGTACACAGAGTTTATTAGCAGTCTTGGAAGCTTAAACAGAACTAAGTATGGCCTATAAAGTAGTGGATTGAACAATTTCTGTCTAAGGTCCTTTGTAAATAATTGAGTGAAGCTTTAAAATGGCAGTAATAAATACAGAATGAAAGTAAGATTTTTGTGCATGTGGTTTCTTGTTTTTTTCCAGATTCTTGATATTTGCAAAATTGATTCATTTCATAGCAGCATTTTGCATGGTGAAAGCCTCTGCTTAATCCTATTTTAAGCCTCTGTTTAATCTTATTTTAAATGTGCTGATCAAGCTATGGTTTATGTACTTGCCAGAGAAATTATTCTTGATTTGTGTTACAGTTTTAAGAGAAATGAGCATATTGAAAATCAATAGAAATTCTACATCCACATCTGTGGATATAAAATGTTGATGTAATAGTGGGGCATGCCAGCACTCATGTGTTTCTCAGTTTATAACTTCGAAGTGAAGAAAATGCAAATGTATTGTACTTCAGTGCGTGACTAAATTAGGGTATTAAAACAGGTTCTTTATTATGTTTACCTCTAATTTTGATGGTTTAAAAAATTCACTTTTTGTTAGTTAAATTTACAATGGCAGTTTTAGGTTTCTAGGAAGCTCTAGTGACCTCTGTAAAGAGGTAATTCAGTGAACCTGTCACTAATAATTTCATTCTGCAGCTAATAGTAATGGGTTTAATCCAGAAATTATGAGCTGGGCCCCCCTTCCCTGAGGGAAGTATTTCTTTCCATCTTTAAATGTAAGGCGGGTGAGTGTAATAAATTTAACAGGACCTGGCTGTTCTTTTATTTTTGAAGTCTATGAGGCTTTTGCTAAGTACTATACAGAATTCAGTAATACGCAGCACAATTTTTCTTGAACTACCTCCATCTGGAAGAAGACACATGTGTTTCACCCATGCCATTTTAATGGAATACAGCTTTGTTTGCTGTCAGTCACGTGTTTACCTGCAGCCTTGCAAACTAGCTCATGATGGCTGCTATCTCTTAGATGTGTTCTGTGCACAAGAAGCGTGACCATTTCAGTCATGCTCTGACTGATAATCCAAAAAGTATGGATGCTTCTGCTCAGTGTTTACAGTGGCCATGCAAGTAGATTTGTAATGCAGCAGTTGTGAAGAAAGTCATAGAAGATAATCATGTTGTTGAACTGTTGACTTGTTTAGCTCTGAAAGAAAAAGTGCAGTCATTGAACAAGAAAGCAAGAAACCTGGGAAAAAGCCTTGAATGGCTTTACTAATTGTTGTACCCGACTATGTTTTAGTATTGAATTAGAATGCTAATCACTGAGTTCTTCTCCATCTTACCCCAATGAAAGAAATTCCTGTATGTAGGGGACTGGAATTTCAGTTTGTAAGCGTTTCAGACACAGCCCTTTGTTTCTGCTTTGTTATTTTGTGAGAATTCGAAACTAGTTGAGCAATAACTTGTTTTATAGAAAACTTGCAACCAGAGATTATGCATCATGCTTATCCCTTTGATTTGCGGTTCTGCCTTTTAGTTATATACAGTGTACTACATGCTTTTTCTTAAGCAAAATTTTTTTAGAAGTTTCTATTTAGTGCTGAGTATCAACTCTAAAACCTATTGCTTTTACAGTATGTACTATAATATACACATTATATGCATACATTCTCCTAAGTGGACCTAAATCTTCACTGCCACTGAAAGAAGCGCATCTTCCCACTCCTCCTGGTTATTCTCGCCATCCTTACGCCAGCAAACAAGATTGTGCAGGTATGTGGTGAGTTGAATTTAGAACATTTATTGGGATTAAAACTAGTCTATGTGGAGGAAGTGTGTGGGTAAGCATCTTAGCACATGTTTGCGTGATAGGCACTTGCCTCTTAAAATTATCACCTAGCTTTGAAATTCCTTGTCCTCTGACCTCAGGCTGAGCATTCCAGGTTCCTTTTTCTCCCTTCTTCCCTGCCCCCTTCTCCTTGAAAGGCGCAGCTTGCTCTCACCCCTGGCTTATAATATGCCAGTAACCACGGAGCTCAGAGTCACCTGTTTCCATTTGCCATGCACAAATACTGCTGGTCTTGCCTGACGTCTTGCACTTGGTTGTACTGGAAAGGCAGGAAGAACACTGGCGGATATTACAGTCTTTTCTAATGCCTAGCAATAACTTTGTATGCATTTGGCTTTGAGTACTATGACCAGATCCATGTGATACCTTTTTGTTCACTGTGAGGAAAAAAAATGTAGTGGATATGTCATGCAAGCATGAAGAACAAGTCATCCAAAATTGATTGGGATGCTTTCCTCAAGGTTAGATTATTTTTTTTATCTCTGTCTCTAAAGCAAACTCTTTGGGAAAGATTTTTTTTGCTGGCAGAGTATACGAGGGTTGTTTTGGAATGGGTATATGCAGACGTGAGTATCTTCTGACAAATGGAGCAATCTTTCTGTGGCTGCTCTTTTGCTTTCAATAGCTGATCGGGCTGTGAGTTCTTGCTGGGAAGGTCAGTATCTTATGCGTGCATTGCTCATAGTAAAAGAGTATCTGGCTGACTGTTAAATACTGTAGACTAAACAAGGCTGTTCTGTTAAATAAGATTTAAAATGGTAAAAAGAATATTCACGTTTTAATATCTGAACCACTGCTATAAAGGTTCAATGGCTTGGTAGTAAACCGATTTCTTAGCTTTATTAAAATTAGCAGTGCCCGTGCCCTGGAACAGGTACACGGCCCAATTAAGTGAGCTGAAAGGGAGGGAGTTGCAAAGGGACCAAACTTTTCTCCTAGCCACGGAACGGCTGTGCAACCACTGCTGCCGCAGGGCTGCCAGAAGTTTTCGGCAGCTGCTGTATGCCTGTCTCCGTGTCTGATATGGAGGTGGTTTACTGGTGCTGACTTTGTACAGCTGTGGTACTGCTGGCATACACCCAGTCACTCTTCTTTGCCAGGATATAAAAATATATCTCCACAGTTGTACTCTGTGATGACCAAGAGTGACTAGTGTTCTCTCAATTCCCATACCCTGGTTTCCTGTGCAGAAGACTGGTATCAGTCCCGATGCGTCAGCATCTCGGAGTGCTTCATGATCCTCGGTTCCTGGGTACGGAAAGAAACTATCCTAAATACATTTCAGCACCCGATCCTTTTCAGATTCCTTAATTCTTATGCGAAGAGACTTAATCTGATACTACAATTCATGTAACCAGTAGAGAACCAAATCCTGTTCTGATGAATCTCCTAGAAACATGTACAGTACATAAAAAATGGGTAGTCTGTAGTAATTGGAAAAAGCAATATTGTCTAACTGAATTGGCTACGTACATCATAGAGGCTGGAGCAGAAGTAATCTAATTGAAGTCTGATCTTGAATTCGATCTTTAAATAGCTATCCAACTGTACTTATTGAATGTAAATCTCAAGAGGTATCATCAGGTTTGAAAAGCCTTCAAGTACATCGTCTTAGACATTTGGTCAATACTAGACATATTAAATATAAAAATTCGCTTTGTTAAATGGACCTCATGCAGAAAAATGATATGTTTGGGTTTGTAATACAACTGTAATGCAATTTCTGTATACCCTGTGCTTTTCCAAAGGATTTTTTGATTTGCGAATTGATCAGGAAGGCATACAGCTGCAGTTTTGTACTGACGAGAATACAGCTCAGAACTGTGTGTCTCCAGGGAACCTGTGTGCACTGCAGAAAATGCCAAATCAGGCTTTTGAGAAGATACACTTCAGTATCCCTTCATTTCAGTATCATAATATGAAAGGAATAGAGATAGCATTTAAAAAAACACCAAAAAACAACAAACATGTAGAGGAATGTTACATAAATGTTTCATAGTTTAGACTTGTTTCAAGGTTTTTGACTTAGAGTAGCAGTTAAAACAGACATGTATCAAACTAACTTTGGCTTTGGAAATGATGTGACTTATGTATGACGGGCAGTAACTGTAGTTTAGTCTAAACAGTGTGAAATCAGAGGGTCCCAGAGAAATCTGACATCTCCTTCTAAAGCTATGGAGGTTGGTGTTCTGAGAGGTCTAGTTCTTGATTTATCTGAATGCATGAGAAATTCCCAGGCTCACATCTGTTTGCAAAGAGACAGCTAAAAAAGATTGACTTCCCATTGCAGGAGTTGTGTTTGGGTAAGCCTCTGGCAGGCAAGCAGCCTAGTGAGCAAACATTGAGTTTGTGCTCAAATAGCATTTTCTCTTGCCTTGTCTGTCAGGCCCTCGTTAGCGTGTCAGTAAGGCTCACATCACATAAAAGCTCCTCTGTGGGCTCTAGCAATGCTTGCTTACTCCAAACATTTAGATCTTTTTTTTTTTTCCTGAAGAAAAGATCATCAACTTTGGTGCTTATTTCACTTTCCTAATGAGGAAAGGTGAAGGTGTGATTGTGAGTTGTGCACAAAAGGTGGGGAGCTCTTTCATGCATTATTTGAAGGTTTAGGCAGTTAATTTTGAAAATCCTTTAGAAAAATGAATAATTAAGAAGCTGGTATGGCTTTTCTCTCCTGTTACTTTTACTAAGCCAAGGGAACAGCACACTAGGTTGGTGGTTGAACTTGCAATAGGTGGAAGAAATGTTTCAGAGCTACAGTTGTCACCTAATTTGCTCTTAAATGAAAAGTGAGAACCTTCTACTTTCTTTAGCTGTGAAATGAATGAAATGAACAACAGAATGAATAATTTTCTGATATCTGCAACATAAACGTTTATTTTGCACCTAAGTGTTTATATTGCACACATATTATATGGCAATACTTATGCAGTTGCAATAAATATTGATGTTACTTTTTTACTTTCCTGGAAATTAAGTGCAAAACAATGGTCTCTATCTTAAAGTAATTGATACCTTAGTGTTCTAAAATAATCTCTTACATTTCAAGACTTTGCTATTCCCTGAACTAAGAATATGAATCTGAAAAAGTGACTTTTCCTTTGCTTCGCTAGCTGAAATAGAAATAGTGGTGGTAGTGTTTTCTGGACTGTTGCTGTATGAATGCCTCCAAATTATGGGAGAAATGCAGTTTCTTTGTTATTTCTTTGATTACAGACAAGTTAATATGGTAATTACTGTAACAGGATTGGTAAAGTGCATTTCTCCTGTCACTTGGAAAAAAATTATACTGCAATAGTCGCTTTCACTGTAACGTCAGGATGGTGGTTGTAATTTAAATACTGGTGTCGTGCAAGTAGTGGAATTACTGCATTTTATGTCACTTGTTTATTTTACTTTCAGATAAAGCATTCTGTTAGTTTTTCCCTCTGGTCAGTCTGGACTATTTTACAAGTGACATTATACCTGTGTGCACTTACATAAGATACACTTAAGTGTAGTTAGTTCATAGTGGAAAAGGTACACCTGTGAGAAAGGAATGTGAATGTGAAAATGTAACTGTGTGTAAACATGTTTATGCAGCTGCATTTTAATGTAATTTGTTATTGGAGTGCTCTGTTTAGAGAATAAAACTTACAACTGAAGACAAGCTATTAAAAATTCCTTCAAAACATTGTGAACTGTAGATAAATCAAAAGTATAGATCTTCAATTCTGCTTCCAGATTTATTCGTACTTTTAACAAGATTTCTTCATATTAATATCTGAAAACTATTGGAGATGCTAATAAAACTGTCTTACAAACTTTCCATGTTAAAGCATTTTTACAGAATATTAAATCTGATTTTTTTTGTTTCATGATTAATACACAACTTTTTATTTTAGTAATGTAAACAATTGCTTCCAATTCGAGGAATTTTTTAAACTTGCTAGCTTTTCAAGATTTTTGTGTGATGTGGGACTTGTGTTACTGTGGAACCTCAGATATGCATTTCAATTCAGAGTACATGCAAAATAAAAGATTTATCTCTATTAGATCTTCACTGAAAAAAATCATTAAATTGATGTTAGTATGTCTGTTCTATAAGTAGATAAAACAAGACAGTCTTACATTTCATAACACCCAACCTTCGTATGACCTAGTTTAAAACCTCAGGATCTCAATGAAAAAAGTTAGAGAAATACTTGCTAGAGTGTCTTGTTTCAGTTGGCGGGCAAAAAGACTGGAAAATGTCACTATGTTACTTTGAGAGCTTTTTAAAATCAATACACGAAATAATTTAGAATACTGCTTTGTTTGTTTGCAATATCATACTGAACTGACTCTTAAATTACACTAGGGACTTGAGAGCATATTGTTCTAGGCACTTCATGGACAATGAAAGACCCTCTTTGCCCCCAGAAATTTATTTCTATGCTTTGACTTGCAGTGTTATTTAAGATGATGTGACCTTAAACGTCCAGTTTCCAGAATATTAAAAGAATGTGTTGGTGTCTGTTTTATTGAATGTAGTGTGTAGGGTTTAAATTTCCCAATTACAAGCAGAAGTCCTTTGTTTATCTAAAAAAAAAACAATAGTAGAGCGTGATCAGCAATAAAGTCTAACATTTTCCCTGTCACTAGTGCCGGAGAAGATTGCTTTGCCAGGCTTAAAGATTTTTTTTTATCTTCTACACTCACTTCATCCTCAGTCTTTCTCGAAGATATCAGTTGTGAAAGATTTTGTGATGAAGTCTGAGTCGGAACTGGAGAAGGACAGCCAATTTACTTCACGTCATCCTCATGAAGTAAAAGCTCAATACTTAAGGCTTCAGCCATAGATATATGATGGTACTGAATCAGTTTTTCTTATATTACAACCTATATTTATAAGAAGGTTTGTTTCCTCCACCCCCTGGGGAGGAAAAAACCCCAAAAGACTGTACAGAAGAATGCCAATGTAAGAGGATGTGAGTTTTTGTGTTTAATACCTTGTATTTCATTCACTTCCTTTTCTTCATCCTGTATCTCAAAGAATTAAACCCACAGATCTAAGTACAGGGTTTTCTCATTGCTGTGTGCTTTTGTTTTTATCTTTTACAATATTCTCTTTCAACTCTGGATGGGTAACACAGTTTGCAAATTAACTTCGCTGTCTGTTCAGAGGCTCCCAAATGCCAGTTTTGAGAGTTTCCATCTCAGGGATGATGCCTGATGAACACAGCCGTTCTGTTTTTAGGCTCAGTTTAGGTCTAGGAGGAGACAACTCACATTTGTGTGGCTGCAGTCTCAGATAAGTCAGTTTGTGTCTTTGCCTTGTATTTCTGGACCCAAGAGCACTTGGGAACACCGTGTAGGTACTTGGGTATCGCTGCAAAATTGTCAGGTGTGACACAATCAGTGGCAGTCTAGACCTAGTAATCTCTGATTAATCAAGCTGACTCAGTCCAATTAACTTTCTCAATACTGTGCTCCTGGCATGTCCCATGTACTGCTATAATCTACAAGATCCCAATATGTGCCCTGTGTGCCTCTGAATAATTAAAGTAGCTACTGCCATCTCAGCATTACCTCGTGTTGCACGAAAATATCCTTTAGTATGAAAAGTAGTAAATAAATGGTTGGTTCCCTACCATATTTCTCCCACCAAATTGTTTGTTTTAAGTGGCATTTGGTAAATTGCCTACTGCAAGTACTGTGCCATAGCATCTAAGAGGCAATAGAGAATATTGTGTCCAAGAAAAAAACACCAGTCAGGAAATTCTGTAGGTGGATAGGAATTGTAATAAAAATTCAGTGTAGCTAAAATAAAATACTTGCAGTGTACGTGTGCCACGTACAGAACTCATTCTGTCATTTTAATTGTTAATTAGCTCTTTACTTCTATTCCATATTCCCTTACTCTCCCCAGTTCATTAGCAATGCAGCAGAATCCGGTGCCCTCTGTCTGGCCTTCAAGGTTTTCAAAAGTCTCTGTGCTTTTCCCCTGAGCGCTCGCATAGTCCTTCAGCATCACTTTGTCCCCAGAGCACCCAAAAAGGCTACCACCTCTCCAGTTAACATCCAACACTGTCAAAGTCCTTCAGCTTCTTCTGAATCTCTCCCTCTCTTTAAAAGACACTGCTGTGACAAGAAGAATATGTGATTAATGTCATATTAAGCTCAGAGAGGCATGTGAAGGCATCCAGCTGAGAAAAGGTACAGAGAAGAGCTGCAGCTACAGTGCTGGAAGGGTTGGTAGCTTGGTAGCAGCTCTTGATCATGGACAGACAAAGCTAGCAGAAATAGCTGGTGCTTGATGGCGTTGCCTCGTGTCTTCTGTTTAGGAAAGGCTATGACAGGATTGTGGCCAAGAATTGCAACTTTTTATATCTTGTTTGAAGAGAGAGAATGGTCAAACTTCACACATTATAACACAGTATGTCAGCTGTACTTTGTAAATACAAATATAAGCTTGATTTTTTTTAGGCTTATCTTATATATTATACAAACTATAATTCATTTGAATCTCTAATATGGTTATAATCATAACAGTATTTACATACAGTCCTTAGGAAAAAAAAAAAGAATTCTGGGAACTGCATTAGTATTTTTACTACTACGTGATTTTGTTCGTTAAGCGTACTATGAAAAATGTTATTTTAAAATTTCAATTAAAAAAAGCCACTTGTCATGATAAGTTATGGTAAGAGATGGTTTGCCCATTTTTCTAAGTTTAAAAGATTTTTTTCTTTGATCAGGACAGGCAAAGTACTTTTGTTTGCCCAGAGCAGCATGTCTGTCTTCAAGGGCTTGAAGTTCAAATCACAAATTTTTAAGTAATCCATGAAATATAATAATTAATCTTCAAGATGGCATAATAATCGAATTTTATTCTGCTCATTTTCTCTTCAATGCATAGTGAAGCTTTGAGAGTTCATTTTATTTATGATAGAAATTCTGTTGCTTGTAAAAATGTATTCATAGATCCATAGGCAGGTGGAACTTCCTGGTGGATCGAGCATTGTATTGACTTAAACCAAGGCTGAATTAGTAGAGCAGATGTCCTGCTAATTCTCTGCATATATGCATTTCCAGGCGGTGGATAGGGCAGTGTTACTCATTTATCTTCTTGAGGCTTCCACAGATCAAATTTGACATCCCTGATCCCCCTTGAATCAGTCTAAATTCTTCCATGCTTTTCCACCTTCCCCCAATTTTCCTGTACCTGCACTCCATACGCTGAAGAGCTCAGTTGTCTTTCCGAATCACTTACAAATGAAGAAGTCAGCATTTGTCTGATACCGCTGGAGATGAGCAGTGGGATAAGTAGCAACTTTAACAGTTGGATGTAATGCGGAAGGGGATGTTAGAGGGTGTATGATGGAGACGTCAAAACCAGGAGTGTGCGGGGGGGACATTGGACAATTATGGCTCTGCGGGGATAGAGCGTGGCATGGGGGAAAGGTTTCTCAGCACTCAGTGCTGAGTTTGCTTTTCAGATACTGTAAAGGCAATAATTGACTACAAGTCTGTAATTCAAATATATGATACAGTATTTAAATCCAATTTGTACAGGAATCATTTTATTAAACATAACCTATGAACATACATTATACATTCATTTTACTACCGTCCTTGGGAGCAAAGTGTCTGCAGTAAGTTGATGTGCTAAGATATAGTAACACTATTTTGTGCAGTACATATACTCTTAAGAGCTTTAATAGATTGTAATCCTGTAGATGTTTATAGTACTTTTCCTCCTAGATATCAAAGCAGCGAGCAAATATTATGTGCCTTTTGTCACTTCTTTGAGATGGTTAGCAAATTCAGGTGATACAGTATCTGCAGTGAACTGATACGCAGTAGTACTTAGATATTAAGAAATACTTTTATTAGTAGGTTTTTCAAAAATACGTAGAGTTTTGGGACTTTGGAAAAGTAGCTTTGAGATTATTCTTGTGACACTTCTGGCCATATATTACGCGTTTCAGATATTCAGAACGTGAATACCATATTGTAGTCCTACTTCCATTTTGAATTAGGGTTTAAAGTTATCTGGTTTGTAGTATTGCTGTTTTGCTCAATAAATATATCTGATCTTCTGTAAGAACTGTCCTGGATCATTAGCACTGAATGGCTCTACATTGGTTGGAAAGCAAGTTTTCTGTTAGAGGATCCATTAATGTTAAAAAAAAATTGTGTTTTACATAGGATGCTGATGGTGTGTGGGAGGTGGAGACAGGGCAGCTGATGCCAGTGAAATTTTCCAGTTGAAGCTAAGTGAGAAAGGCAAGGAACACTGCTTTTTTTTAAAAAAAAAAAAAGGGTCCCCTTAGAAGTGGGGAAGCAGCACAGTCTCTCACCACCTGTTAAAGATGAGATCTAATGACAGAAGGAGTTGCCTTGCGTAAAAACTCGGACCAGAGTTGGGATGCGTAATTCTAAGGTCACACCAAGGGAAACTAAGCCCCAGTGTTTCCTTTGGTAAGATTTTTTTTGCTTTACAAAGAGTAAAGATGCTTGTGGATGTGAATTTCCTTTTGCTGCAACCAGCTCAACTTGACCCTGAAATCTGAGGTCCTGTATTTCAGCGGAGGGGAAAGAGAGCTCTCCCAAGAAGCCCGTCCCGGGTGGATTGATGTGCTTTGGAGTGGCAGGGGACTGGGTTCTAAGATCTGCCCCAGGAGGATGTGCCAGTTCTGAGGTTTGCGTCTGAGATACCCAGAGCTGAGGAAAAACCAGGAGTTATCTCCTAAAACATGAGGCTTGTGAGTGTGTGAGGTTCAGTAGTTAGTTTGAGCATACCCTGGTAGAGCAGGTTGAGACCAGCTTGTGGCATTTCCCATAGTAGTATTTTAAAAAGTTCCTCAGCTCTGCAAATTGAGTGAGTACAGCATTCCCCACGTTAATACTGAGCTCTTTCTAAACGCGACCTGCTGCTTTAGCCTTGAGGGCCTAGAATTGAGGGTTTAAATACCCCCAGAATTTGGCAATCTCTGTTTTTTCGTTTTGACTTGTAAGTGACCAGGGTATCTTCTCTGCTCCTGGAGTTTTCAGCTTTTCGCATTAATAGTCTGGAATAATTCGGCTTGTATTTATGAAGTCTTTAAAAAAAAAAAAAAGTATCTGAGGAGTATGTGGAGATGTTCACTTTTGGACTACCAGGTCCTCAAGTGCTCAGGTGTGAAGGAAGCTCAAGAAAAGGCATTTTAGGTATAAGTACCTTAAAATCTGGTGGGGGGGAAAGCCCTGTTTTTCCAAGTCGGGTTTTTTGTTGTTGAAATGTCAGAGATTTGTAGCCACACAGAGATACTTTGTAAGAAATGCCTGACTACCAAAGGAAGAAGTTAGAGCTGGGGGACGAGACACACAGCCAGGAACTAACACGGGCTGAACGGAGTTTGAAAAACACTCCCAATGACACTCGGTCTCTTGTTTTCAGTGTCCCGCCTTCTCAGCTCTCTCCAGTTCAAAAACGCTGGTGGCAAAGCTCTCTCCCGTTCAAAAACGCTGGTGGCAAAGCTCTCTCCCGTTCAAAAACGCTGGTGGCAAAGCTCTCTCCCGTTCAAAAACGCTGGTGGCAAAGCTCTCTCCCGTTCAAAAACGCTGGTGGCAAAGCTCTCTCCCGTTCAAAAACGCTGGTGGCAAAGCTCTCTCCCGTTCAAAAACGCTGGTGGCAAAGCTCTCTCCCGTTCAAAAACGCTGGTGGCAAAGCTCTCTCCCGTTCAAAAACGCTGGTGGCAAGGTGACGCCGCTCGTACTCTCCACGCCCGCCCGCGTGTTGAGGCTGGGACAGGAGCAAGGCGCTCGCTCGCAGGTCCCGGGGCTCCAGCGGCCGCAGGCGGATGAAGCTGCAGAGCGCGGCTCTCACCTCCGGCTCAGCCTTAACCACAGCAGATCAAAGGGGGCTGGAACCAAGGGCGGGGAGCGGCCCCGGGGCTCCCGCAGCAGCAGGGAGGAGCCGGCGGATCGCTGCCAGCTCCCTGACCTGCTGCGGGGAGGGGCGGCCCCGGCCCCGGCCCCGTCTCCCCGCGGCCCCACAGCAGCGGCGGCTGGGCTGGGCTGGGCTGGGCTGGGCTGGGCTGGGCTGGGCTGGGCTGGGCGCTCCCCGCTCGGGGCCATTGTTGGGGCGAGCGGCGAAGCGGGCCCGGCTCCCGGCCGGCTGCGGGCGGAGCGGGCGCCCAGGCGGGGGGATACCTGGCTCAAGAGGGGGCTGCTTTCTCCTTGCTGCTGATCTTCTTCTCCGGCTCGGGTCTGGTAAGTGTTAAGAAGTGTGTTATGTTGGATGGCTGCAAGCCTGGCCGTGCGTTCCCGTAGTGTATCTTAGGTTACAGCTGAAACAACTCAGGCTTTCAGAAAGCGTTGGGATGTCGGTTTAACTAAGACTATTGTGTACCTTCCGTTTATTTGCACTAAAATGCTACTTTGTAATGCAAGTAGACTCCTGGGCTTGTAAAAGACTACAGCTGGGTGGAAATGCCGGAGAGCTTAGAACAGGACCCTGCTAGCGCTGAAGAGCTGGTGAGAAAGAAAAACATCACCCCCCCAGCCCCCCCCGACTCCACATCCAGCTATTTCAACAGATGTGCTATTGTAGAAGTGCTATATGCATCTTATCACTTGACCTTCATAGTGCGGCTCAGCAAATGGGAGACTTAAAACCAACATACGCTTGGGAAGGGAAGCGGAAAAAAAAAAAATCAGTTCTTGCATGTTTAGCTTTCAAAGAAAATTATTGTTGGACTGCTAGTGTAAAACCGCTTTGCTGTATCTTCTGTAGCTAAATGCGAAGAATGCTCCGTGTTTATCAAATAGGTGTGACTGCCGATGTGTACCTGCCTGATGTGCCCTGGCGTTCTCACCAAGTGCTTAGCTTCTTTAATATGCAGTAGTTGTAAAATTGTTAGTGCTTTTATTAAAATATGAGGGAAAATGGTACTATTAGTAACAGCTTCTTTAAAGATGTTCAAACATAGCTTTCAAATTTGGACAGAAAACAAAAAATCTGCTTCTAAACAGGTGGTCGAGAGGTTTCTTAACCTCTTACATAACGCTAATGTAGTCAGGATGATGGTAGGCATAGCTGGGGCTGTATCCTAAAGAGTATTGCTTTTGTGTCCCTTTACAGCTGTAATAATTTAAATGTTAATACCACAGCATGGTGAAGTAAAAACCTGTAGAACTTTCAATGCGAGTAACTCCTTTTACATCCAGAAAGAGACATATTTTGGTTCCCCTCCCCCGTGTAAGCAAGGATTACAGTTATTTTGGATCAGAATATTTGCAATTACAAAAACTTAAATGTCTTTCATATGGTAATGGAAAGTCAGTAAGTTATGTAAATAAGATTTACTGTGATGACAGTGTTGCAGTTGTTAGCAATGTTTGGGGGTTTTTTTTAACAGCTTTCCCTGCTCTTAAACTTTGCTGAGGTATACCTGCCTTCCAGAATTATGCACATATTTTCTTGAAGTACTGTGTTTTGTTCCAGTCATTTCTGTTTGTAGCTGTATCTCCTTCAAAAACACAGAGTATTTGAAGCTTTTTCGGATTTTCTTAATACTTTTTTTCCTATTTCCCCTGTGTGTATATGCTTAAGTTATTTTTATATAAAATTTTAGGATTATACAAAACTTCTGGAAGAGAATTTTCAGAGCTTCTTATTGTCGTTTATATCTATAGCTTAATTATCTTTATTGTGAATTCTGACTTTAAAAAGACTTTGTAGTTAAAGCACTGCAATTGATTTCTTTAGTCGAAGCCCTGCAAATGATTTCTGTAAATGGTCTGCTGTTGTTTTACTGTTTGTGCCATGAGAAGTAACTTGAGCTTAAAAGCAAAGCAAAACCTATTTCTGAAGTGCTGGAGAATACTCTTTTTCCCACCCTTTGCAGCCTTTCCCAGCTCGCTCATCCCACAGCTGTCGCTGCTGGGTCAGTTCATGTGCCAGCTTGGCAACACTGGTTTGCTGGTGCCCATCTGTAGCGTGAGCTGTGCTCCTGGCACGGTGACATCTGGAAACTCCCTGTCACAGGAACTGCGACTCCCGAGCCAGCCTGCGACGCAGGAAATGAACTCATGGCGTCTCAGGTTCAGGACGGGACAGCTTCTCAACCTCTCAGGCTGCGGAGCGGGATGGAAGGGCTAGGTGGCTTTTGAAACACTTGCTACAAAATGGAGGAGGGGAGATTTCCCTTCTGAAAAATCTCTTCTGCTTCATAATTGTCTTCTGACCGCTACTGCCTGGTAAAAGTACTTAGGTGGCTGAAAATCTGCTCATTAACAGGGAGATATTAGTTGAGAAAATGGGTGTTTATAGGCTGTGCTGAAAATAAACCGACTGTAATGGCATTTCTCAAAAAATAGGAGTTACATTGTATCAATCCTCAAAGTGAAGCAGTTGCATTAGTAAGTATATCACCTAAACTGGTGTGCTGATAAAATAAGAATGAGAGAATCTTCTTGAAGATGGGATATATACTTTAAAAATATACTTTAAATACTTTTAAAAGACGTTAAAAGGACAGAGAAGGCTTGTCGTAGTAAGCGTCTATGTTTTGTATAGTGAAAGCTTTTCAGGGAAGACATAGTGGTTAACAGCTGAAATGGAAATGCGAGAATCAAGGTATTGAGAGAAACCAAGCACCACATATGAACACATAGGAGTAAGAGCTAGAGAATTTGAAAAATCTCTAGCTGAGAGCCAAAATGGAGATCAACATCCATAAAACATTAAAAAGCTGCTTGACTTGCTAAAGACCGTTGCAATGATAGATAACTAGACGTCTCCCATAAAACCCAGTATCAAACACCAGGCACCACCTGTTACTCCTGCGAGCACGGAGAAAAAGCAAAGATGCAAAGAATTTTGGTGATGTGAAGGAGGAGGAGACCCTCTTTGGGAGTGACTGTGCACTGGCTGGCACAGCAAACAAAGTCTGGAGAGGATTTAACTGAGTTTACAGGTTGAGACCATGTAACCCATTTTCCACATTAAAAAACTTCAGCATCTTAAGGGACTGTAAGTCCATTATAATATTTCATCTGGAAGGAGACTTAATAGGTAGCACTGGGATTGTTAAATGTTGCTTATTTCAAGAATGCACTACTTTTAGAATCCAAATGTTTTAGATGAACTTTTGACATGAAAAGACATCTTTGTTACTTCAGACATCATGTTCTTCTCGGAACCACGATGCTTTGCAGCTGACAGGTCTGCAAGGTCCAGAAAACCTGGACTGATTCAGCTGGCTGAGTGGCGCGATGCTGACTACAGCTGAAAGGCTTTAGATAACTTTTAAATGAAATTCTAGTTTTGTCCTGCCTTAAATGAAAAATGTAAAGTCTTATAACCAGCTTATTTTCGTGCAAGGTACACATTTTAGGGATTTTTTTTTTCTTACATTGTTAAAACAACCTTCAACACTTAGCTGTTTTCTGTTGTCTTATAAAGAGCTATAAATTATCTATACTAATATACTAGGTTATACTAAATTTCCACTACATCATTCCCTCTTGAATTTGCACTTCTGTCATTCTCAACTGCAGGCATTATGAGTCCAGATGGGATTTGTTGAACCACTGTTTTTTTAAGTCTTTTTTTTTTTTTTTTTTAAAGAAACTTTAAAGCAAAGAAAAATTATTTCGGTTGCAGCCAAAGGAGCAGGTGAACTTAATCCAAGTCTAAAAAGAACATGCTAGTTAGGGAACACCAAATCCTACATAGTTTCAGTGTGGTACAGCATTACTTTATTTCCTGAAGGGCTTGCAATGCAGATGGCAGATGTCTGCTGGGTAAGCTGTGTTCATTGTTAGCTCCACAAATAATAGAGGGATTACTCCATAAAACTGTCACTAAGTAACATTGCCTCTACAGACCATGGTACTTTCCAGATATGACACTTTTCCAAGCTGTTGTTTTGAACTGCATGGCTAAAGTGCTTTCTTAGCCGTTACTGTTATCAAGCATACAGTAATTAAAGATAATTCCAGTTTTCTTTCCTTAGCAGTCCAGCTGGCATAACTTCTAAATAGATGTTAATGTTTAAAATACTGTGTCCAGCTAGAGTGGTTAACACTTCTTCTAATTGTATTTAATCTGCTGTTAAGTAAGGCTGTCTATATTAAAACCTGTATTATTTACAACCTCATTATTCAGAATACCTGTCCATTGCTTCAAAACCTTCAGATGTAAATTGGAATAAGTCTGAAAAACCCCACTCTGTTGGAGAATACCAAGTCCTAAAGCTTTCAGCATTGAAAGAATTCAGAAATCTCAAAGACTACATTTTGAAAAATTCTTGGTTTCAGATTTTTTTTCATGATGAACAGGTTCTTTGTTTTCCCAGGTTCATATGTTATTAAAATCTTACTGTGCTTTTACTTGTTGCATTTAACTTGCCTGTCTGTGCATCCTGTAAAGGAGAGATTCTCAGTTAACTGTTTCTTTGGGCCATTACGTCTCACAGTAAGTTCCCAGTCACTGCAGTTGTGGTAGGGGAGACAAAATACAGAGAGATAAGAATATATTCTAAGAACGTATTTTGGTGAAGTTTTGCTGTCAGTGGAGTTGCAGTCGCTTGTATAGAGCGTGACACAAATGAAGTACCATAGTACATAATTTTTCATACCCTCAAACATGAGTGAAACAAAACTTGGGTAACATTTGACTTATCAAGTGATGTCAACTATCTTACATTTCTTTAAAAAAAGAAAAGCTACCAAATCAAATGAAAAAATACAGCCCAACTCATATTCTAGAGAATTGGTTTGAGTCCCAGTTCTTCTTAACTGTGACTGAATAAAATACTTAATCAGATGGCTACCTTAAGCATGCAAAGTAGTCTTCCTTACTTTAATGTGGCATTGAAAGAGATTCAAGGTAAGCAGGTGCATCCATTGCCTTTCTCAAAGACTCCATGAAAACCAACAGAACTCAATAGTTTCTCAAGGCTTAGGAAGAAAGAAAGAATTAGCTTGATCTGTTAAAATTTTTATAGCTTGAGATAGTTCATGAATAGCCTGTTCAAAAGGAGAACAAAGGCAGAATTATATGTTTTGGTACTGATGATGATAATCGTTGGTTTTTCTGTGAATCTAAAGAGTCTTTCTGAAGATTGTGTTTAAGCTGAAATGCATGCAGGTAAATATTACATCTGTTGAGAATAAAGCATTATTTAAGCATCATATTAAATGGAGGCTGCTGGGCTGTCTGGAGCAAAAGTTATAATTCCTGTGTCAGTGTTCATGAGGGGCACAGACACACTGAAGATCCCAAGCCTGTGTGCTTGTGCTGGGATTGCCCAGCTTCCGCGGGTGCGAGTTAGCTTGCATCTCTGTCTGGCATATGTGTGCCTTGCACAGAAATGCGTGGTTTCCTTTATAAAGTGTTTTGAAACAGCTACTAAAAATTACATCGTGTTATCTCAATTGCTGCATGCTGCAGATGTCCTGGGTTTAAAGCAAAAAGGGTGGTACGTCTGTCTTCTTGAAGGTCTAGATATTTGCAGTATCTCCGTACTTTATTTTCAGTTATAATAAGTCAGCAGAATGGTAACTTTGATCAGTGTACAGCAGTTTCAAGTGGTGATATGGATGCGTCTAACTTAGAAACAGAAATGTGACAACATCACCATGCAGCCTGTCTCTTATATGAGTGAATGTGAAAATAAGCAGCCAGAAATTCCTAAAAGGCTGCCAGTCGACTTGAGAGGAGCTTTCTCTGCCTTGATGTCCAGCTCTTGCTCTGTCCACTTCAGCAGGCTTTGAAGCTGCTTACAGTGTGAGAGAAAACCAGACTGTTCAAACACAGCAGTATTTCCCATAACAAATATGTCTCTTCAGACTGAAATGAAGTTTAGCCAGCCACTTGAATTTACTCTCTGTGCTCAGCGGAAAGTCCTCCATGGGCTTGACTTGCCTGGGCCAGGGGAGGGGGTACCTGGCAGGAATGTGTGGAATTGGAGGCTGGAAAAAATATGCTCGTCAAGCAGCATATTCTCCTGTTCTGAGTGGTTATCTAAATGAAAGTGACTTCCCAGGGCATCTGGCTCTGCACATGATCTAGAAAAAATAGCAGAGGATTAATTTTCCTTTCAGAAGTGAAGGATTTAGCAATGTCTAGGAGAGATGCTGCGCGGGGGGGCTGCTGGGGGTAGCATTCCACTCTGCAAAGCACTTTCTGCTCAGAATTAGCAGTCAGGCAATTAAATAGCTCAGCTGGCTGGTCAGGCTTAGCTCTCTGAGCACTCAGCAGAGGTATCCAGGAAGAAAATGAGTTAGACTTCCTCGCTTATCTGTCTTAATCTGTATGCTGTGTCTTTCTGCAAAGTTCAGTGTCTGTAATGCAAGCCTTGCAATTTGTACTTGGAATGTTGTTGATTAAATTCAGTATGAAAAAGGTAACAATAAGTTAGCCAAAGCAGTCATAATTAACTGATTCTGGTTTTTAAGCAAGTGTTGATTTATTCTTCTAAATAGTACATAATTAGTGTTCTTTCTTCCTCTTTCTCCTTTCTACTTCTCCTTCTGCCTCCTTGTAACTTGGGAAACAAATTCTTATCTAAGTGTGATGTTTGACCTTTCCTGTTATTTATGAAAATAATAATCTCCAACTTATTTTCAGATCTTAATAAAACACGATTATAGTTAACACAGGGGGAAGTTGGCTGCTGCGAGCACCTCAGACAAGTTTTGATTTTGAGCCAAGCTTCTCAGTCACCTTTCCAGTGTTAATAGTTTTCACTTATTTACATTTTGCTTGAAAAAGACAAGACTTTAGAAAAAAATCTTTAATACCCTTTATTTACAGCACAGTGCATTTCTTAATGGCCTTTGGAATACGTGTCACAGGGAAGCATGAGCTTCTCAATCAGCAGTAATTGAATCCTGGGATGATTTTTTTTTAAGCTTGGGAAAAACATGTTGAATTCTATCCTTTTAGTATTCATAATGGTTGATTTTGAGCTTCTACTAAAGACCTAGTCTACCATCCAGAAAATTTTGACAGATGTCTACTGAAGTGACTTGATTTATTTAAATAAGGCATTTTAAAAGAATTTCTTAAATACAAATATGCCCCATTTTCAGTAGAAATTGGAGATAGGAAAGGAGGTTACTGAAACCAGCACATTAATGATTATTAAACAGTCTCTACTGTGTGGTCCTGTCTCTTGCTGGCTTTCAAAGCACGCAGGCAAATTGCAGTGCAAGGTGTGGATGATTACACGTTTTATACTGAAATCTGTTTTCATAAATAGCGGCTATTACTTAGTCGTGTGCAAAATGATCTTGTTCCTGTCCATCTCGACCATTACTTGTTAGCTGTGACCCAGTGACTGTCAAATGTCTGTTCATTTGATTTATATTTTGGTTTAATCACTGAGCATTTATGTAACTGCACTCTAACTTTGTTGAACAAATGAATGTCCATCAAAACATTCCTGACAGTCTGTGTGTGACTCCTTTCCATTTCCCTGTGTTGTGAAAGATGAAGATGAGAGAGGAGCTTTAGTCATTTTTATCTAATGCTATTTCTGAGCATCTGAAAGCGCTGCAGCTCTGTAAACTTTGCTTTATTTGTTTCTTCAGGAACATTGTGTATCCATCAAGAACTTGGAGCATGGCTATGAGTAACGTCAGCGACTCTGTGGTTCTGAGCAATGGCGGCATCTTGTCAAATGCTACTGGCCCAGGTATCATTGCAGCTAATGACGGAGATGTCGCGGTCCAACAGCTCCCATCCAAGGAAGCACCAAGAGCAAAAGCGAGTCCAAATGGCTGCCTCCAACTTAATGGTACAATCAAACCATCCTTTCTGCCTTTAGACAACCAAAGAACTCAGCAGATGTTGTCGCAATGCTGCCACCCTTGTCCATACCATCATGCTTTAAGTAGCCATAATAACAAGCAAGAATGTCATTCAGTGGTTGGCAGCTCAGCACCATCTCCTATGACTTCGTGCTGCCTGCAGCCACATACTGAGTATTCAGCATCTATTTGCCAAAAACACACCCCCATATATCAGCCTGCCTGCTGTCTTCAGCCCTCCCCATCCTTCTGCCTTCACCATCAGTGGCCTGACCATTTTCAGCATCAGCCTGTGCAGCAACATATAGCCAGAATAAGGTAAGCAGATTGCGTTACTTGTTAGTTCTCAGTATGGGTAACCTTTTCCATAACTATTTCATTTTCTTACAAAAGCAGAAGATCAAAAAGGAAGATGAACCAAATTTCTTCCACAGTATTTTTACAAGTTAATCTTTGATGCATTACCACCTTATTTTGTTTCAGAAGCAACCAAGTCGGGAAGCTAGTTTTGCTGTGCTACATGGATATTCCTGAAGTGAATTAGTTCTTTCTGGGGAAAAAAGGCTGTTTTTTCTGCTTGGGGGTTGTTTGGAAGCTTGTTAACTCTTTTACAAGACCCAGTGTATACCTATATTGTGTGAAACAAACCAATACAGAGATAGCTAAGAAAACACTGAAAGAACTGGTATGTCTGCATAGTCTAATCAGAACCCGTATTTCCTCAAAAAGATGCACTGAAACATACTTTCAACAATTCTATTCGTAAGTGTACTAGGTGGTTTTTCTTTGTCAGGTCAGCTGGTTCAGTGAGTTGCCCCCATGTCTTTCAGTGTATGTATCTGCTAAACTTCAAAGTTGTGCTCGGATTGAGACATTTTGGATTGTTCCAGGTTTTAATTCTTTCTATCCTCCACTTCATACAAACTTGCCTCTTTATGTCTGTTGGCTTTGGAGTTCCAGTGACAGTAGTCCCAGCTATGAGGAAAACCTTCTACAGCCTGCTGGTCCTGGGCAAAATCAGTCAGTCCTAGAGACAATTTCTGCAAATCAAATTCCTCGTTGCAGTAAGACACTTCTAAGCTTTTATGCAAGGTTTTTTCCGAGTTGCAGTTGAGCCAAACTGGATGTATTTTCACCGGGGTAATAAAAGCTACCCTTCTCCCTGCTGTCCAGCATCTGCATCCTTGCTCAAAAACTTGGAGCTACAAGCATTTCTCAGTCAGTTATAATGATTTTGTCGTGATGAAATGTATGAACTAATTTTAAACTTCTGAGAATATCAGACTGGGACAAATATGTAATGTGGAAAAAGTCAAAGTGAATAAAGCTTTCTTTCCTTAAGGTGAAAGCAGATGAAAATAAGGATAATAATAGAAAGTGCAAATCAGCTTTCCACTGCCAGTTATTCTTCTTACAAATGGAGAAAATCTTAGTTGTTGGAACTGCTTACAATCATGTTTTTTCCACCCCATACTTGTTTAAATCTTAAGTAAAGATGAAAACTTTTTTATGTAATTTTGTATACAAAGGTATGCAGGAGATTGAGCCATTACAGAATCAGTCGGTCATACTTTTCAAACTGTCAAAATAGGTGCACTAATTTCACTGTTTTTCTCCCTGTGCAGCAGGACTGATAAACTTCATCTGTATTCCATAGTCTTGAGGAAGGGAACAAATGGGATCCATAATCTGTGTTTCTGTTCTTAGTCTAGAAGAAAGAACAGTGGAAAGTTCTTCCAGATATGGTAAAATAATGTTTTCCGTAGCACTTCACAAATACAAAGACTTTGTTTGAACTGCTCTGATGGGGATCTTGAACCAAGATACTTTTTTTTCATCTGGCACTTCCTCACCATGGTGTACATTTTTACATAAATGTATGTAAATTATAAATAATGATTTATGGTAAATGTTCACCTTACTGTTAACAGTCAAAATAAGGATACAATCTGATGTTTAAAGCACCTGTACTTAGTAACTCAACTATATGCATTAGCATACTCTACGTAACCCTATCAAGTGATTACTGTTTCATTTCTGGACTTCCTTCTACTAAGGCAATGGAATTTTCTCAGCGAGAAGATACTTGCAATATGCCTCATAGGTCAGCAAACCAAATGAGCCCATCTTCTAAAAACCACCTGGCTTCTGTTGCTGTTACCTGTTCTTTTAGCTCTAACCATGGTAAATAGGACTCAGGTCCCATGCCATAATGGGGAAGCAGGACTTCTTGTACGCATTTTAACTCCTTAAACTGGCCGTGGCTGCATTAATGGACAATGCATACGTCTGACTGTATCACTTGTGTTATTAGCATGGAACCAAAGATTTATTTTCTCTCTGAATAGTCTACAAGGTGTGTCTAAATGTTAGTCTCCCATTGCATCGTAAATCTAGTTTATCATACTGAGAGGCCATTGTCAATGAAGACATGTTAGTAGATGGTAAAAACGGAGCAACTGGATGCAGCCTTGCAAGCTGGATGGATATATGCTCAGGAAGAAGGGAACTGTCTCACTGGTAGTTACTTTGCAGTGCTAAAGAGAATAGGTGATAAATGTGTATTCGTTTTTTGCATGCTCAGATAACTTTCTGTACACAGAAGAGTGACACTTAGGTGTGTGATATTTTTACGTGATCTCTGTTCCACACTCTGATTATTTTATTGTATTTTGAGCCTGTATAATCTGCACAACAGCTTCTTCTCCAGATATTTTTCTTACAAGGCTAATTGGAAATCATCCAGCTTTATAACATGTGCATGTTTTAACAGGGTTATTTAAAATGCAGGTTCTCATATGATTAATTAAATTTAGCGTGTAGTCAAACTAGCTTTCATTTTGGTTCTTTGTACTTTTAAAAAATGCATTCAAATATTGTTACAATTTTAAGTTTAAGGGGGGGGAAGATATGATGAGATAGAGGGGGGTGAACACTTTTTGCAAACCGGATCACTAATGCTTACAGCTCTGGGCAGGTAACCAATTGTTTCAGCAGGACAGGTTTTGTCAGGTTTTGAAGCCCAAGGCTTAACATTTGTCAGTGACCTAATATTAAAGGAATGTGGCTCTGGTATATCATTGCGGATTGGAGTGTATAAAGAAGACAGATTGAAATAATGCCACACTTGTCCTATCCTCTTTAAGCTGGCTGGATCTGGAATTCTGTAGTGTGTTCAGCTTTGAAGTTTAAACTAAATTACATGGAAATGTCATCTATACACCATAACTTGAATGTCTGGGCAACTGGTAATTTTTTTAGATTGGTGAAAAAGGCTTGTAGCATAAAATAATATTTTTAGTAGTTGGTGGTTTACAATGTGAATGTGGCAAAAAATTATATTGTAAAAGTAGGTAAAATAGGTCAACTGTTGGTCGTAATGATTTTGATGATTTTTAGATATTTTTCTGAAGTTGGAAGATCTTGAGCAAAGTTTTTTGTGTTATTTTGTGCACATATCTAAGATGCAATTAATTCAAACATGTTAATACGTCTTTTTTTTTAGTGGGCATAATATCTTGACTGCACAATGACTCCCTGGGAAATTCCAGTCATCTCTCCATATCAGAATGCAATTGTCCAGGGACTTGATTGACAAACGGTTTCTAAACTTAACCTGTTTGGAGCATAGTATGAGTAGTTCTTTTTAGGTACTATTGGAAGATTTTCTTTTTTCTACCCTGGCCCTTTGGAGGGTTCATGTTGAAGTAACTCTCTTAGACTGAATGCACTCATGTATCTCAAAAAACCTGTGGTGCTTAGAGCCACTGGGAAGGTGGGTAGTTATTGCCCCTCCTTTGTTACCATCTGCTTCTGTAATCATCAGCAACCTTCAGCGAGTAGGCAGTAGAAATGAGGAAGAAGCACCAAGTAAGGCTGTTAATCTGAAGAAGTGGAAGAAGCATGAAGACTGACGCTTGACAACTGGAAGCACTGAGTTAGGAGTCACTAGGGAAGAGTAAAACTATGCAGCCCAGCAGCATGTTTAGTGGGATGAAAGGAGGATAAAATAAATAATGAAGGGTTGCATGTTCTAGCAGAACTAAACACTACAGTTAAGAAATGTAAAACCAGAAAACTCTTAAAATCGTTTCTGGTATTTTTCAAAATCTATTATTTATATAGGAATGTATGCATGTAAATAGGAGCAGAAGAGGAAGAATGTGCAGAGATCAGTAAGATGTCTCAGGGTTGTGGAAAGCATGGAGTAACAGTGCTGTGCATGGCTGTTGTCTCTAGTACCAAATTGAATTGCTTCTCTCAGACTTGTATGTGAACTTTTTAATGGGAAAACACCAGTTAAAAACTACCTCTATCCTCGCTAATCTTGAAGCCAACTCTTTTGGATTCTTTCTTTAGTGATACAATTCAGAAAACTTAGGTGTATGGAGTTGGAGACAAAAGGTAGGGGAGAAGAGGTCAGGGAGCTGCGAAAGAACTGATGGTACTGCTAATAAGGAGACTGCTCCAAACTACGAGTTGTGTGTAGTGCTTGCACTTCTGCAACACTGAACCAATAAATTCATACAAGTATTCTTCGCTTGGAGTAGACCTGCTCTATATCACCTACCATTATTCATATTTCAAGACTGTGCTGTTAATGCTTTTGGCTAAAGCAGGTAAGTAAAGAGAAATGTTCTGAAAAGCATCTAAATTATCTCTGGTAAAAAAGGCAGGATAAAAGGACATGTGGGATGATCTCTCCATGATCATGCAGTCATCTCAAGCTAGAACACGAAAATAAAATCACTTTAAAGCCTCACAGAATCATTAGTTTAGCTAAAATTTAAGACTTTGGGATATATGTAAATTGCTCCTCATCCTCCACCAGCCTAGTTTGGAGATTTTAGCTCCCAAAGCTTAGTTAGTTTGAATTGCTGGATTCAAAGTTTTTGCTTGCTAGTCCAATTTATATTCTAAGCAAAGCAAAAAACCATACTACCATAGTCACGAAACTGGTAAAGCGTTAATATCTTCAGACTTACGGTACCTCTTCCTTTCAGTTAGATTTAAGTCTTCTTTTGAACTGTTTTGGCATTGCAGATTTATGTAATGGTTCTGGGATTCTGGGTTCTGCTGTATCTCAGAGTTCTGTGCCACACACTGTTTAAACAGTGTTGCAGATATGCTTCAATACTTACACTTTAATACTTTAAAAAGGAGATCTATAAAAATGGAAAAGCTGTGAAGTGAGGATAGAACATTATAGCTGCCTCTTACCCATTTTATATTTTCCTTCTAGTTACTTGGCATAAAGATTAGAACCAGAAAGAAATAAAAAGCTCTTGTTTTTTCAAAAAGCAAGGGAATGTTTGCCAAATACCAATCTTAATAACAAGACTTTGTTATGAAACAGCTCCCTGCTTGATTCCAGGAAAAGGATAATTGTTATCTAGTACATTCTGCGTGGCTTGCAGAGTTGATTATATGTATACATGTGTATACAATATTTTCAAATATTCTCATTTCAGCAACATCAACTGTTCAGGAGAACTCCTACATGGATTTTTTTAAGCAAAGTATTTTCCACCTATCTAAATATTTTCCATTTTTAATATTGTTTGCTTCTACTGTATTTGATGCATTAAAAGATACTTTTGTTTTTGCTTTTTATATGAAGTGTGTACTAATGTCTTTTTTATAAAATACATATGCATATACTGTGTTATAGATTAATAAAAGAGACTTACTCCCTTCCCCTAGGAATATTAAAAATACGTATCTTTAAGAAAAATCCTTTAGGTCAGATTTTTGAAGATTGTTTCTGAAACTTCTTATCAACCTTTAGCACCTAAAAGGCAAAAGCTGTTACCATCATTTCATTCAGTGTTCAGGATGTTGCAAATATCTTGATTCATGCTGTAGATCAGGAGTTCCTGCATGTTGGTAATTTGTATGGAAACAATATGAATTCTGGCTCTATTCTCATTTAAGACATTTATTCCATAGTAAAATAGGAATTCTTTATCCAATGGTTTCTCAGAATGAAGAGGCTGGAGGCACATGGGAACCACAAACTAGATCCTCCCTTTCGTGCCGCAGCGTTAACAGCCCGGTGACATGCTTGGGGATTTTGATGTAGTTGAGGAAAGGAAAGGGAATGTGTAGCATTCTCATGCATCCTTCTGAATATGAGTCCAAATGTGGGATTCTCTGTTGAGCACGTGTGGAGGAAGAGCTCTCCCTGTGACCAAACAAATGAACTGGTTCTTTTTCTTTCTCTGAAATAATTTTTCCTGGCAGTCAGTAATTTGAGCTGTGCTTTCTCTTTTTAACTCATTTTTACTTTTAGTCTTACATTATCCCTGAGCGTGATACCTTAAGAGGTTTATTCTGGTTTTATTAATTCATTTACTCTTCCCATGGTAAGTACTGTGCATTGTTGGCTATGCAAACAACATGCTGCGCTTTCTGTTAGTCTTGTGCAGAGCTGAATGCAAAGGACTGACACACAGAGACTGGAATACAAATAAAAAATACCATTTTTAATTCAGTGGCTGGCCAAATTAAAAATAACAGGCATAGGAAAAAAAAATTAAGTGCACTTAAAAAAACAAAACAATCTTATTTGTTAGACAGTCCAAGGGCAAGCTTTTAATTGTACTAATTAAGCAGTATTTGTCTAGACTTCAGATCGCTTTGAAGCAAGCATTTCTGCAATAGCAAAAAAGGATTTTGAAGGTTCCTGCTCTGGTCTGAGTGCAGCTGAGTACCAGCCTGGCTGTATTTTGACTTCTAGTCTCTGCCACTTACAAACTCCAGGTTCTGTGTGTGCTTGAAGATAAATTTCCTGTGCCCTGTATCCCTCACCTTTCCTTGAGCAACAGAAGAACTAGTACTTAACTAGCAATCTGCTGGGCTTTTGAACTGCAGTCTTCAGAAGACATAAAGCTGATAATGTGAGGGGAAATGGGTAAAAAACATGGTTCCTTTCTTTTGTACTAAATTGACTGGAAAACCAGCATCAGCTGTGTTCGTTCTTGAAAAGGACTAATTGGTGTGGGTTTTGAGATGACTTTTAAAACTGAGCACTTGCGTACACTTATTTAGGAAAAAAAAAAAAAACCCGTGTGGCAGAACAGCCAAAATGATGGCGGTTTGTTGGAATGCTTTGACCGTGTATAGTTGTTCTCATGCACTTTTAATTTAATAGTAGGTTGTGATAAGGTTCAAATATGAAATAAGACAACACTAGACAACAAAGAGCAAAAGTCTAAACTAAACATGGCCAGTGACTGCATTTTCAGCACTCTTAAAGAGATGGGATTTGAAAGATTTGGGTATTCCTACTTCTTAAAAATTTTCAGTCTTCCTTATGATGGGGGGCAAGTGCAGAATGAGGAACATCGACTTTGGAAAGCTCTTTGTAAGTTGCCATAATTGTCTCTGTCTCTAACTGCTTCCAAAATCACTTGTCCTTCCTCTCTGATGATATTTCAATGCTGTCTTCATTTCCTAGTAAGTAATAATTGATGTCGGTGGTGCTTGAACAGTAAAACAAAACAAAAAACCCCAAACACAATGCAAGAGGGAAATACAGAGGGTGCCTGAGCAATTTGGCATTAATTTTGCTGCACTAAGATTGCTATGAGATTTCTGCTCAGGATATCTGCTGAATAAGGAAATCTCTTAAAGCCTTGACTATCAATGCAGAATAGAAATGAGATGGTACCACTAACAGATCAGTACAGGTAAGGGAAGTTACAGATAGAATTCCTGATCATATTTCAGAAAATCTGGCTGCTCTATTTGGAAATTAGTTGGGTTTTTTTAATAAAATCATAAATAGATGAATGTACTGGACTAGAAAAGCATACATGCATCACTTCTCCCACTTTTCCAGTATTTTCTGTGATGTTAATGGGATACCTTTCCACAAAATTCTTGCATTACATTTCCAGTTTGTAGGATGTTTAGTTCATTCAGTCAAGTGGATGAACTTTTGCTAACTTTTCACTGAACAGTTTTGATTATATTAAATCAGGTTTATGGTCTGTTTAATCTTGAAGTGCTTTTTTGGTGTCTTAGCTACAATACTGAAAACGTTTAAATGTTCAGTAAATATTCCCTTTTTTGCTTGCTTCTTACTGAGCAAACAAAACAAATATAATCTCAGGAGGTACAGAAAGTGATGTCGCATTATATATGTACAGTTTTTCGTCTATGTCAGCATAAACTAAAGAGCCTTCTTTGTGTAATTACCTACTAAATCCTTTTAAATCTTTTAATTGTGTTGAATATACGCTTGTTTTATATCATTTAAAAATTATGGCATTCTAAGTAACTAAATTCATAGGCATTGGAACAGCAGCTCAACACCGAAATGTATGTTCAAAGTGAAATACTTTGCTAAATTTAGAACAAAATTGCTTAAGTAACAGTATTTTCATTCACTGCAGCAGGTTAAATACGTAGAAAGATAAAAACTAGCATTTGTCCCCATAGTCCCTGTAATATTTTTGGAAAAAATTGTAAGGGATTGTAGTCTATGTTCAAAAAAGCTCTCTGGTCAGAGGAGATTTTCTGAGAGCAAAAGTGACCCCCCTGGTGACTTGCATTCACAAACTCTTACGTCTGCACAGGAAGGAAGACTGAAGCATGTACCAGTTAAAGAGTGATATATGACAGTCTGAAGTCTTCCTACTCCAGAGTCAAACTTACATATGCTTAATGTCAGTTGTTAATGCCTATGAGAACATGGATTTCAGCCTTTGTGGAGAAATACCTTGATAAAAATAGGTGCTTTGTACATCTTTTTCATTCTCTTTGGTATCATGGGATGGAGTTTTTCTTGTGTGTATGTTGTGATTTCTTGGGTCATGTTAATTTCCTGTCAGAGAAATACAAGATGTGACCATGACCTCGCGTTGCTCCATTCAATTGGGAAGTGCAATAAAAACAGCTTTGAAATAAAATATTTCTAAGGAAGGAACTTTTTGCCAGTAAAAATGCTGAAAACTACTCTAGTCATCGTTTAAATCCCAGAACATATCTATTAATTTCACTGTAATTACCGAGAAAAGAAAAAAGACTGATGGTTTTAGACTTGTGAAGGATCTTGAAATAATATTAGTCTGCTCCAAATTAGCTGCTGGCTTGTTTTCAAATAATGATTCATGGTGGTATTTTACTAAGGCTTTTTAATTGTCTTGAATAGTTCAAAACTTTTGTTTAACTTGCCAAGCAGTACTATATGTGGTCCTGCCCTTAGTGCTTCAGAAGTTAAAGGAATATATATATATAGCTTCAATTAAACCTTTTGAAGAAGAATATACTTTAAATAATGTATAAACTATGCCATTTAAAGCTGAGACAATCCAGTTTAAGTATGTTTGATGGCAGTTTTCTTATTGACCGTTTGAGAACTGTGTTTGAAAGTGGCTACACTCATTAGAGAAAAGGTTTGGGAAAGAAGAATATAAAAAAAATATTTTTAGGGTGTATATTACTTGGCTCCTTCATACGCTCTCAGATTTTCCTACGGAGAAGATGATTTACCTCCTGTTCAAGACAAGTGGACCAAGTAGGCGCTATTAAGGAAAAGAGCCAGCTTTCCTAGTAGTTGATAATATTTAGTCAGTTGTTGAAGATGAAAGAGGGAGGCATTAGAAGTCAGTATTGCAAAGAAGAGTTTATAAGGAACCTTAAACTGAAGACTTTGTAAGTAAATCTTGGGCTTTTGCATGTATACCATCCATATGGAGCAGCGAGGAAAGGGAGTGGAGAAAAAAACCAACAAACCCCAAACCTTGGAGGTGTTTATAGGAGCATTTCAATTTCAAGTCATCTGTATGTTATAACTGTATAGAATTTTTAATTTTAGCATATAATGAATCATACTGGAATAGAATAGGATAGACTATTTCAGCTGGAAGGGACCTACGACTATCATCTAGTCCAACTGCCTGCCCAATTCTGGGCTGACTAAGTTAAAGCATGTTACTAAGGGCATTGGCCAAATGCCTCCTAAACACTGACAAGTTTGGGGGCATTGACCACCTCTCTGGGAAGCCTGTTGCAGTGTTTGACCACCCTCTCGGTAAAGAAATGCTTCCTATGTCCAGTCCAAACCTCCCTGGCACAGCTTTGAACCATTCCCATGCGTCCTATCACTGGATACCAGGGTCAAGAGATCAGCATCTCCCTCTCCACTTAACATCTCAGGAAGCTGTAGAAAGCAATGATGTTGCCCCTCAGTCTCCTTTTCTCCAAGTTAGACAAGCCCAAATCCTTAGCCACTCCTCATAGGACACTCCTTCCAGCCCTGATACTAAACTTATCAAAGTAACTTCCAAATGAAAATATGTGCTTATAGGATGTCAAAATGATTGCATTGACCTTTTCCCATCTCTGTTGACTTGATGGAAACATATTTCCCTGTTGTATGTTGGCATGAGCTGGAAGGTTGTGACTGGGGGATGTCAAAACTACCTGTTACTTTTTCAAAGTAGGTTAATAAGGTTTAATATTGATTTCATAGGAGAAAGAAAGTGAGCAGAACCTTGGCTTAGTTAAGTATATAGCGTTTGCCACTGATGTTCAAGGAATCTGGTTTTACCCAGTGTGCATGCTGTAGGTCAGTAAAGCATACACTCTTATGCTAAATTTAAATCGGATAGAGCAAGAATCACTGAGACAATGATTTTATTGTTAACATCTTCCTTGCAATTGCTTTCCTTGCAGAAGGGCAATGTTATTTGCTCATACTTGCTGTGAACATAGAGCAGATCCTCAGTTGGAACTGAAGAGGTAGGTAAGAATACAAGAGCAGATGAGAATCTTTATAAAGCTTGGTATCTCAACTATGAAAATGTGAATTGACATCTATCATACAGCTGTGAAATAGCATATTGATTTTTGGTCTCCCTACTACAAAGACTTTCATTTTGCTTAACTTTGTGCATAAAAATAGTCTTAGCAGAAATAATTCATAAGTATAAGGTTAAGCAAAGCTGCAACACTGAGATTTCACAATTTTTAATGGGGTGAAATAGCAGCTAGTTTCAGATCATCTCATCCTGATAATCTAGAGATAAAATAAAATCCTTTTGGATTGTTCCTTGACATTTTACATGGGAGAGAACAAGACACTTTGCATTTTTCTTGCTTTTAGTAAAACCTTAAAAAAGCAGCTCATTAGAAAACTGAATTCTCTATCATCTTTACAACATACTTCTGCTGCGTGTTGTCCTATTCTTCCTTTATAGATGTAAATAAGTAAAGTAAGTGCAGGCAAATACAATAAACACTACATGTTTAAAAAACATCTAGAGAGAGTTCATTAGAATCAAGGAAAACTCTACATGTCATAGCAAAAAATTAAATTGGGAGGCTTGTAAAAATTTTTTTGGCAACTTAGTCTGTTGGATTTGTTGTCTGAGTGATTGTAGATCACATAGGTGTTATACCTGATAGAGCAGCAAAAGCTAGCTTGATATTTAAGAGCAATTCACATTGTTCTCATGGGTCAATGACATTCTGAAAACACGAGGATTTTCTTCCTCTGCTAGGATTTAGTTTGTATTGTATGTTCTAATGGAAGGTGTACAATATGATGCATATCTCATTCTATCCTGCAGGGATTTAGCTTATCCTTGAGTGTAATAATGACAAAAAGGTATGTTTTATCGCTTCTTGTAACCAGATCTACCAACAAAGGGAATAGCTTCCCTCTGGCAAAGTAAAGCATTGAGGTTAAACACCTCATAATCCTTGGACAGGGGAGTCTTTGTATTGATTTTTTTTTTTTTTTCAGTAAGTACAGCTATTTATTGTAACTTAACATTTTTGACTCAAGTGAATCTTTAAGTGAAAGGCAAGAGTGCAAAATTAGTTTTTCTGTTATTGGCTTTTTAATGATTTTTTTTTTTTTTTTGGTATCATTATGTTTAGACATCTGTGGTATACAAGGTGATTCAGAAAGAAGGTATAGTTTGTGTCCTAAAGAGTACACTATATCAGAAATATGCTATGTGTTTTTATGCATGTGATGTTATTTGTATCAAGAGAAATAATACATCCCTTTTATGAATACCTGCATGAGGAAAGTAGAATTAAGATTATGTCAAATAGTCAGTGTTTGTTCATACTGCTAGAAACAGATCTACTGCAACGTCTACAATTTTCATTTATTCTGGATCCCATTCTGCTGGAGCAGTTGTCATGATTGCTTCTGCTGCTGTGTTATCTGCAGTACTATTAGTGATCATTTACAGCCCTGTAACAACTACTTTATGATAAATAGCTGTAAGCTATACATTTATTTTCAAAATCTTGTGCAGCTCAGTGCTAAAATAGAGACCAGTCACTTGACTGAATAGTTTTCTGTGAACAATTGTTTGGAAAATCAGGCTTTTCCTAATCTCTCAAGTTTCTGTCAGTGACCACTTCCATGCCACACTTACGCCTGGGTTTGAGCCCTGAAATTATGGTTGGCTGTCACTGTTCATATTCAAATGTCACTGAGCATGGACCTCAGCTGGATTTGCTAAGGGATGGCATTTATCAGCAGTCAGTACTTTCTCATCTGAAATGGGTTCCTGCAACGAAGTAGGAAAAGTGATTGCAAAGACTGGTGTGTATCTTTTTGAGATGCTCTTAGTGCATTTAGCTGGGGGTTCATGATAAACTGCTTGATGGCAGGCAATGGTATGAAGATGAGCAGTGCTTCCTCAAGTGGTGCTGGTTCCTGCTGGGAGATGGTCCCTTTCAACTAATGCTGGAAACTGGTTCAGCTGCAGCAAAGCACCAGAATGAGCTGGATATTGCTGCTGGGAGCGCAGCTTTCTGCTTCCTTTAGCTGCTGCCTCCCAGGAACGAAACAGAGGAGAAGCACCTGTACTGACAGTTTCATATTTATCTGTGATGCTGCTAGTTGTTGCCTTACACCTTAGAACAGGGTGCAACAATCCCAGGTAGTGCCTGGATGCTGCCCTGTGTCGGGGCTGGTAACCCCACAGGCAAAGGGGGAAAAGCCCTTCTACATCCGAGCTCCGGTCTCTACATCTGCACACTGTGAAATAGAAATTAATTGCATCCAAGTGTCATGAAATAACTCAGAAGTCAAATGTTCCGCCAGGGAAATATGCAGAGTCATAATAGGAATTCAAAATGTTTTAGGAAGGCATTGTTTGGATAAATTAATATGAAAGTATGTTTTGGGATGTATTAACACTTTTTTTAACTGATTTTTTAAAAAAAAAAAATTAATATGAATGTAGGCAGGAATGTTGATGTTCAAAGTCATATTAGTATCTTTTCCAACCTTTTACATTATTGATAGCCACTAACACTTTTTTTAAAATGCTGGTTGCTCCACAACAGGTAGAAAACTCTCTTCAAAATATGCTTCAAAATACAGCCCATTTTCCTAATTTTCCATTTCATGGCTACCTTCTGCAGGGTTTCTTGCAGCTGCTCAGGAAGCAGCTAGCATTGATTCCTTGTGGTGTGAGGCAAAGGGGCTTACTTAAATTGACACCTTTCTCACGACTGAGGTTTGCAAAGAAAAACTGCAAAAGAATATCTTGGAATATCTAGGTACTTTTATTGTCCTCTGACACATTCAGGTTTGTATACCCCTGAAATGCATTAGATTTATGAAACAAATGCACTGCAAAAACAGTAAACTGTCCATGATTTTATTATTAAGTGTTAAATTCATTTGGAACAGTCCCATGTTGGGGAACATGCTCGTGAAACATTGCTTTGTGCCATGTAATGTCCAGGTAACATGAAGGTTTATGATGTTTATGATTTCCAAAAGCTTGCTCCTCATTGTGGTTCTTGAAATTAGGACCAAACTCCCCTCTCTGTTATATCCATGCCAATCTGTTAACTTTCATGAGAAAACTCAGCTGTAGCTGAAAGGAAACGTTGGCTGCATTGAGAACCTGAAGGCAGGATGTGGCCGAGTGACACAGCGGGTTCCCCTTCAGGAAGCTAGAGCATCAGTCGTCATCTTTCTCAGACTGAAAAATATGTAAAACAATAGTATTTTTTTATACGTGTGAACTGCCCCTATTCAAGTTGGTATGTACACAAAGGCACAAATGTTTTCTATTACCTCGCTGTTCAAAATATGCGTAGAAATGCTGAGATCAAGTGCTTATCTAGACTGGAGAGGTGAACATTAGAGCTGTAGTAGTCCAGTCCAAACTGGTGCCCTGATCTGTCCTCCTGATACTCTTGTTATTTCCTACAGTAAACTTTCAGCTATTATAGCAATGCTTTTGAAAAACACCATTCCTCCTTTTCACCATGTTGCACAGAAGGATTGCTGGTCCACTAAATACATTTCATGTTGAGAAATGTCTGGAGTTTTTTAACCAATCTAGTTATCCATTCTTTATGTAGTTCCTAATTGTACGATGCTCAGTCTCAACTCACTATTAGGAAAGGACAGGATGAAGCAAAACATCTGTTGAATAAAGGCTGAGACTTGCAGTAAATGGTGGTAGAATAGAGCCTGTCCTTTTCTTTGCCCTTCCCTTCTCCTCCCCTTGGTGCATAGTACATATTAGATTTTAATCTGTGACTGTAATTTATGTAATAACTTGGTTGTGCTAGTTCCGTCACAAACAACTGTGATTGTCACTTTCCACTATCAAACTTGTGAGAACTAAGTACAGAGGTAACTTAATACACAGATCAGCTTGGCTTTTGTCCCAGCACAATTATGGAATTCACCATTTCTTTCTCATGAAAACTGATGAGGATTTTTTTCTGTCTAGACTTTTTTTTTGGAGGTTCGTAGCGTTATTTAAACTGGCTAAGTGGAAGTATAATACTTCAAAAATTAGACACAGCAGTGTTAATTAAGTGGGAAAGATCTGGTCTTGCCATGCATTTCTGTATTTTAGAGCATAACTAAAGAATTTTTTGGGCATAGTTTTCAGGGATAACTTTTCCTATTGACCAATATAATAGAGTCATCACAACAGCTGCAAGGGATTGGTTACACTGCTGGAATTCACCGGAGTGTACGCAGTTTTTTTTAATGCATGCTTTTTGAAACAAAACAGTTTGATAGCAGGTGTGACCTTTAACCCTCCCTAACTTTGAAGAACTTAATCATCATAATTTGTTCAGCACTGAATATATTTTGCAGGTGGAGGAAACAGAGGGAAATGTAGTTTGGTTTTGATGGGCAAGGGGGAGGATGAAGAAGGGTTGTGTTGGTATTTTTACCTCTTTTGTGTAAACCAAATTAGCCTCAGTTAATTTTTGAAAGTTCTATCTAAATGAATTTTATGTTCCGTTAAGAAAATCTGGTTTGACGTCTGGTTCCAGAGACATAAATGAAAGACAGGATAAAGTTTGAAGGGACAGATGTAAAACATGCACATCTACTAAAGATTTTGCATGCAGAAGGGGCTGGGAGAGCTGTGGAAATGGCGAATATACAAGAAAATATATTGAGAAGGTGCCTGCGTCATCCCCAGAACAACTATCAATTACATGTTGGTCGTTCCCAACAAATGTTTGTCTTGCCAGCTTTTTGAGGACCTCAGATGATTTTGTGGCAGTTCTGTACCTCACTGTCCAAGCAAACCCTTTTATGTGGGGGATTGCGTAGTGATGTGAACATGGCTCTCTGGATAAACCAGCTAATCCTTTATAGAGTCATGGAGATCACGGTAATGATCGTCCCGAGGATACGGAAGGCAATTTTATCTGCCAGTGTAAACCTGAATTGTCATATAAACCTTTATATAATCAGTATAAACCTGAATCACAACAGCCTGTACCAGTTGTTGTCCTTGGATGGGTATTAGTTGTGCCAAATAGTTGTATGATATTATTGCTCATGGTGATGTCCATTATGGCACAGACAAAAATGGGACTCACTTTCACGAGTGACTGAACATATGTGGAAATGCAAATCTTTACAAATAAAAGCTAGAAATACATGTTTGAATCACAATATTAACATTAAATATGTGTGGATATATTTCTCTCTAATCTGTAAACCCAAGAGTGAATGCTGCAATTACAAAAATCTGTTACTGGACTCTGTAGCTTTGTCCCTTTTTTCATACAGGCATGGAAGCACACATTCAGTTTGCTCTCTGTGTTGGTGCTGAACTCGTCCACGAAAGGGCTTGTCTGTTTAAGCATTTCTCTTCATACAAAGTCCTGTTACTACTAACTTCAGATTCAAGTTTAGCGAGTTCTGTCTTCAGTACTGGCTTTCTTATCGTCCAGTCTAGCCTTAGTTGAGAAAAGTTGGAGGCTGTAGATAGGATGGCGAGAAGTCCCCTGAGCCTGCCACAACTTCTTTTCAGCCTCAGGTAACTTACTGTTGCAAAGTCATTTCAGAACTCAGTTTATTTGGATTTCTGTACATTTTGGCTGCTGACAAGTCTGTTGTTCTTGTGGTGGTACCAGAAGTCTTTGGCATTAGTTGTGAAAATGAGTATGTTCAGTACTTCTGAAAGTCAGATTTGTGCATCTTGGACTACAAACTGAAGGTTGCTGACATTTCATAAATTTAATCTTAATTTTTGTGGCTGGATTTTACAGATAATCCTTGTCTGTACATTTCCTTAATCCTTGAGTTACTGCAACTGCAGATCGGTTATTCTGCTTTTCTCCTCTTTTTCTCCAGCTTCCTCAAGGCTGCAAGGAGCAATTGTTACTACTATGTACTACCTGCGGGCATGTCCCAGTTAGCAGCTCTACTACTTTGTTGGGTTGGAGCATTTCCAGACAGCAGTGAATTACAGCTGATAGAAAATCGCTTTTATACAAGTCTTATTTCTTATAACAGTTAAAATGGATTTCTATTTCTTGAGAAAACAAATATATTAGCTTTATATTTCTTGATGGAATGTTCCATCATAGTTATATTTATGTGCTATATTGCTTGAGACATATCGTGAATGAAGATGAAGAATAAAAGAGGGCTTAGCATCAGTGTTTAGCTTTGCTAGTTTAATTTGTTCTTCCATCCTCCCTGCCGAGGAAGGCAATAATAGGAATGGTCACATTTATTTTACTCTATGCTGTCAATTACAATTTCATCATCCTTCTGCTGTTGTGTTAGTTAGCAGTGCTTTGAATATATGTCTGCAGTGGCCTGTTACTGCATTAAGGACTGGTTTCCGTTGGATTATACTTTTTTTTTGCTGTAACAGAGCATGGTGTTTCTGAGGCTCAGTTTTGTATGAATTATTTCCCCTTTGCAGATGCTGAGAGTTAGAAATAGATACAATCTAAGCAGTACTCACACCTAGTGTGCGCATGGTTGCAGCTACCTTGATTATGATGCCAGAATGTTTTGGTTCCCCTGGCCTAGAATTTCAACCCAGTTGTGTTGAACCTTATCCTCTGAAGGACAGCAAATCTCATTCCTGAGCACTGAATTAAGTTTTAAACTTCTCTGAAAATCTCCAAGGAGTCCAAAGTTTGAGTTGTTTATCTGGTGGTGTGAAAGCATACAAATCTTTATGCTTTTGGAGACCTCTGTAGAAATACTAAGTGATCTGTTTTATGCAGGCAGCTGTTTCTTAGTTCGTTGTTTTCTATACCTTTTTAAAGAAGTAATATTAAATATGTTCTTGGTGGTAAAAGTAAAACAAGTCCATAACTTAACTGAAGCCATGGTATGGTTACATCTTTGGAGTGATTGTATGTCACATTCATAGGCAGGAAACTCTTGAGAGGACTTACAGATTCTTCATGGGAATTTTTTTAAAGTGAAATTTATGTGAAACTTACTGATCTAATAGCTAACAAATGAAGTGTTCCCTGAACAGTGGCAGGTAGGAATAATTTGCATTTGGGTTTGTGATCTCCTCATCAAAGTAATGTTGTTTGCATTAGATTTTTAACAAATAACAAAAATTTGCATAGAAAAGCTATTTTATATAGGTATCTTTTGTTATTCTGTTTCCTGCGTTATGACAAGACAGAATTTATGTCAAAAATAATTTTTTGCAGTGGAATTATGAAGGACAATTAGGAAGGTTCACGAATTGCAATGTCAGAACATGGTGTTTTAGTTTTCCGTTCCCATCATATGCAAACTTTGTCATGGTTTTCAGTGGTACTGAATTTTTATTGTGTTATTTATTTGGTCTCTTGTTGAAAACTGGAAAAGCCTCTTAAATAGTAATCCCAAAAATCAGCTGCCTAAAATTGCACTTTTGAAAACCCAGCTGTCTGTAGCTGTAATTATCCTCTGAATTACTTGTTTGCAAAGACTCAATGGAATATGATTGTATGCCTTTTAGAATATGAATTATTTTAAAATATCTGACTTGTATAATTTAGTTGCGTATCTATGTATGTGAAGAATTAAACAAATTGGTATGTGTGTATATATTTCATGTATTTTCAATTACTCTTTTCTTTTTTTTTCCCCTCCTTCCAGGCCAGTCAGACCATTCAAGTTACCAAAAAGGTAAGGTCTAATATTGTCACATGCAAGGTTTGCAGAATCATAAAGGCAGCAGATAAGGTGACGGCCAAACTGTTATTCCCCACACAATGCGAGAGTAAGGAATGTTTAAGGAAAATAGTAGGCAATCAAATTAAAACAGATTAAAAAAAAAAAAAGAAAATTATTTCTTTATGCAGTGGGTAGTGAATTTCTGAAACTGCCACAGGAGATTGTGGAGGCAGATAACATCAGCAAGTTCAAACAACATTTGGAAGAATTGATCTATAATGGGTCTCTAAGTAAACACTGAAAGGAGGAGCCAGGGACAAGCTCTTTAAGATCCCTGATCACGCATCTGTGAATCCTGGGGGAGCAGGAAGGGGACAGACCACAGATGGTGGCCAAACTCTTGTGCTCTCCCAAAGCAGTCTTTCCATAAATAGCTTTTGTTGGAGAGGCTTTTGGAGACAGTATACTGGGCCAGAATTTTAAAATCTATGCAGATTTCAGTGTTCCTTTTTGGCAAATATTTTATGGTATTTTTTGCTACAGTCAGTGCTATTCTCTTTGTGTGTATATATACTTTCTGCACAAGCATAAAAACCCTGTGACTCAGCACCTTTTTTGATTAAGGGTTATTCTGAGAAGCGGCTTGGTTGTATCATCATAAGGATAAAACAACCTGACAGAAAAGTTCAGAAATTTCATCATAATGATCTTTTTTTCTTCCTAAAGCCAGAAACCCCACACCGTCAAGAACACTACATTTGGACTGCATATTCTCTGAAGCATGGCAGGGTCAGAGAAAACAACAGAACAACTTGTCTAAACTGTTAGGATTTGCCTTCAGTAAAGAACGAGCCTGTTTGCTAAATACCTGTTTTGAGTTACATAAAGCTGTTAATATTCATTCAGCCACACAAGTGTCTATTGCTCCCAGCAACCTCTTTATGATATGGAAACTATATATGGTATCTTTCTGTCTCTTTATGAGACTGGGTAGTGGTTTAACCTGAGTATGTCTGCCTATAGGTGCTGAATTGAAAAGTTTACAACTATCCATGTGTTACACTCGCTTAAAATGCAAAGGAAAAGTGGAGCACTATCTTTTTTTTTTTTTTTCCTTTCTACTTTTTAAGAAAGCATCTAAGGTCTTAGATCACCTTGGGGCAAATTGGTTGAAACGAATCTTTAGTGGTGCTAAATGGGTGAGATAACTATAGATTGAATTAATTGCTTTATCTCCTAAGCTTTTTTAATTGTTTAAAACACAAATTAAAAAAAACCACCAAAAACCTCAAACCTTCTTCAGGTGTGCGAAAAACAGCAGAAGAAAAGAAGTTAATGAAAATTATATGCATCTTCATGGTATAAGGCAACTTACAGCAGTGTCACCATTCTAGTAACTAGATTGAAAGCAGGAGGTGAAATGGCATAAAAAAAGATATTTCAGTCAGTGTCATAGTTATTGAGAATTCATCATTTAGTGCTTGAATAGTTTGGAGGAAAAAACCGAAACGATAATGTATCAGTGTAACCATATGCCCAGCTCATTGAACAACTGTAATTTTAATTAGGCATCAAAAAGCAGGATTTAGAAAAGTACTGAAGTATGTGCTTAGCACTAAGGATGTGCTTTCTGAATGTGAGTGATTCCTTGACTGAGGAATTGATTTAAGTGCTTTCTTCTTGGACTTAGACATTGTCAGGCAAGTGTTCATTTACGCAGAATCTAAGTCAGGGCAGTGGCTTACTTTTCACAGAGAAAATAACAAGTAGCTGAACTAATTTTATGGTTTTTTAATGGGTGAAGAATAAAATTACTGCCATCTGTTTAGCCACTTACGGTGGGTTGGGATCTCAGCAGGCTGTACTAACTTGGTTGGAGCCAGAGCCCTCAGCAGCACCAAACGATGCTCAGACAAATAAAATTAAAATATTGTGTGGTTAGTCCTTTTTGATGTGTTAGCCCAGGTGGGCTTTGCTTATCTGAATTTCAGTTATGTGATACAAGAAACAGGACAAATTTGCAGGTGTAAACAAACACTGTCTTCTGTTTGTGGCATATTAACATGTTAAACAGTTCACCTAGGACATAGTTTCTTTTACAGCTAGTGACTGAAGAACTTAGCCAATTTAAGAGCTGCTCAGTTGAGAATGGAAGTGTAGGGACAACATGTCAAAGCAGTAAATTGGCACTAGTGATGAATAGGAAAATAAATCTTTCAAGTATAATTTTTATGACTTCAGAGCCAATATCTATAATAGCTAGTCAATCTAGCACTTGGTGTTTATGAAAACATTTAGTCCTGTAAATAGGAAAATTCTACTAGGTCATTTACTTCCCTTCACTTCTACTTTGTACAGTTGCTCATTTGGCAAGCTGCCCCTTTGTGATTCACTTTAATAAAAACTAATTCTTCATGTTATGTTGCATGTAAGTTGAGGAGGAAATAAGAGTATAGATCTTCTTGATCAATATTTAGAGTATACAGAGACTATTGGTATAGAATGATTCATAGCCTGTAAGTATTCTTCTAATGAAACTTTTTGGGACTTTCTGTACTCTCTTTGCTCCCAAAATTAGATAGCGTTGTCCTTGAAACATAAACTCTATGAATTCAAGTCTTTACTGTAAGAAAAATTATTAAATTAAATTTCTGGGTTTAATTCTATTTTCTGATACTTTTCTGTCAATTTAACAAAAATAAAAATATTTTATGAAAATGATGAAAATCAGATTTGCATATAAAAATTCTTTCATTCTTAAAATTTAGAATGAACTGAGAGTTAAAACCCAAGGATATGTGTTATACTAGAAGATAAGCAATTAATGCTTTTATATATCATGTTGCAACTCCCTTGCACCTTTGAATTTGCAACAGATTTTATGGATCGTTAGTATATAGGGTTTGAGTATTTTTTTTAAATGACTTTTAAATATAGAGGCAATGTTTTCTTTTGGGTTCTACTTTAAAATTGATTTTTCCTCTCTTTGATATTTTTCTTAAAAAAGCTTAAGCTTTCAAAGAAGAAACTGCAATGTTTTCTATCATTACATTTTTAACAAAGCATCTATTTTCTAGTGGTCCCCAACCATGGATAAAATCCATGCCAAAGATTAAGTATAAAGTTAAGGAAAAAGTATTGATATTAAAAAAAAAAAGTGTTCAGTCTTAACCAGTTTTCACTTCACATATGCTTTTTTTTTCATTTTAAATGTAAAAACATTCTATGTAAATTATTGCTATAGCAGTTTTAAATACTGAGCATGTTCTAAACAACAGAAATGTCTGTTTCAGTAGCCCATAGTTAATCACCTCTGTAGCAGCACAAAGACAATCTAAGATAAAGCCTGCTTTTTTGTCAGAATCCGGGGCGGGGGGGGAAATAGTAGGCTGATATGCAAAGCTTTTCTATATGAGAATAGAAATTTTCAGTAGGGAGATTTGATAGAAAGTGGAGGGGTTTTTTGTTTGTTTTCTTACTTTAAAAAAAAAAAAAAGTGTAGGAATAAACTGTTTCCAAATGGCTTCCATTCATGTGTGATAGCTAGCTTAATTTCATGTAAGTAAAACAATGAAAACAGGTCAGTGTTTCAACACGGTTCTTTAGAGAAGTATGGGTTAATTTTGTGTCTAACTTTTATTTCTGTAACATCATCTTCTCTGCTTCTCTCCATGTAGCTATGCTGCCCTGATAGCCGACTGGCCCGTGGTGGTCCTAGGCATGTGTACTGTGTTAATCGTGGTGTGTGCGCTGGTTGGAATATTAGTTCCAGATCTTCCAGATTTCTCTGATCCATTGCTGGTAGGTAAATATTAATCAATTATACTGTCAAATAAGTATTTTTCATTTGCTGTTTTTTCAGTAATACCAGTAAACAGCAGATGCAAGTACAGCAATTGATACATTCCTCTTAAATTGAGATCTGCCCAGAGGAAACAACTGACTCTTAATATGCCTGACAAGGTTCCCTGTACTGTGAATCTGTTTGGGAATCAGTTTCCAGAGAGATTCAATTGGTAGTAAGCTTGCAGAAGCAAGTTCTCTAATTTCTGTAATTTTCCAATTAAAAAAAAATGTATTAAATCTTGACATTTTCAAAGGTTTCAAAGAGTGAGGGCCAGGATCTGTTAAAGGAAAAGGAATTCTAAGTGCCTTCTGGGGATGAAATGATGTCCATATTGAAAGACTGAAAGTAATTTTTAGCAGATTCTATTTAATACTGAGCTCATTTCTTACTTTTCATGAGCTATCTTACCCATGAGTAGCTTTCAGGTCTTTTATTGAAAATACTGTATTTAATTATTATCCTGTAAGTTATTGTTATTTATATTATAGTAGCGTATATCTGTACATATCCATATGTAATGGATATGTCTTGAAAACAGCCAAGTTATTAAAATTGTTTCAAAGTAATTTTCAAAATTATTTAAAGATTTATTCTTGGACAAATAGAGAAGATACACTTGAGTGTTTTTAATCAGTAAAGAGTGATAATTGAGATACAGAAGAGGACTTTGTAGACAAATGCCCTTGCTCTGAAAACTAAGTGCTGAACGTTTGATAGACTAAATCATCATCACTTCTCAGGGAGAGAAGTAGTACGTGCAAGAATTCTTAATCCCTTGTCACTCTATGCAGTTGGTCATTATTTTGTCTGACCTGTCATAAAGCATTTTACGTTTAAAAGTAGATGCCTGGAGTAACTATGCTTCATAATGAAAACTATCCATCACTTTGATCACGTTTCCGCTTTCCCGTTTGAACTAAAGAATGAAAAGTATTAATGGAATTTTGTGATGCTCTTCTCCTAGGGTTTTGAACCACGAGGGACAGCCATAGGACAGAGATTGGTCACATGGAATAATATGGTGAAAAACACAGGGTACAAAGCAACACTTGCAAACTATCCTTTCAAATATGCAGATGAGCAAGCTAAAAGGTAAGAACTTGTATTAAAAATGCATTTTCTTTTATTGGTTTTTTTTTTGTACGTACATAGTGCTTGCTCCAGTACCCTCTGAAGTTAGTATATATACTGCCACTGATTTCAATAAATACTGAATTTGATAGTCTACAGTTCTCAAGGCCTTTCACATGGAACTAGATATTTCCCATTGCAAGCTCTTTTAAAAAGTGTATAATTTTAGTTTTCTCTCTGAATTGTGGATATTTTCCATACTGGGCTCAGTGTCGTTTCCTTTGAAGTCTGTAATTTAAACAAAAAATTCAATGAATGTTTCAGTTTTTGTACACCAAAGTCACATTGGTAAAAGTGTTTTCTCATATGTAAGAGCTATTAAGATGTGTGACTTGCTTGGATGCTCCTTTTATTAACAATCTCTTTGCTAAGGTAAGTAAAACTATTTATTCTGTTTTAGTCATCAAGATGACAGATGGTCAGATGATCACTATGAAAGAGAGAAGAGGCAAGCAGACTGGAACTTCCACAAGGATACCTTTTTCTGCGATATTCCAAGTAAGTGCAGAAATGATGTAAGGAAGGCTAAAAACTTCTGCCAATTGAATTCTGAGCTCTTCTGTATATTGTATGCCTTATTAGGAAAATATTTTTTGCTTAGTATATTCATGATAAGCACCTTCTTTCTGTGTGCAGAAGTCTTTGAAGAAATTGGGCTGAAATGTTGTGTTCTATTGGTTCTTCCTAGGAAGCAGCTGTATTTACTTAAAGTGCTTCCTTTAAGTGGTTCCATTTCCTGTAAAGATTTTTATTAGTTATCAGTAATGCTGATCATTGTAAAAGCAGTGTTTTGTGTATGACTATAGAGGTAGGACTTAATTCACAGTAGGGAAGAAGTTGTGTTTTATCTGTGCCATTAACTTAACTCTAAAAAACCTAAATCAAAATACTTTTCCTGTGTATGTCCTCAAAGACATCCACAGGTCATATCTTGTACAGAATTTAGGAGTTTGTTTAGGGAAAAAAAAACACCCACAGAAAAACTGCATACACAAAAAAAACCCCAAACAAAACAGCCCCCCTCAAAGAAACAAAAATAAAAAAACCAACCAAACCACCTTAAAGTACTGAAGGCTTATGAAGCTGTCTAAGTTAAACTAGAGGACAAAAAAGACAAAGAGTTCTTTATTGACTTTTTACAAGGCATACTGCAAAACTTTGATAAGTTCTGTTCTGGCAGAGAGCATGCATTAGCAGATGTAGATCTTGCCTTTATTCATATAATGACCTGGGCTCTTTTGCAGCTACTTCAATATGTGAGGACTGATAACAGAGCACAAAAACATAATTGTGAAATTATTTGTTTGTATTACTTGATCTGACAGCAATGACCAGTAAAAACAGGGGTGAAAAACAGATTTACGGTTTTGGTTTGTAGGTTTTTTTTATTACAGTATTGTCTTACATTTAAGTGAGAGGATCTGAGCAAGGTTGTAATTTCTGCTCCTGTGAGCAGAACCAAGTTAGACTGAGCAGATCTTGTGTAAGGAAGAGGAAACGTACTCGAAACTCTACTGAGCATTAACTGCAACTTGAAGCAGAATTAACTGCTTTTATCCTGCCCACTGTTTCTGCATAGTCTCACTCTCATTCTTTCCTCTACTGTTTCTGTGTAGTTTCAGTTGTGGCAGTCATGAAGGAATTGCACTTCTATGGGAAAGTTTGCCAGTCCATTATGTAAAGAAAACAGTTGATTTCCTCTTGACCCATTTTTGTCATTCCTGGTATCTTTCTTTGTCTGCTCCAGGATCTGCAGATTTCAGTTTCCTTGATCCTAAAGCATGGTCAGAGATCATAAAGCTCCACCCCAAGTCTTTTTGTTACAGTCTTGTGAAGGGCAAAAATTCTGCACATTCACAGCAGTGGGAAAAATTCAGCCATTTGGTTTTTGAAATATTGTAATTAACGTGATAATGTTTCTTAACCCAAAATAGCATATTGTCTTACGTGGTACTGTATATTTGTGCTGTATATGTGTTGCCCTTGTTAGCTATGCATAAAGATCTCACTGCCACTAATTATTTCCTTTCCTAAAAGCTGTCTTCTAATAAATGTAATTTAATTTGTAATTTAAGCTGTATGTGTCTAAACTGTAGAATTCTTAAAAATGGCCTCAAGGATATCACAGCAATTTCCACTGCAGTCATTTGCTTCTAAAGCAAAAACATTCGTGTAGAAACAGCTTTATAATTATTATTTATATTCCCAAATGACTTACTAAATCAGCCTTTGATTACTATTATCTGTGTACTGCCATTATGCTGTGCCAAGAATTTCATAGTTTGCTGATTAGATCTTTTGATTTTTATTTGTTTGTCATATTTCAGAAGATAGTTTGCTTGAACAGAAATCTGTAGAGCTTCTAAGTGATATATAGTATTGAAGATGCCATATTTACTATAAGCGCTTTAAGGAAACTGAAACTTTCATGTGGACTGAGTCTTACAGATAAATAGCTCATCTTGAAAAGGAGGTGGATTCCTATGACCTGACTAACATTTCATCTGTGTCATTTGAATGGTGTTATTTTGCCTCAATCTTTGGTACCAGACATACCCAAACAATCTATAAACCCCCCCTCCTGTAATTTCAGGTGATCGCTATTCACGAGTGGTGTTTACATCAACACAAGGAGAGAATTTATGGAATTTGAATGCAATTAAGTCAATGTGCAATGTAGATAACTTGAGGGTAAGTAGAGATGGCATTTAATTTGTTTAACTTGCAGATGTGAAACACGTATTTGAAACTTTGTTTTGCTGCCCATTGCCATCCAGTAGCATATGAGAGGACTTCACATCCTTTTTGAATGGTCAGTCAGCATGCAGAGGAAGTTAAAAAACAACTTTCAGTCTGTAAATCAGATTATATAGGGGAATTTATTTGGTTTGCTACTAATACCATCCAGAATCAGGTGGAGGAGGGTTGCTTCGGAAGTTTCTTTGCAGAAAGGACTATCTTAACTTTTGCTGTGTGTTTCCTATTAGAATATTATTCCATGGATTTTTGTTCTTGTTTCCCAGCAACTAATTAATTTTTCTTGCTTTTTCACCTTCAGGTGAACTAGCTGCATCCTCATAGCGTATGCAGTTTTCTCTGACACCCAGTGGGTCACCCAGATTTTTATATATTTTTTGGGTCAAAAGGTTGGCAGGTGGACATCAAAGGAACATAGATACAGTAGCTAGAAATACAGCCCAATTAATTAGATGTGGATAGTGATACTTTCAGAGTAATATTAATTTTCTCTTTAAAACTGAGGAAATGAAAGAAGACATTTTGACCTTGTCTATCTGGCCCCGTTGTAATTTTTTGGGGCTTTCCTTGTAACTCAGTACATTGCATAGTCAAAAAAACTGTTGCACTAGCCAGATTCAGAGGCTGCCATACATACATTTTACATGTGTTAGAAGATAGTTTAGCACTCTGATTGAAATTAATGTCCCGTTTCAACTGATAGAAGTTAACTGACAAAGGCTAAAATAAAATAAGCATTCAGATGGCACATTTGTAAAATATAAGCTTGTCACTCACTGGAGTGAACGCCTTTGAACTGCTGAGTAACCATAATTTTTTGTGTACTAGTGACTTTGTATGGAAATAAAGCAATATGTTTTTCTTCTATTAATAATGATCCATTTATTTCCAATTTTTTCTCCTCCAAAAGAAAAATAATCATGAACAATTAGCTTCATATTATACTGCATTTATTTCATGAAGAATATTTTCATTATGAGATTTGTTTATCATTGCCTTTTATACAACTGTATTAATTTAGCGAATTCCCAAACTGTTTTCCCTAACAGCTGGCATTTGCTTGCTTAAAATGTTGAGCTGTAGTGAAGCATTGTGTAATGAATCTCCCTTGGTAGTCTGCTGACAGGCATTTTGTCCGGGTTGGCCTCTGTTGGTGTAAGTGGGTTTTGTCCTCGCATGCTCGTGAAACGTTCCTTATTTCCCCATCAGAGATTATTGCACCGACAGGATGGCTCATGTCATTACCCTTTATCTCTTTCAATCAGAATGAGCCAGGTGAGCAAAGTACAGTATTTAAACTAACCCAGCTGAGGTTTGGATGAATGCAGCTAGGGAGTAATCATATCGCCAGTCCAATCAGTGGAGAATAACCTTTTACAAGGATAAAAACTGAGAGTTAGGGAGGAGATGCTAATCTGTGCGTTTAACTGTAGAAGTTTAGTCACAGAGACAGCTGATGGAGGTAAATCCTAGGTAGTGTAGATCATTGCAAAGCAATGCAGGCTGAATAAAAAAAAAATTGTATAACAGAATAAAGCAGTTAATTACCTCTGAAAAATAATCTTTGTAATGGTTGCATTACTCCTGAGGAATTTTTCTTTTTTTTCCTCCCTATATGCACACTTTGAAAATAATGTATTATTTCAAATACTGCTTTACTTTCTGACGGAAGGATGAAACTACTATACTTCAAAAACACAAGCACCACACATCTTGTATCCATAAAAATAGCTCTTCCTTTGAAATAAGGACACTTCAGAAAATTAAATGATGGCTATTTCAGCTACACCCACAGTTGTGTAGATATTTATAGAGAATATTGTTGCAGATAATGTTTCTATGGATCTTTTTTGTAATTTAGGTATTTACTTAAGAATATAGTAATCGAACATCTCAGCTGAGCAGAATGACAGTGCATCGTGATAGCAGCATTGATTCTTGGCTAGTTAGACAAAATAAATTGGTATGGTTAGGTTTTGCAATTATTGCTGGTCTGTGTATGTAAATTTATAATAAAAATTAGATATTCAGGGCTCAGAAAGGGCTGAAGCTTTTTTCATTAAATTTTTTAAAAATGCTTGTTACTTACAAATAACATGTTTAAATGATTTTAACACTTTCTAACAATTTCTAAGCACTTCTGACACTTTTAGAACTCAACTTCAACTCTGAATGCTAAGTTGTGCTAGCAGCCAGTCCCTAGAGAGGGTGCTGACTTGCACTGCAGCTATCAGAAGAAATTGATGACTTCAGTGACCTTCTGGTCTTACAGACTCTGTTTCTGGCTGTAGTTATTTTTATTGTTGAATTCGTGCTTGTTTAGGGCCATGGCTCTGTTGAAATAAGTGGCAAAACTCTCTGTATTCAAAACCAGGAAAATCAGGCACTATTTTCTGGAAATGCAAACCTTAGAATTTATGTATTTTTCTGATAATAAGCAGGATTTCAGCACCAACTCGTATTTGCTTTAGCATGAACTAACAACATATCCCCTATGTGTTAATTGTATTCCCATCTGCTTGTAACTACTTTAACTATATGTTTTACTGACACTTAGGGGCTCCATCCTGCAGCTGCTCAGCATATGGTAGTCCTATAATCTTCATGGAAACTTTATATACAAAATAGCTATAGGAAGTGTTCTAAATTTTTACTATTTGGATAAGAAGAGCCCTTTTTTTCACCTGTTAATTGCAGAATGTTTTCCCTATAAACTGTAAACAGTTATTTTATAAACTTCAAAGACTGTAAATGATCTCCTCAGACTGCCTCCCGAAAACCATGTATTTGTGATTCTCTGTCACTGCATAGATCCATTTGGGCAGATCTGCCCACAGATACAGCATGTGCACAGGTTGCACAGCTTAGTTTCCTTACTTGTTCCAAAATAAATGAAAATGTTGCCAGTGGCAGACCAAGTCTGGCAACAGCAAAATGGCCTTTTCAATTCCTTTGGATCACCAACAAAGCTCAGTGCTAAAATATATTAATATTTTACATATTTTAATGAGCTATCTGGAGCTAAATTTTGTATTTTAATTTCTAATTTCCAGCTGCCAGCTCATGTTACTTTATCTTTGGCAACAGTTACTTTACCAGTGAATGTTTATGGCCTGCAGCAAGTGTTGAAGAACAGCATATAAACCTCATTGTCCCATTTTGAACTTGAATACATAGAGAAGACAATACAATCCTTTCCTCACAATTTGCCTATTATATCCTTGTAGGATTAACCTGGAGATGTGCCATGAAAAATACAGATATGCTATTCCAGTGCTTCCTTTTATTTAGTAGGTTGTTCAGTTCTTCCTGAGTTTGCATGTGTGAGTGTTTTTATCTGGAAACAATAAAATGTGAATTATCCTGTTTTTTGGAATGCCACTTTGTTATTGTTCAGAAACTGGTTGACAAAATTAAGTCCATATTAAAGCTTTTATAACTGCCATGAGAATCCCCAAGTGCAGGTTTTTTGTCTACATTATAAAGGATTGCCAATAATAAACCTGTTCAATTTTGCTAAAAAAATAAACAAACAAGTGGTATATTTCAGATTACCTAAATTTAAAACATACATGGATAATGGTTTCAGGGCCCAAATCTGTAAACTCTTAAGCACATGGCTTTATTAATATGACTGTATTAATACGTGTTCATTCAATGTAACTTGATTTAAGACTGAAATTTTACATATATCTAACTATTTGAAGGATTAATTCTATTTTGTCACGTGTAACAAGCCAGAAGTTCTGACTTTTAAGACTGATATTCCCTATGCCCTATCGAGTTTTCCCAACTTGAGAAATTTTCCCTGATCTAACCTTGTTACTTAAGAGTTTCAGTTCTATTTTATAGACACTTTCAATTTTGCCTAGAAGTGCCTTACGGTTATTTAGCTAAGTCCTGCTCTTACTGGCTTCAACTAAATCTGGAACATTCTTGAAGCGTATCCACATAAGGGATTTAACTGTCATTTAGCTAAGGAGAGTCCTTAACCAAGATGTTAATTACTATCATTTTTATAAAGCTCTGGTAGGAGTTCCTAGGCTTTGGGCAGTCACTTGACCTGCCAACAGCAGTCCTCCCCATGACCCGGCACCGTGCCCTGTCTGCACTTGCCATTGGTGTCTGCTTGTCCTCGTGACTTCTCTGACCTTGCTACTGCTGCATCTTCCTCCACTCCTAAATCAACTCTTGGGACTTCGTGCCATGGTGGGTGCAGCATTCAGAGGCATGACTGTTGTCTCTGTGCAGCAGGGCTTATTTTGGAGCGCTTCACGCCACAGCGGAATTATTTTGTGCTTGTGCTTTGGAAATCCTGCGTGACTTAGGGACACGCGGTGCATGGGTACCAGGCTGACCTGGTTGGGGGAAATGTCTGTCAGCTGTACAGGAGCTAAAAAAGACTCATAAAGTGAGGGTTGTAGAAGAGAGGTCAGATGATGGAAGTTGTCGTAAAGCTGCCACATCATTTCTTTCTAGACGCTAAGTCCCTGCTTCTGCTAGGAACTTCAGTATGTTGATTCCAAGCAGAATGAAACTTGATTGATGTATGTCTGATTGTTTATTTTCAGGAGTATAGCATGAGATAATAGAAGAGAGTTAACAGTCCTCAGTCTGGGGAAAAAAAAACACCTCAGTGCATCTTCAGACAATAGAATTACAATATTCTTAATGCTTCTGCCAATTTTATGCAGCTGTGATAAGTCATTATACAGAGTTACTGCTGGTTTAGTCTGCTGCTTGTAAGAGGACACTGATCAAAAACACTGTGTGTGGAAATAAGAATTTAGAATGTTAACACAAAAGGACAGTAAGCTGAACTTTCATTACTTTGGGATTTTTCTTTGCGAGTGAATGTTTCTAATAATTCAGACTATTACTTGAAACTGTATTTTTTGCCCTGCCTGTCTTTACACAGATCAGATCCCATTCCCAGTTTGGCGATCTCTGCCAGAGAGCCACTGCTGCTTCGTGCTGTCCCAGCTGGACACTGGGCAACTATATTGCTATTCTAAACAACAGGTCATCATGTCAAAAAATTGTAGAACGGGATGTCTCTCACACCCTAAAGCTGCTTCGCACATGTGCCAAATACTACTACAATGGAACCCTGGGGCCGGACTGCTGGGATATGAATGCCAAAAGGAAGGACCAACTCAAGTGTACAAACGTGCCTCGCAAATGTACCAAGTACAACGCTGTTTACCAGATCCTTCACTATCTAGTGGACAAGGATTTTCTAAGCCCAAAGACAGCTGACTATGTCTTACCAGCTTTAAAATACAGCATGCTCTTCTCTCCGACTGAGAAAGGGGAAAGCATGATGAGTATTTACCTAGATAACTTTGAGAACTGGAATGCTTCTGATGGTGTAACAACCGTCACAGGGATTGAGTTTGGAATAAAACATAGATTGTTTCAAGATTACCTGTTGATGGATACTGTGTATCCTGCCATAGCCATTGTAATTGTTTTATTAGTTATGTGTGTATACACGAAGTCCATGTTTATTACGCTGATGACTATGTTTGCAATAATTAGTTCCTTGATTATTTCTTATTTTCTTTATCGGGTAGTATTTAATTTTGAATTCTTTCCATTTATGAATCTCACTGCATTGATTATTCTTGTTGGGATTGGAGCAGATGATGCTTTTGTCTTATGTGACGTTTGGAACTACACAAAATTTGATAAACCTCATGCTGGAACCTCTGAGACAGTGAGCGTCACGTTGCAGCACGCTGCTCTTTCCATGTTTGTCACGAGTTTTACTACCGCTGCTGCCTTCTATGCTAATTATGTTAGCAATATCACAGCAATCAGGTGTTTTGGTGTTTATGCCGGTACTGCCATTTTGGTGAATTATGTTTTGATGGTGACATGGCTACCTGCTGTAGTTGTATTACATGAACGATATCTTCTCAATATTTTCAGTTGCTTTAAGAAACCTCAGCAGAGGGTATACAACAACAAAAACTGCTGGACAGTGTTGTGCCAAATGTTCCACAAGATTATTTTTGCAGTCTCAGAAGCATCCAGGATATTTTTTGAAAAAGTTTTGCCATGCATTGTTATCAAATTTCGCTACATTTGGCTTTTTTGGTTCCTTGCCTTAACAATTGGTGGAGCGTATATCGTGTGTGTAAATCCAAAGATGAAATTGCCATCACTGGAGCTCTCTGAGTTTCAGGTATTTAGGTCTTCACACCCATTTGAACGATACGATGCGGAATACAAAAAGCTTTTTATGTTTGAACGTGTCCACCATGGAGAAGAGCTCCACATGCCAATTACAGTAATCTGGGGTGTCACACCTGAGGATAATGGTGACCCTTTAAACCCTAAAAGTAAAGGAAAGCTGCAGCTAGATAGCAGTTTTAATATCGCTAGCCCAGCTTCACAGGTTTGGATTTTACGTTTCTGTCAGAAGTTAAGAAATCAAACATTTTATTATCAGACTGAAGAACAAGATTTCACAAGCTGCTTCATTGAAACATTTAAGCAGTGGATGGAAAATCAAGACTGCGATGAGCCATCTCTTTACCCCTGCTGCAGTCACTGGAGCTTTCCATACAAACAAGAAGTTTTTGAGTTATGTATCAAGAGGGCTATAATGGAGCTAGAAAGAAGCACAGGGTACCATTTAGATAGTAAAACCCCAGGGCCTCGCTTTGACCTAAACGACACTATCAGGGCAGTGGTGTTGGAGTTCCAAAGCACCTACCTCTTCACACTGGCTTATGAGAAAATGCATCAGTTCTACAAGGAGGTGGACTCATGGATTTCAAGTGAGCTTAGTTCTGCTCCTGAAGGTCTTAGCAATGGTTGGTTTGTGAGTAACCTCGAATTTTATGATCTTCAGGACAGTCTGTCTGATGGTACTCTGATTGCCATGGGTCTTTCAGTTGCTGTTGCATTTAGTGTAATGCTTCTTACAACTTGGAATATAATTATAAGCCTTTATGCAATAGTTTCAATAGCTGGAACTATTTTTGTCACTGTAGGTTCTCTGGTTCTTCTTGGATGGGAGCTAAATGTGTTAGAATCTGTCACTATTTCGGTGGCTGTTGGCTTATCTGTAGACTTTGCTGTTCATTATGGAGTGGCTTATCGCTTAGCCCCTGACCCTGACCGAGAGGGAAAAGTCATTTTTTCTTTAAGCCGTATGGGTTCTGCTATTGCAATGGCTGCATTGACTACATTTGTAGCTGGAGCAATGATGATGCCCTCTACAGTGTTGGCGTACACACAGCTTGGCACTTTTATGATGCTTATAATGTGCATTAGTTGGGCTTTTGCAACGTTCTTCTTCCAGTGCATGTGCCGATGCCTTGGACCCCAGGGCACTTGTGGCCAGATCCCACTACCAAAAAAATTGCGGTGTAATGCCTTCTCTCAGACCTTTTCAGGAGCCCAAGGAGGCAGAGGTCAAAATAAATCACATCCTGTGAGCAAATATCAGCTGGACTCCAGAAGTCAAAAATCAGAAATGGAGCATGAGCACTATGAGCTCGAGCCTCTGGCGTCACAAACCGCTATCTGTAACCCTGCAGAGAAAGTGACTTATGAAGAAACTCATATCTGCTCAGAGCTCTTCAGCAGCAGGCCCCAAAACACATGTATGCCTATGCATTCAGCCTATAATAGTGAAGTGAGTAAAGGCATAAAAAATGTTGCTAGTTCAGCTATGCTACAGACATCTATTGACCAACACACCATATGCCCAATTTTCTCTCAGAGCAGGCAGTGTAGCTGTCCTGATGCATATAAGCAAGTGGCAGTGAAGTGGAGTCCGCATTCATGTCAACAGTTAAGTGACACCTTCTGTTACCAGTGTTGTTCTTCACCGGGAACTGTACAGATCCAAAGCTCTGTACCTCCTATAAATGCTTTACAGCAAGCTGCTGAAGGTTACGTGCACCCAGTCCAGCATGTCCTCCACTGCAGTTGCCTTCAAGGAAGGCTCAAAAGAACGATGACGCAGAACTCTCTGCCTAAAAATTTTTTCCTCCAATCCATGCAACAGTTTCAGGCACATCAAAGAATAAATAGGACAGATTCACATGCTCATCAAAACCCAGAGGAAAATGTAAGAACTGCTCCAAAGGTGATGAGCTCCTCGCAGTTTCTCTGCCGAAACGCAGGACCTCTAATAGTGCGTTGCTCTGAATGTGAGAACAGTGTATCAAATAACCAAAAGGCATTCTGTCAGCAGACAGACAAGTGTGATGAAAAGGGTGGTACAGAAGCGAACGGGGTTGAAAGCAAGAAAGCCTCTCTGTCAAAGCAAAAAAGGAAAGCTGAGAGCAAGACAGATCAGCGTTCTTTGCAGAATGACCAGGTTTTGAAGGCTGACCAAAATGATAAAAAACATCTGCTGAATAGGTCAGTGAGAGAGGCTCGCTACGAGGGTTGCCGTGAAAATTCACGCTGTTGTAGCAAGGCTATCACAGTGAAGTGCAATTCTGTTGACTGTCAAATGCCAAACATCGAAGCCAATGTGCCTCCTATGTTAATGCGCCCAGAACTTTCCAGTGAAAGTTTGTTAATAAAAACACTATAATAAATCTTTAATTTGGCAATCCTGTGTCTTTCTTTTAAAAGTAAGTTTAAAACACTGAAAAGGAAAGTCCTGAATAAAGATGAATTATCATTTGCATTTTGGAATGAAAAATGTATTTTATAGAACAGTAACATTTATACATTTCATAAAGCCATTACATGTAGTAAAACCTGATGTTGTCCAGAATGTTTTTTTGCTGTAATTCATAAGCTGGATTATGCTTAATTTAGTTTTTGTCCCAGGGCATTAGAATTTGAATTCTGCTTATAAACCATCTCAAGAAATAAAGTGTTCCAAAGAAACTCTCCCTTTGCTGAAGGCAGGGCTTGTGAGGTTGGTACCATTTGGGGCGGACTGAGATTGCCACATTTTCCGAGTACCTTTATTCTACTGCTGCGTTGGCAGGCAGGCTTGTGCGCACCTTGATTCAGGGGCAGGACTATAACTGTTGGTTCAGGATTGTCTGAAAGACCAGCTCTGCAGGGTAGCCTGTTGTGGGAATATTTTGAACTATTTATTCTAACAAAATCTAAAGAAAAGCTCTTGGAGGTCAACAGCACTTGCAGCGCCGTTGTTGCGTATCTGTGTATGTAGCGCAGTAAAACATTTTAAACTGCCCTTTCTGGCAGTTACTGTATATGGGCTTTACCGTTAAATACCAGAGAATACAGGTGGAAACAATAGTAAGTGAATGTTATTTACTTCTCAGTGATGACAAGAAAAGTATAATTCACGTGTATGACATATGTATGTATATAAAATCAGGAGTTATAAAATTGGGCATGAAGTGCCTTGCAATATTGAACTTTTTCCCATAAAGTATGGAAATCAGAAGTAAATCTGTGGAGAAAGGCATAGTTAATGCACATGTTCTAGACTTACTGTCAATAGTATCAGATTAAATCAATTTTAAAGGCTCAAATACATAAATCAAAATAATATGCTCTGAGTTCTTTTACCCAGCAAAGTTCCAAGATGTAGTTACAAATACTGAACTGAACCATGTAACCAAGACATTGGATTTCAGACATTGTATTTGTGTAACTTCAGGGCTTAGTCAAATGACAGCTATGGTTTGGTCATGGGAATACTTGCTGGTCTCATTCAGGGAGAGTGGATTTCAGAGCTGGAACTGGGTAGTATGTCATAATTGCTATGCACCTTAATGACAAATCTCTCTTCATATAATCGTTTGGTTATGCTGATTATGTTGATTTACTATACACAGATAACAGAAGATAGATTTCATGGACTGATGTGACATCATGTACTTAGTGTGTTATGAATCACTGGAGGAAAAGCCTGGCTTTTTCTGTTCTAATGTTCATGTTGAAGGGACGTAGAAGATTAGCATCGTATGACAAACTGCTTTGGTTTGTCTGGGAGTAGTGATGTTAGTGCTTATATATCCTAGTGTCTGGAAAAGAGTAAGAGGTTGAACTCTACAGAAAAAGCTAAAATGGTTTTACCTGGTTTCAGAAGAGTAGCATTCTTTCTTAGATATAAAACTCACTTTTAGTTCTTTTAAAACTCATAACTCAATTTAGAGCCAGATTCTTTCTAAATGTTTGCAGTGACAGCAATTCAAGGATTTTCTGTGCACCATAGAGGCCATTAATTATAAAAAGCTAAGGCTTGCAGTGCTAGCAATCTAAAGAAATTAAAAGGGGTAAGAAAGAAATAAACTGGGCTGTTGCTATTGTCCACCTTTCTTCCTGACCACTGCACCTGCTTGAGTGCTCTTTCTGTGAGGGGTGTACGTAACACACTAAGCAATAAATTGTCCTGAAATAAAAACAACGTTATGATAGTTTAATTGACTTGCAGTCAGACCTTGCCAAAGCAGTGTGTAATGCTTATGTAGTGCCTGTCACATTAGCTGTCATTCATTCACAGCTGTGCCTTTGAGATAGGGGCCATAGGGGAGGTCCCCAGCTACCGCATCTACAGAACATAGGATATTTTGAGCTGATGAGCTCAAAAGTGAGGTTTTTTCTAAGCCAGTTTTCCACAACTGCATTCTGTGTAAGGAAACCCCTTTTGACTGCTTATATTAGTAACTGCTTTTATAATGGTGAGGTAAGCGATAGAGTTTAATGTTGTATTTTCATTATGATTTATATGTTCTTAAAGGCTGATACAGTGAAAAAAATGAGGCAGATAAGGAGTTGTGATGTAATGTACTCTTAGAAAAGATTAAAATGAGCTAATGTACTTGGCTAGCAAACAGTATTGCTGTTGTATTTGCCTTTTGTGACTTTGCCATTGCCTCCCTGCTAACTGCTTTATTCTTTCCAAATCACTTAGCTGGACAAGGAGCAATCACTGAAATAGATTAAGTTCAATATTTATGTATGTAGCACCCTGTGTATGTGTGCCACATCTATTTCAATTCACGCATAGACTCTAAAATCCAAGCCAATACAACTCCTGGAGAGTGGAAGAGAATAGGAGTTGGTTCCAGTGACAGTTGAAGGCTGATGAGGCTATTCATTACTCTATCCCCGGAAAACTTATGAGAGAAAAAAAATATTAATAATTAAGTTTTTACAGGCTACTAGGAGCAAGCGAGGTGGGATCCTGTTCCACTCCAGGAAATCTTAACAAGGACCATTACATCCTACTGAGACATCTCTCCAAGACTTGCCCATGATTGCCAAGTCCCAGGGGAAGCTGATGAGCCTGGAATACTGTAATTTCCATTAACTGATTTGCTGTCACTGAGGTCCTCCCTTGCATTGGGATCGCTTAGTGAATCTGGATGTGTGCACGCCACGCCGGCTAAGTGTGGTGCTTCTCTCGTAGGCTGCCCACTTGGGGTAAGGGCCCTACCAGTGGCGCTGGCTAGCACTTCCTCCATGAAGTGACGTGGTCCTGGCTTTAGAAGATGTAGAGCTTTGTTTCTGTGGATAATCCATGCTGGGGTATTTACGAAATTGGGCAGGGTATTTGGTAACTGTTCCGGCAGTGATGATGCGTGTAGCTTGGGACGTGACAGACGAACTTTCTGCCTTTTCAACGTCTAGGAAAGACTTAACTGTAACTTGTATGTGCAGTGAGTCTTTAGAGTGACATCTCTTTGATTATCCAAGGGAGGAAAGAGACTTTATGTGGGAAGACAGTGATCTCTTTGTGGCTCTGAAGTTGCTAGTACACTTTCTTCAGGAATAAAGAATACAAACCAGAATCTTCCTGGGAGTGGGACTTGCATCTGAGACCAACTCTCTCAAATTCACCTCACCCAGGGGAAAAAAATTATCTTTACATATTAGATACCTTAGTTGTCTGTATTGTCCTTAGGGTCTGTGTTTTTCAGATTACAATCACATTTATAGTGTGGGTAATACAGTGATTAGTTTAATAAAAAATGATACAATAATTTACAATAAGTCCTTTAAAATATTACACTACGCTCAATATATAATCACTCTGAATGCAGCTACCACATACAAAGTATTGGTAGATGGGTAGGTAGCTGGTATAGTAACGTAAAGGGGTTTTTTAAGTTACTGTTTCATTGTTTGTGGTTTTTAAGAAAATTAAAATCCATCTTTTTACAATCACTTGCAATCACTTTAATCTGATCTTTTTTAACTAATGTGGGAGAATTGCTTTGAAATGCTTTGAATTAGGAACACCTCTAATTTTGCCAGATGGAGTCCTGGCAGTCTGTCCAAGAGAGCTCTAAAAATATAGGTTGACAAATGACAAAAATTTTAGCACTGTAAGAAATGTCAAACGTGATGAAAATTGAACGTATTTTATTTATACAGAGACTGTTATACTACTTAATATAGGTAGCAGATGGGTGATTCAGGCCAAAATCACACTGACTTCATTGAATCGGACCTTAAATTTTTTCCACATGCTGCCAAGCTGTATTAAATTTTACTTCTGCCAATAATATCTGTAGTGCCTATACATCTAGCATTTGATTTACAATGGTGACTTGGGACACCATCCTACTAAGTATTGTATATTCCCCCAGTGTGAAACAACACTTGCCTTTGCAAAAAAAGCTCAGTCTATTTAAACGAGAGAGGTTGGAAGAAAGGCAATAATAGCTTCTCTGAGTTCATAACAGATCTCTGCAGACTCCTGAATTTAGATCCAGTGCCACTATCGCAGAACTACCCTCACTTTAATCTTTTTATCCTTTGACTGTTTATTCTGTACATAGTATTGGTCTGGCATCAGTCATTCTGCCTCTGTATATCTCACCGGTTCACTCACTTGATCAGAATAAGGCCTCTGAGGTCTGGAGAGCCTGTAAAACAGATCGTGCACAGCTTAGAGAGGCTGCAGTTTTTAGGCACTGCTGTGCTATAACGTCTGAATACTAAGTAGTCTTATACACCAAGGACTCTTGGCTTTGCTGTTTCCCTTTACTTGGCAGCTTGTATTCCGAGTGTTTTTCCTAAGGTCTCCACTTTAGAAAGTTGCATAGACTCAGGTGCTTCCTGGAGACACGTAATTTTCACTTGATTCCTGAAATGTATTAAAGGTAGTATGTCCAACTTGGGCTTGGATTCCGTTTTTTAGGTTTTGATAAATGTCACTTTACCTAGAAATGGATAGACATATTCCAGAGGAGCAGCTGGTTGTTGCTTTTATTTCATTAAAACTAGTGCTGATTTGTCTTCTTAAAAGCAGCAGGGATAACACTTGCTCTCTTGCTGCAGGCTGTCCACAGTGATGGTAGTGTTAGAAGTTGAACTCATCCAGCAATGAGTCTTTAGAGCAGATGGATGGCTTTGCTTTGAGGCCTAAACAAACTTTCTTAAACCCTTGTAAAGCCTTAACGAAAATTGGATGTAGATTTATCTTAATAGCAATTCTAGCACATTTCTCCGTGGCTTAGGGAAGGAGCAGGTTATTCATAACTGACTCTGTAGTAATGCTGGCTCTATTACAGCGCCCTGATCCTTGGAAAACAGTACGACTAAAATATAAACTGAGTAATGTCAGACCCTTAAAAATTTGACCTAAGCCATGTTTTCCGCATACAATAATATTTTTAAAGTATTATTCAATAATAGAAAATGTCATCGTTTAAATTTTAAGATGGATGATGTACTGAGATTATTACTGAGTTTATGTATATTTGAAGTCATTTTCAGGACAAATGAAGGACACGTGAGGACAGCTTGGCTTGGGATGACTGACGAGGTGGCATCTCTGGTTGTCTGCCCTCACCCAACCCTAGCAGCAGGTCTCCTGAAATCACCTTGCTGTAACGGCAAGCAGGCAGGAGCTGACGGAGGAGCAGCCAGGTACCTGCAGCGTGGGGGGAGCAGAAGGGCAATAACTGCATCAGCTGCCTCTTCTCCCCTTCCCTCACCGGTGAAGTTCTTAATTTTGTAATAAAAAACCCCACCTTTTGTGTGTTGCGTGCTGGGACAATAATTCAACTCTCGCTTTAATGGTATAATCAAAAGTAAGTTAATTGGAGTTACTGGAATTGTGTTGGTTTAAGAAAGAGAGGTCTCACAACTGCTGAGTTCTTGGCTGCCATAAAAATTCCCAGTATGCTTAGTGTTTGGCCCTAAATCCATTTTCAAAGAGAGATGTTGATGTGCAAAAGCAGAACCTGTGGATGTCCTTACAGTCCAGGTAAAAATGAACAGAAACAGGCAACTGATAGCATGTGAACTCAGTACTGAAAAGATTGTCAGCACAGAAAGATGGGTTTACCAGTGCTTTTGAGTGGAGACTTCTGTTGGTGCCATCCTGCAGTACAAGGTTAGATACTCTCCTTCACTTTTTCTTACAAAAATAGTCTGTTTAAATATATATTTTTTAATCTATGTTTTTTTAAAATTATGTTTTAAATATCTATTTTATAATACATGATAGTATTGTCTCAAATATTTTCCCAGTGATCTGATATGGCATGGCTGAACATCAAACCTAATGTATGCTCTTTTCAGTCTGACAGAATTTGAACTCGTGGCTGTCAGAGCAGCAAAGCTGTCCAAGACCCTTATTCACCCTTTCTTCTATTCGGTGTTCTTAGTTAGGGTTCTGTCTCATCTGACTCTAAAATTTTGGGCTTTTCTTAGATGCCCTAACAGCTTAATTTCTTTCCTGACATAGTACTGAATCTGTTAAGTGCCAAATGTAGCTCATTTTGACATTAATAGACACTAAAGGTAACTGATTTTCCCTGTATTTCATGTGTTCATAGGTAAAACTGCACGTAACAGGCCTTCCTCTCCTTTTGCTGATTCCCATTTTTCTTGAGTTTTTGAAATACAGCTTGTGTAGTTGTGTAGCATAATCTCTTTGATCTTATTAGAGGAGCTTTATTTACATTTGGGGAGTATAATCTGTCAGTTTTTTAACACTTCACAGCAGTATTACACTACTAAATAGGGCAGAGAGAGAGAGCACTGTGTTATACTGACATTAGTTTGAATACTTCTAGCAGTAGGTAGTTATATGATTTGGAGGTGTTTTATTTGGCATAGCACTGAAAGAGTATAATCTTCACAAAGACGGGCTTTATGAATTTTGTAACATAAATGACAGATAATGACTTACTCTTATCTTCTTTTGTGTAGCATTATCTTCACACAAAGAAACTCAAAAGAAGTAATTCAGGAAGTATTAAGCAAAACAACATAAAATTGAAAAATGCTAGGATTACAGTGGCTTGCCAGGAGGTAAGCTCTGCTACTTTCTCAATTGTATAACGATTTTTAAAATCACCTATCTTAATGTGTCCCAGGTGAACAACATGCTGTTGTTGAATGAGAATTCAAGAAACTGTCCTCTGGTATCTCTAGCCGGTCTCACTTTCCAGAGAAGTTTGAATATGTGAAATAACAGCACTGGGGAAAGATACTTTACCAAAATAAGGTGTCGTAATGAAGACTATCATTCAAGCGTTACTCAATCTGGTATTTTCATCATTTGCAGCTGAGAAGCAATATGGGACTTGGACTAATATATTTTTAACTGCAAGATACTCAAGCCCATATGCAAGAATTTGAGACAGCTCAGTAGGTGCACTGGATAACTTAGCTATATAACCTTCAATTAGCCTAGCTGAGACAGAGTGGGAGAAAGAGAGAGATGTACCCCAAATCCTTGCATTGAAATACTCTTGGACACGATACAGAGGGAGTAAATGTCTTGAAAATGTGTGTAAACCACAATATTAGAGACCACAATAACTTCCATGATCTCAGAGTAATAAGCATGAAACAGAATTGCAAACAATAGCATGTAAAAGGTGATTAATGTTTAATTGGGGAATTGTAAACTTTTGTGCATTTAAAAATCAGTGGTATTTGAAAATCTGTACTTCTCTTTGTCCCCTGAATACCAAAGCTGATAACTTTCACCAGCACAGATGTTTCAAAATGCGAATGAAGTCCTTGTGATGCTGTGGTACATGTAGCTGAAACTGTGTGTATGTGCTTGGATTCCTTGGTGTTCCAAATATATAGTTGGATTTTTGTAGCTACAGAGTTAGTGACATTCAAACTGATTGTTTAATTTTTCACTTCACCCTGCTTAAGTGTAAAAAGTGGCCTGATCTGTTTCTGTTTTGGCACTCTCAAACACTATGCTCTCATGTTTGAATTCGTATTTGTTTTAGATATATAAAATCTAGAATAATATGCCCCAGTCTTAAACTCCTATTATTATAAACTGATGTTTAATGTTATCGTGACTTCAGTATTTTTATAAATAGTCCAGCACAGTAGGGACATATAAACTCTGTTTTCATTTACCATTTTTAGTACTTCATGATTGTATTTCATGATGCCTTTAAAATAATGAATTTGAAATGCTAGGCCTGCATGCATAGATGATTCAAAGTACCTACAGTTGGCTTTAAAAATGCTTGAAACAACTGGGGGAAGAAAAGACAAAACCCTTGACCTGTAATAGTAAAACAGAAGCCCAATATAATTCATTGCTAGCGAGTCTGTACACACATGCCTCACGTCTAGCTTGCCTTTTTCACAACCCTCCTTTCAAGACTGCCTCCACCTTTGTTCTGCCTTCAAGTTCTCCTCCCCAGCTCAGCTCTGGTTTCCTTGCAGTGTCTGAACGTACGTCCTAAAGGAGGAGAGCTGGTTATCAAACTGCAAGGGGCCAACCAGTTCGGAGAGGCTGCAGTTACGTCGTCGTGCGCCTGCTTGTTAAGTGTGTGTTCCCAGACACAGAGCTGGAATAAGACCCACTATTGTATCTCGCCTGGTTCTCTGACCAGGAGGGAGGGATTGATCGCCAGCAGCAGAGCAGGTGTGGTGGCCTTATGCAGCAGGCGGGCACTGGGCCGTGCAGTCCCCGAGGATTAGTCTCCAGTCATAAGAACTCTCAGCAATTTCTCTTTCTGGTGTCGGGTCTAAATTTGCCTTTTGTCCATTGTCATTGTGCTACTCTGCAAGTTATTCCCCCCGCTTTGGGCAACCGAGAGCGGCTCCCTCCTGGTGCTTGCGTTCCTCAAATCCTTGCAGCCGCTGCTGCGTGCAAAGGGGCCCTGCTGAGGAAGGAGCCGCTGCTGCTTGTGTACAGCCTTGTTGGAGCCCCTCGTCAGCGGAGGAGAGCTGGCACGATTCGTTTATTTAAGTGGCCTTGCCCCAACGATAGCTGTTGTTTGTATTGTAACCTCCTCTGCCACCTGGGGACTGGGAACGGGGCAGGGGCGGCTGGGAACTTCTGAGGTGGACTGTAAATCTAAGGGCTGTGGATTTAAACCTGTTTTGTCTTCTGACGATGCAGGCGCTCAGAAATCATCCTGACATCGAACATTTGCTGTCTCACTCCTGTTTTTTGATACACTTTAGCCCGAAAAGCCTGATTGATGTGAAACCCTGCTGGAGTCTTCAGCTTTCACACTTGCTCTGGTTTCACGTTGTTGTATTTTGAGACGAGGAGAGCAAAGATTCCTGTCAGATGTTGTTGCTGCTAGCATCTTCCCCTTCCCTCCACCCAAGTCCATGCTATCTGGAAATGGGTCCACCCTTCCTTAGGAAACCCAGACCAGCGAGGAAGCCACAGCCTCTTCATGTTTTTACATTTAGGTGTGCCTGGCTGAATGTATATTTCCTCACAACTATCGCAGCTCTCAGGTTGGTTTGGTTTTACTTCAGAGGATCTGAAGTTGTATCTCAGTGTACTGAACTAGTTGCAACTCTTGTTTGTAACCTCTTCTACAGTGGGAGGGGAAATGGGGAAGGCAAACTGCAACTGTGTCAAAAGACTCATTCTCAATCTCTTCCATCTCTTCTGTATAGGACAGTGGCCAACCTGTAATCGATGATCTGAACTGAGAATTTGACTCCCAGCTACCAAGTTCTGCCATATACTGAGTTAGTTGAGCAGAGTGAGATCTGAGAGCTCCAGCCTCAGATCTCGCTGAGCCTGGGTATGGATGCAGCAGACAGTAAGTATGCCAGCACCTAGAGCTGGCTGCTGCCACTGAGAAAAAGCACATGCATCCTGGCCTGTGGTGTCCTGCCCGAAATCCCTCTGTTACCACTGCAGAAAACCTCCAAATTAAATGTGGGACAGGAAGCTACTGACTGTGTAATAGCAATCTGAGATGTACTTCCACTGTCTTCTTCAGACATCCAGTCCAGGTGCAGCCTGCTGGAAGCACCCGTGTCTCTTCCCAGTGACTATCCAGAGAGCCCAAGATCCTAATTTAGGAGCAGAGAATTGTATCTAACGTGGAAGATCACCCTCTGAAGGTTTCCAGAGGTCGTGATGTCTTTTTGGCTAACGATGTAGTATAGTCTCTTTCTTTCCTGTTAACTAACATGCAAGCGGCTCAAAACCTGAAACTGGAATAACATGGGAAAGTTGTACAAGCATAGAAACAGGGGAAATATTTCTTTCCTCTTTGAGGTAGCAAGCTTGGTGAAGGGGCTACTTTGGTTCCATGAATCTTTTTATTTGACCAGGCAAAGGAAAGTGTTGACAGCCTTACCTGAGATACCTGCCCTGCTCCCTTAGCCACCCAGGGAACTGAGCTGGAACAACACAAGCTCTGGCCTGGTTTATTTACCCTGCCTTCAGTACTCAAGCTACCACATGTAGCTCTGTGCTGTGCTGTGGTCTGCAACAGGAAATTAAGCCATAAGCCAATGCTGACTTCTGCTGGAAGTCATCCTATACAATAGTCTTTAGTACTTGCCTTTCAGGGACGGAGCACCTCCTTTTCTGGGTAACTGGTTACCTATTTCATGACAGGGTAGAATCAGTGGTTACGGTAATCCCTGGGCCCACGGCTCTGAGCCCACCTCTTGTCTTCCTTGTGCTGATGCTTTAAATCCAGTTCATCTTCTTGCTAACAGTCAGCCCTCAGCTGTGTGCTGGCTTTGGAAAGCTTAATTCAGTTGACTAATCTATTGTTCCCATTTGTTTGTTTGTAAAGGTTTTAACAGGAAAAGGCGTGGGTTTAGTCTATGGCGGCAGACAGCACTCACCCAGGACACCTGGTCATACTTCTCCGTGTGCATATTAATCAAAGAGTTATAAATCTTGTGTGCTTTTTGTAAACTGAAATACTGGATTTCCAGTTCAGAGTCTTCCAGTATGTAAATATAGAGGCTAGGAAATACAGATGATCTACTGTTGTTCTTACAGATCAGCAGTTTTCTTGCACACCTCTGTACTTACACATAGGAGCCATCATTCGATTTCGGTTTTGAACAAACCCTCCCTGACCCTGGAATTTACAGTCATCCTTTCTTGTAAGAAGAAATGAAGTGAGTAATTTCCAGTGGGAAACCGTTTTTCTGGTAAAGTTCTAGCATCATATACATGTATGTAAGTGTGTGTATAAAAATATAAAATAAATAAGCAGGCATAAACCCAGATTTCTTTAAAGGTTAGATCTGGTCATAAAGGTTGAGGCTGTTAAAAAAAAAAAAAATATCTTGTTCTTACAGTATTTACTTACGGTGTTGAGGCCAGCTGATGCTTTGAGGCACATCAGCATACTTTACTTGAGGAAGCTCAGGTTTACATTAGTTTCTAAAAATGTAATCTTCCACTTCCAGCTTTCTAAGAAAGTTTGGCCTTTCTTCCCTTACACAGAATCTGGCCACATTATGCCAATTCATTCATCATCTCCAGATTGTTTTACTGTGATTTGTTGTATCTAGAGCTGGGTTTGAAGATGATGCACAGATTTCAGTGGGGACAGCACGTGATTGCCTGCCTGCCTTCTCCATGCTTCAGGCCACAGTGGGCATCCAAAGCCTGGTCTCTGCTGCTTCCCATTTCATTTCAATACCAATTTAAGGCACTGATTTAGTTTTCAAATTAATAAATAGATCAAGCTTCAGCCACTTTAGAAGCTGAATATTAATCTACCTATGACTGTGGCTGCTGCATTCTGGTAGGACCACACCAGACACACAGCCCAGACATACCCATTCTCTTGACAGTTGATAAGGAAAAACCTCTCGAAAAATATTAGATTAATCTAGAATCAGAACTCTCTGAGGATACATTTCAGAGCCTCTTTATACTTGGGTACTTAAATTGTGGACTTCTTTCTTGTATCTCCAAATCTTTTCCCACCTGCCCTTTCTCTACTAAAATATTTACCCCAATGAATGTTGACCTTCAAGAGGGAAGACTGCCAGGCGCTATATGGTATCTGCCTGATTTCTGCAATATTACAGATAGGGTTACAGTGAAAAGAATGCCAAAATAAGGCAGATAGTTTGGTTGTCCAGCATTTTTAGTTCTATATTGCTTCTGCAGCCTTTTGTGGATGTTCCAGGATTTACAGTTAAATATAAAGTCAACTCTGAAAGGCAAGGATATTGCCAGAAAAGAATAGATACAAGAAGTAGGGAGAGCCGGGTTATTAATATACACATTAACTGCTCCTGATTCAGAATTTCCACAGCTCCAGGAGAAGGCACCGTCTTATAAATTACATCTCCACTGTGATTGCATGATTATTCTTATTTAAAATGATGTATGAAGTAAAAAAACAAGCCTAATTCTCAGATGATGGGTTAAATCTACAGCACTGGCAGCCAGATAAATCCTTCTTCTGCCTGGTAAATAAAGCAGAGACAGAACTAGCTACTCAGAGGAGTATTTGATATTGACTGAACAAGGAATGAAAGGAACATACGTAGAGACAGACTAGCTGAGCCTGAGTTGTGCATGTGCCTCTGAGAGTATGTATTACTCTCTTGTTGAGTAGTGGACTTTAATGTGTTAGAGTTGAGTTAGGAAGAACTGCCAGGCTTAACGAAGGCAGTTTGACCTTGCAGGACAGTGATGAGAACAACTAGAATTAAACAGTGTGTGCGGAACTGTAATATGGGTCCCTGGTGGATATGCAGACAATATGCTGTGAAGTAACTGTAGTACCTTAACAGGCACTCATTAATGCGTTCGCGTGAATTCCAGCCAGCAGCCATATGTGGCTCCTCTGCCAGCATTTCAAGAGGAAAGCCAAAATTCCTTTATTACCTTGATCTGGATTGCTACCCTGTCTATTTTTTTGTACTGCTATAGGAATTTTTGAGGCGGGTGAGTTGTCTGGTCAAGTGTTTTCTTTCCAGTGCTTCCAGTTGTGGCTGTTTCAAAAAAGGTTTAAATGCTCATTGTGCTCCCATTGTAATTACATTGAAGTATTGTGTGGGTGAGGGTGGGGAAGCTGTTTTTTCTTGACCTCAGCCGGCGATCAGTTTATCCCCTTGAAGCATGACAGTTGTATCTTTGGACATTTTTCATTAGCTAGTGTAATATTAGATACTATTCTTATTCACACAAATGTCTAATCCAGCTTTTGTTCTCTGAGCTGGCTCTGCCAGAGGATATCCGAGCTGAAGAGGGATGAAGAACAAGGAAGACAGTGTACTGATGCGGTGTGACTGATGTTACTGGGAATACGTAACAGTAATTGCAGGTTTTTCCTGCCCTAGTTTCCTCTTCCTGTTGGTACTGAAGTTAATGAGGATTTGAAATAATTCTTCAATGTTGTGTTTGTATAATAATTATTGATATTATGAACAATGAAGGCTTTAAACATACAACATACTGATGTGCCATCAGGAAATTTTAAGTGTTGTTGCTGGGGGGGGCGTGTGTCACACAAAATAAAGTGCAAACAATATTTGTTCAAGTGAGGCAGGAAGTCAAAACCTTCCCTGAGCCTTTATAGTTCAAGAATTTGTTCTAATTTTTTCCAAGAGAGCAACTTGTCTAAGAAAGCAGTTTCTGGAGTAAATCAAAGTCCTTGTTGCCCTTAGGGCCTCACTGAGATGTTCTTCTCGGATATCAGCTGCATGAGAGATGAAAATAAGGGTGTCTTTCTGACTGACTGCTGTTCTACCTTGTCTTTCCAGCAGCCTGGAGAGAATTAACAGAATCACAGGCCTGGAATGAGCGTGGAGTTGTCAGAAATCTCAATATTTGGGAGGCCCGAGCTTTAAATGAAAACCTCAGAACATGGCTGAACTAGAAAACTCTTAATAAAAGCACAAATACAATAAATTTATCCATTTAAAGAAATAAACCCTGTTTATCAGCCTTGGAAATTACTGTCATTAGCTGTATCTGGCCATGGATTGGCAGCAGCAAGTGCCAATTTTGTTCTGCTTGCCATTCAGCATAGGACACTCGGCAGGAATAAGGAACAGTGAGCTCTGTACTCCTGAAAATGTTGTCTTTAAATAGAGAAGCTGGAGAGAGAATAAGAAATAAAGTCACGTTACGCACTTTGTTTTCAAACTGATGCTGAGTGGTACCTGAATCCGGAGACTCAAACCTCCAGGATTACTGTTTGCTTAAACTGTTATTACTACGATTTTATTCAAGTGCAGTTTGGAAAATGTCAGAAATGCTTCGTAAAACTCAGACTGTTATTTTAGGGCTTGTGAATTAATGATGGTAGAAAAATGATCTTTAAAAATGTTTTAATTTTGAAGGCCTTTGTGTACAGCATAAACACCTTATTAATTCAAAATACGTCACCAGCATTTGTACAGAAAATGTCCGGGTTTCTTTGTGGCTGGTTGGCATTTTCTCTTTTTCTCTCTCTCTCTGAATCTTTCTATTTTGCCACTGAAAAAGTGAAAGAAGAGGAAAAGTGATAAAGAAAATCAACCAAACAAAAAAGACAAGAAAACTGAAGCTTCTTTAATCCAGGGTTCATTTGGTAGGAAGATGATTTTGACAATAAGATTTTTGCTGGAAATTAATATTTTAAATGTTTCCTGAAATGAAAAAAGCGCCTCAATCTGATAAGGATAGCTTGTTCGGTTTAAGAACTTTGATCTCTTTCCTGCCCCTGGCCTTTGTGCAGCTTTGTCTCCCTTTTGTATAAATCACAGGCTGGTCTTTTCACTCCAATTTGGGAAGAATGTCAGGTATGCCCGTGTCAAATTGCCTGCATAACCTTCCCTGCTTTAAGGCACACACTGACATGAAGTTGTCTCTGTGTAACAGTGTCCTAGGTATCTGGTTTATCTCTGTCACCTCCAGGTAAAATCACCTTCTGCGCTGACTTTTTCAGGTAACTCGGTTAAAATCAGTGTCTGCCCAGGCTTCTCAGCTCTGCCCTGTGTGCCTGACCGCATGGCAACACCAGTCCCCGCAAACAGAGACCACAGGTGGAACCCAGCCCCAGTGAAGTCTGAATTCCTGTTAATTTTAGCACCGTAGGATCTGAAGAAAAATGCCTGCCTTTCTCCCATATTGATGAACTTGCTATGTGGAGATGCCTGGATCTCCAGAATCCTTCACCTTCCTCCTTCTTTTCTCTTAGGAAAAGACACATCTTCTGTCAAGCACAGCCACCCCACAGCCTATCAGTGCTTAAAGAAGTCAGCGATCACTCTGTGGTTTCAGTGAGTTTATTTGGGTTTTGAGTTTATTTTGATTCTCGTCAAGCTGTTCATACAGTGTTGCGCCAATTGCCCTTGCTGTATACCTTAATTTCTCTTTGCAATTTCCTTCTCTTCTAATCTTAAATTACTCCAGCCCAGTAATACTTAGTTCTGCTTCTTTGCTTATTTCCACATTTCACACAAAAACTGTTTATGATATTTTGCTTAGCAAAGGTACTTGGAAATTAGGGGCATTATAACTGTGCAATGCAATGACATTTTTAATCTAAACCAAACCTCCCTCCCTTTGAGGCAAAAGCTTTTACAAGTTGAAAAGAGGCAGGTCATCAAGACCATACAGTGAAACTGTTATCACAGAAAATTGCTCGTATTCCCCACTGAGGTGTTCAGTGTGCCCACCCAGTCCTTGGGCAAAAACTGAGTTCAGTGACTAAGTTGAGCAAAAATGACACCATTTGATTATTCTTTTAAAATATTTTGGATGGTCCAAGAGGCAGTTAAAGCAAGAAAGGTAAGGATTGTGATTCTGGCCCAGACCCTGGCTTTTCCAATGACTTGTACTATTTAGTTTCTCTGTGCTTTCAGGTCTGAGCAGTGGGGAGGATAATGCTGATAATTCAGAGAACTGAGGAAAGTTTACAAAGTACTCTGAAACTGCAGACTGCTGTTATATATCACAAATTATCAACAGTTCACCCAGACATTCCTAATCTGCTCCTGAAGGAGACTACCTAGTTACTGAAGGGAACCTACCAAAAATGCCAAACTGAAAAATCTTATCCTCTCCTAATACAGATGGGATGATATGGCCATGAACAAATGGAGAGGAAATGTGCAGAGATGTGAGCAGAACTTCATCTTGTCATTGCACAGTTCTGGTTCCAGAGCCAGCAGGACTGATACTGACTGGTCTTGACTGTGTCTTTGGTTTGCCTTCTGCTGGAGCACAGATTCAAACCAGTATCATGAGTTTGGGAGCGGGGTTTTTTCCTGTATGTATTCTTTAATTATTCCCCAAAATTCCGTAGTTGATTCCATTTCACACCTTGCACCTTGCAGTTCTTCAAGATCTCTAGCCAGCGCTGTCATACTTGGAGATACACGTTAGCTTAGATTCATCCCATATGTCAGCTATTGCTTGGAAATGAGATAGAAACCACTGGGCTGGAGTGTGACTTCTTCCACATGATACTAATGCTATGTAAAAAGAAATTATAGATGCTGAAAAACTTCCATGACATAACTGATCTCCCAAGGTACTGGTGCTTAACCATCCTGTGAATCCACTTTGTCCTGGGTCAGTTATATATGTGCTTAGCTTTTGGAAATAGTTTTGGTTTGTAGCATGTGCAAATGTAGTGGAAGTCACAGAAGCCACTCATGTATGATCCAAAGCCAAATATGGTACTTAAAACTCAAAGAAATTTGCCTTTAAAGTGTCCTTGATCGATTACCCATTTCTTCCTGTTCCAATAATATCTTCTCTGATTCTTTCTCTGAAAAATGAAATCCCATTATGAAATTACATTAGTGTGCATTGAGAGAATACCAGTTATCTGATCCGACATTTTAAATATTGATTGAAACGCTGAGAGACAAGAAAGTTGTGATTTATAACAGTACAGTGAAAAACTGAGAAACAGATGAGGTAAGGTCACAAAACATGAACGGTAAATGGGACCTGAGCGCCCTCAGCTCCTGCAAAGCGCAAGCCCGACAGGGCTGCTCCATGACGTTAAGGAAGGATATGAAGGGTTCTTGTTCCCCAAACCAAGTTTGGTTTGCTTAGCTGTTTTATTTTTCTGTGTAGTCTTACCAACCTATATGGAACAAAAACTACTGATAGGAAGAATATATAGTAATACCTAATCCAGAACTTCTTATTTACAGGTCTCAAAAATACTTCAGAAAGGTAAAGCGACAGAGATGTCCCAAGGTAATTACCTAGCAGGTTGGTGGGGGAGCCAGGACAGCCCCCAGCACTCATGAACCCCAGTCCAGAAGTCTGTCCTTTTGGCTGAATTGCCTCTAACCATGAGAGCAAGGAAGGGTGATGTCAGGATTGCGTTGTCGTCCACAGTTTGAAGTAGCTGGGCAAGTTACATTTAACTTGAACTGGTTTGTGTGGCGTGTTTGGTTTTGTCAGCCTGCCAACCTCGACGGCTAGGGAAGAGCACAGAGTATCTTTTAGGGGAGGGTTTTTTAAAAACAAGATTTTTGTTTTAATTGCTATTTACACGTTCCACCCTTTGCCCTTTTTCAGCTGCAGGGAGATCTTGTTCTATTTTAAAAGCTAGGGCAGGAACTTGAGGCTAGAGACTGCAGCCAAATCAAACAGGAATCTCACCAACCTAATAGAGGGTTGGCTGATAATAAAGGCTATCTTCCCAAGCCTTTAAAGCTCTCTTCTTCCAAAGACACTCCCTTATCTGAAGCCTCTGGCTTCCCATGAGAGGGTATAAACATCTCCCTATGCAGCAGGGTACCCTTTGACATTAAGAGGAAAGTACAACTCAAGATAAGTTGAAGAGGCTTTTATGTCTAATCTCAGTAAGCATTCAGAGGCTGTGAATGTCTTTTTATCCTGAGTTGTTGGGTTTGTTTTGTTTTTTTGGCTGGGAACACATTTTTCTTGGAGTTTTATTACGTCCCCCATGGCTTTTTTTTTTTTTTTAGCTAAGCTGTCAGTGCAGTACTTGTTTGGTCAAGACTTGTGTGTTTACTTGGCATCTTCAGTATATAAAACTAGCGCTGTTCGCATGGCTTCCATGCAGCCAATTCTGCTAGTATTCTAAGGCTCTGACTAATGTGGCTGGAGGGTAAATGTTTTCTGACTTTAACATTGTACCTTGCTCACGGGAGCAAGTTTTGATGGCTTTTTTCATTGGCTGAGGTTTCAGTCTTGTCAATTCACTGCTTTTCCTCATCAGAGTTTTTTCTGAAGAGGTGGCAAAGTTTAATTCTTTTTTCATAGGTGTTGGGATTCCGTCAATGAACAGCTCATAGAAAACCTGCCTCACTTTCATACAAATGCATTAGTATATCCATGTGATTGCTGAAGGCAAGACCCCTATGCTCCCGCTGTAATAATAATCTCTTCCAGGAGTGCTGGGCTCCCAATGCGCTCTCCGGGACCTGTTCACTGCTCCTTGTTTCATCTCCCTTCCCAGCCCTTGCATCCCAACCACCAGTCTCCTGGCTGATGCAGAGCAAATGAGATCTCATTCAGAGCCTGGCATAAGCGGCCCTGCTGTTGTCCTTAAAGACTGATGCTGAAGGATGCGATGTGCTTCGTGCCAGCCCAGGGCTGTACGCTTTGCTTCTGCTGCACTCCAGACTGTCTGGCTGGGAAGATACTGGAATTAACCTTGCCCTCACAGCAGCAGTGCCAAAGGCATCTCTCTACTGCTCACTGGGAGCCGGTTAGAGAGAAAACAAAGACATTTCAGCGTAAGATTTACCCCTGTGGCTTAGCAGCAGTGGTGAGCATCAGTGGAGGCTCTACCCAAAGGCTGTTTTGACCCTCCCTCTTCTATCCCATGAATGAAGACCGGGAGTCCCTCGCATGTTCCCGGTGACCACCGAAGGCCCTCCGCACTGGGTGTTCCCCCATGTTCCAGCCACCCTTCAACTACCTTCATTTCTTTCAAAAGGAAAACCTCCCTTGAGGCTCATGATGCAAACTTGTTTTTAGATAAAGTACATGTATTCAACTACCATAATTAACCTTCCATTTTAAAACCTCCATTTTCAGATCAGCTCCCTACAGGCTAATTTTTCTGTTTGCAGGAATGTGCGAGTGATGCACAGATGCTCTGTCGGGATACTTTACCTGTTCATTAAGTTTGATTAGATAGCGTTTGCACTCTGCCATCTAAGACTGCGCCACTTTCTGATATAATTAGTGTTCCTCCAATTAGGATAAATTGCTGTTTCATTACTTTTAAGTGGGTCATTAAAGTGCCATTCCTATCTCATGCCTCTGGAGCTGACAAGGGTACACGCACACTCCTTTTCTGCGCAAAGTCAAATCTGATTTCAGAAGGCTAATGGAGAAGGTAATGTACCGGGGCAGATGTTGCTCGTGACTCCTGCTGAGAGCAGTTCCTGTGTAGTTGATTTTCCTGTGTGCTTGATACTCTGATTTACTGATGAAACAGCACTACCTATTTGCTAAGGTGCCTTTTGAAGAAGTTCCTGGAGGCATCAAAATTATTATTTAACATGCATATTGATAAGCTTCTGTTACCATATGAATTCCTGTTATGACTGTGGAAGTGTGTGGTTATCACAGGGAAAACACAGAGCTTGTGCCTTATCAAGAGCAATCCTTGCATCTCTGTTTTCTCATTCCCACATTCATGCACAAGGATGTCTTCTCTCCGGGGGTCATGCTATTTGCTTGTAACCTGGGTGTAGCACCTTCTGTTTCTCGAAGAGGCCTTGCCATTCCTCAATCGTTAGATACTGCAATGCTATAAACATCGTTTTCTGAGAATTGAAGGGCAGATTTCTGGCCCACATCAGAAAATTGTGACTCATATTTTGGGAAAGGATAGAGACATCTTTTTTGCAAGGGAGATTTGAAAGCAGTGACTCACTGTGGTGGTCTCTTTCTGCGACTTCTCCATTTTAGATGTGGAATTGATAGATGACTGCATATTTTAAAAATGCTTAAGGCCACATCTGCAGGAGAATAATCTTGATCATTTTGGATGCTGTAAGTCAGAAGCTGGTCCAGGGCTGAGATCATCTGATTCTCTCCATCAAGATCTAATGCTGTTTTAAAAATTTCTCAAGAAGGGCTAAGATTTTGGAAAACACAGATTATACTTCTTGCTGTGGGATTAATCTACTCAAGATGGGGTAAAAATGCCTTTTTTTTTTTTAACTAAAAGATTTATGGACCTCCCTGAGTATCTTTCTGTTGATGAAACTGGGTCAGATCTTAGATTGCTTAAAATGTAAAAAGCCCATTTGTTTTTCTCTGCATTTTTTGGTTTTCGCTAGTTTTCCCTGATTTTCAAGCCCTTTTTGTTTTCTTCTGCCTTGTGGTCCCTGGTTCTCCTTTTACCACAACATAATTGTGTAAGACCTCTCCTCCCCAGTTCATCCAGCTTACAACCATCTAGGTATTTCTCATGCTCTCATCTCAGATGACTCATCAAAGCCAAAATGCCTCTTAATCAGTCGCCGCCTTACTGATTAGGTTTATTTCTATTAAGTGTATTAGTATGGAAGAAAAAACTGTTCAAAGATGTTTTTCCCATCCTCCTCAAAGTCAGTGGATGTAGGGCAGGCGGGCTGCAACCATTATCCCCTTCAACCACTTCTCAGTGGGTAGATGGAAACATGCAGAGTAGTCACAAAAGACAAGTGGGAGCTAGGCAGGAGGGATTAGGTCTTGAGGAATTCTATTTAACCTTCCTGCTAAAGCAATCACATCTCACTTCTCAGACTCTTACCCTCCTAGGTCATGTTTTCTCTATCAAACTGTGAAGTAACACACAATTATATCGCTTTCTTGGTATCTTTGATTTTAAAAAATATATAAATAATTCTGAAGTTACATGAAAGTATAAATTGATGGAGTATGAAAATATGTACTACTGCATAAACAGTTATCAGTCTGACAAAAATCTCTGCAGCTGCTGGATCTCTGTGGGAGGCAAGCCTGAGTCTCGCACCTTGAGCCACTTGTGACAAAGGTTTGCATTGATTCCAGATTCTACTTTGAAAACTGAGGCTTGATACATCTCTAGCCTTTGCAGAAAGTCAGAATAAATCCAACGGCTTCTGTCCAAAATCTCTGCTGGTTTTGCTGTGGATGGTGTTTTGGTGGCGTAGCAGCTTTTAGTGAAGATTCTGGTTTCAGATACGTGTCCCAGGAGAACAGAATGGTATTTTGCAAAGCCAAATTTTGGTGACTAAGGCATCAAGCACATCATGACAGCTCATCAGGCATTATTAATGCATGTATCCTGGAGCTCTAAAGATGAGGGTCTGGCCAAAGGTTCATAGGTTCAGGCAGGATGCGCTGCTTTGTCATGCCAATGAAATACAGTCAACAGGATATGGGGAGAACTCCAACCTGAGTGTAAGGGCTACCAAAGGGTCACCGAAAGAAAAGCTGCTGCTTCTATAGGTGAAGTACAAGCTGCATCCCTCCAGAGCGTCTCCTGCTAAGCTTCTTCCTTCAAGGAGGTAAAGCCAAGGTCAGAGGGCAGTAAGTCGTTAAGTTAAAAACTCTGAGGTCATCTGAGAAGCAGCAGAATCTACAGTATTGCAGAACGAAGGGTGAGGCTTTGCCAAGGAGAGCCGCTGCTGTGCTTCTGCAAGATGTGGGTCTGTTTGGTAGATTGCATCACCCGTTGCTGTGTCTCATGTACGTGAAGTACGGGCCAGTTTCTTGATAAGCAGCCTGCTCCCGTGGGAGAAGGACATATGAGAAATACCACCTTTCTCTGAAAATTGAGAAGGAAGAACAGCCCAGCCATAGTGGTCACGTGCAGCTACCTACTTTGTAAAATAATTTTCTGCTGATATTCCTGGTAGGTCCCTAAGTTGTAGTGCCAGGCCTCTTTCCTAAGTGCTTGTAAATGCTGAGTACATGGAAACGTGGGGTGAGTCAGGGGATCCTTCGTAAACCATGGACCCTGCAAGGAGCCTGTGGAGAGTAAGTGAGGGGCAGAGATTACCGTTTCCTAAGAACAGTGTCCTTGCTCCCTGGGGTCGGTCAGTGGTGTCTCAGCAGGTGTCACAGGTTGCCTGTTGAATGAGAAGAATAAAGCTGGTAGAGTGGCCACTGCCACCTCCTCACTCTGCTCTTTACAATTTTTATTTAAATAGCTTCTTAAGTTTGGCAACCCCACAGTATCCGCAGGATGCACTGTCCCTGGGCATCTCTGCTAAAAAGGTGCCTTTCTGGTGCCTCTGGCAGCTGCCAGCAAGTATGCTGGAGCTGTGTAGAAAACTGCAGCATCTTATTTGTTCTTCATATAAGTGGGCAGCCCTTTTATCTTCTGACAATTTTAGGAAGCATACATAACATGTACGCTGACATGGAGTTGTGCAGAGGAAGTCTCAGCCTTTGTAGCTATGTGCTTATAGCGCTGTAACACAAATAAGAGAGCGTCGTTCTGTCCCTTCAGCGAATACCAAATATATTATAACCTGTCCTCAGACACGCTAACGTTTTCTGTGTCTGTTGGCCCTTCCTCCTCGCAGGGCACAGTACAGCTAGCGGAGCGGTGGACGGGCCCCCAGTGTGTGCGCTGCGGTTGACCCGCCGCAGCCTGGCCTGCCTCTCTCTTCAGGGACGGTCTGTTGGCCAGCTGGGTCGGTCTTCCCCAAATTATTTACTGCAGCTACTATCAAGCGTTTTATAGGCCTTCCTCTTTATCTCTTAGCTTGCAGGTAGCTTATTCCTCTCTCACAAGGTGTACGGTATGCGTTCTGACAGCACACGTGTCCTGGTGTGGAAATAGTCCCGGTGCCAAATCCTCTAAATATTGTAAAATTCCAAGACCCAGTGCAAGTCTCCTAAAATAGCACGTCTGAGCAAACTTCCTGGGGCTTTTTAAACAGCTTTCTGATGTGTGTGCTGGGGTATGAATGGAACCGCGGATTTCTGAAGTGTCAAGGGGGTGAATGTGTATATACCCAAATGAGAATATTATGAATGAGTCTCTTCAGAGAAGAACACTGATGAAAAGGACACTGTTAGCAAAAACGACCACAGAAGTATGAGCAAATACTCGAAAGGAAGAACACCCAGGGGGAGTGGGTTCCCACTTTCTAGTGAACTACATTATTTTCTTTTCAGAAGTCATGCTAAATAGGAAAGATTTTCCAGTTTTAGCGAAAAACTGAAATAACGTCTGTCCTCAGTGAAAGTTCTTCTGGGTGCGAAGACAAGTGCCAGTGTACTTCCGTGGCCGTAGGACAAGCCTATGGATTCCTCTCTTAAGAGGAAAGTAAGTTAAGAAAAGTTAAGCCATTATCTATCTTTTGTGTTTACATTGCTCCATCAGCATGGTGTTTAAATGTCTCTCAATTTTAATGTATTTACAATTACAGCACCCTTAGGATAGAGGGCTTGTGCTAGTCTCTCCATGAAAAAGATGAAGAAGCGAGGCATGAAAAGGGTGATTTGCACAAGATTCCTTAGAAGTTGAATTTGTCTCCTTTATTTCAGGCTATTGGCCTCTCATACCATTCTTTACCTTTCATTTAGTCCCTGCAACTACAATATGAATATATAGTGAGTTGGCGGGGACAGTGCCCTCTGTAGTAATGCAGCTCCTCTTTCTTCACACTGGAAACTTCTGCTAGCTTCAGATATAATTTTCTTGCAGCTGTTGTTGGTAGTTCTTTTGTTTCTCTGGGTTCTCCAGCTCTTTCAAATCAGACTACAGATCTCTTGCAACCTGTCTTTTCTTTCATGAAGTGATTTGTTTCCATCTTCAGCCAGAACCTAGGCTAGGAGAATTGCACAAAAAAGGAAAACAGGGCAGAGAACTGACTGGGGTTTTCTAAAGCCTGTCTCAAATTTTAGTAACAAAAAAGAAGACATTACTTTGTGATTTAAACTAACCAAGCTCTGTCATTCCCAGCTAGAGTCTGTTCTCCATCAAGTCAGATTCAAAATTACTCCCGATCAAGAATTATAAAGACAGAACTGAGTGAAATACCACTAGCTTTGTATTAACTGACAGCCTACATTTTCCTCTTGCTGGACATGTCCCTGAAGAGTATCGAGGGATTTTTGTAAAGGTGCTGTGTGTTCTGGATTTCTCTTTGTTCCACATGAGCTCGTATTTCCCCTTGTGCCATGAGGTCTGCCAGGGGCAGCGCCGGCTGCTGCAGCTGAAGGCAGAGCTGGCATCTTCTTAAAACGTCGTGCCTCTGGCAGGAAAAGTGCAGTCTAGACTTCAGAGACATGAGGAAGGGCTGTGATTAATCCGTGAGTTTTCTCAGACATGTGGATAGTGAGTATGGTAGACGTATCTAGGTAAATGGTTTGTAGCTCTTTCCTACCTTGTATTTAATTGCATACACATTCCTGCCAAGCGTGTAAGCTGTTGTCAGTCCTCGCTCACAACACAGGAGGGTCCTTTCCTGGGTGGATACCAATCCATTTGCAACAAAAGATGGGCCAGGGACGTTTGACAATGTGGCACTAGGGAGGTTATAAAAAGGAGTTACAAAGCAGTTAAAGTTTGAAATTAAAGAAGCTGACACTGAGAACTGCCGGATGCTTCCAACAGGAGCAGTTGGAATGCACTCACTTTGCAGCTCGAAGGCTATTCTCCCTAGGAAAAGAGTGAGAAATTCAAGGCCTGCTCTTCGGGAGTGTTGAATGTTTATGTCAGGAGGGCTGCAGGTGCTAACACTCTTAGAACAAAATAGGTGATTCACCCTGGCATTTCTCGCCATCCCAAAAGGAAGACTGGGTGCATGGGCCTGGGGTTTTCCCTTCTGATGAGCAGCTGTAGGAGTAAATTAAAGAATATCAAATTTTTGGAAAAAGGAGGTTATAGTCAGAATGTGTTTGTGCATTTCTTGTACTTCCTACTGTTAATTCTCTTACCCTTTTTTTTTTTTTTCCTTATTCACATTAATTTCTTAGGCTTCATTGTTTTGAAGCAACATATCCAAATGGCTCATTCCAAAGCTTTTTCGTGATCATTGATGAAATTTTAGTATCTTGGAGTTCTCAAAAGAGAGTTAATGTGTTTAAAAATGCTTTGCCTTCTCCCTATTCTCCCTACTCCATTGCTGGCATTCACACAGGTACTTCATCTGGACTAGCCCATATGTCCTTCACCGGTTTTCCCATTGTTCTTAATTTGCAAGCCCTCATCAGAAATACCAGTCCATGTGGCTACATGAAAAGTGTTAACAGCTCCCAGTGAAATGCCCAGCAAATTCTTGCTCCTATCCTGAATAGGCCGAGATCATCCCAAAATTCACAGAATCACAGAATCACTAAGGTTGGAAAAGACCTGTAAGATCATCAAGTCCAACCATCAAAATTGCTGGCACTCAAGATGGCAACTCTCACTGAATCTTCAGCTACCTTCTCCTCCCTGTAAAACTAGTTCTGCCCCACACGGGGAAACTGGTGACATGTTAAGTGGAGACCTTACACTGTTAATTAGTTCTGCGGATAAATAGAAGACTTTCGTTCCCAAGGTAATAAAAATGCATGTTGTAAAACTCCTACAAAACAGAGCAAACAGACTTAATAGCTTATCCTTTGTCAAACCTGAGTTCTCTTCTCAATGCTACCCATGACAAAAGGTACATAACTTCATTCTCTCTACCTCAGTTCCTGCATCTTCAAAGAGAAGATAATAAAATCATTACAAAGCACTTCCAGCTTCACTATTACAAGGTGCCATGTGTACTAAACATCTATGCTTTGATACTGCATCTAATCACAATGCTGAAATTCCGTTGCCAATTCAATTTTTAGGAACAGCATCAACAGACATGGCTTGAAGTATTTAGCTTTGGGTGGTAACATGAAAAGGTTACACAGCCTGGAAACACCCTGATGCAAAAAAACCCTGCCACATCAACCTGTTGTTTGGTATGAGGTTTCTCTGTTTGCCCCATTGCTCTCCGTCACTGCTCTCCATGCAGGCTTGAGGCAGCCTCATAACGCCCTTGTACTGTGGAAGCTTGCAAGAAGCAAGCATACAGGTGATCAACCCAGTGTGATGACTGCTCATAAATCCATTTTTGCAAGAGGCTGGTGAGCTGGTAAAGATAAAGATGCTCTAAACAGCAGTGGAGCATTTGGGACACACTAAATAAAGACTGAAGCCTTCTTTGGTACTTACTGATGTTTACATACCATGTAATTATTATTATCATTGAAAATCCCGACTTCCTTTCTTTGAACATAATGTCTAAACAGGAAAAAGCTAACCTTCCTGTTTGGAGAATTGTTAGTTTCAGAAGAAATATATTTTTCTCTCTTACTTGCAGTTTTAAAAGATTTTATTTTTAATACAAATGGAAAAGACAAACAATAGGCTATCTAAAAGGAAGGAAAACCACATGTCTGAAACAAACAGAGTCTGCTATGAATAGATAGTATTTGCACTATGAAATAACTCATGTCATACCTATATACTGACTTTTGCATATTGGGAAAGGAAACGTAGACTTATTTTTGGCACCCACTACACTGTATGTACACAATATAGAAAGCAAAGGTGAGGTTAGAAAGGGAAGAGAAGCCTCCTGTCAATCTCTGTGCAGATAGCAAGACAGAATCATGCAGGAGTTGGATTGGCCCAACAGTAATGCCTAGATGTGATACAAGGTTGACTAACGAGGCTGAATTTAAAATTTCTGGTACCTGCTTGGCATCCAGCATTCCCTGTGGTTTGTGTCTGTGCTCACAGTGGCCTTTGGGGTAAATCTCCGCTTTTAAACTTGGCTTTTGCAGTTTGTGTTTCATTGAAGGAAATACTGGTGGAGCAGCACCTGCAGTTCTGTTCCAGGTATATGGAATCTTTGGTGGCTGCCAGGAGTAGCACGGTGAAACTGAAGACCAAGATACTGAGCTCATGTTTGTGAGAGACAAAACAGAAAACAGGTAACTAAAATCTATGTATGAAAAAGTGCTTATACCCAAAAGCAGAATGAGCTTTTTGGCATCCCAAAGGTGTTTGATACCTTCTGAGAGACTGACAAGGAGCCTAATGGAATAAGCACCAGAAGAGGCTTTGTAAGAACTACTGATGTAAATTTGTCTGCATGGGAAGTTTTCATATCATCACTTCTCCTTCGGGTTATTTCATTGCAGTCAAGGCCACGGTTTCCAGCTTCCCAGTCCGCTGTTGTTGATAAATAGGATCAGCAACAACTACAAAATCTTGCAAGAACAAAGGAGGATCTATGTGATGTAAGACCACCGCTCAGAGCGGACTGGGAAGCTGGAAAGGCCAGCTTGGTCTTTTCTTCACCATCTTCCTAAAGCTATTCTTTACTCAAGGCCTGACTAATTTAGCTGTACTTCACAGTTAAGCAGAAGTCCTGAAACACTTGGATTATTTCTTAAAGCCTTGGCTCTTGTATCCATGGACTGCATGAATATCCACCTTCTTATGATCATAAAGAAAGTGTAAAAATGTGGTCTTACAGGGTCAAGTACCAGACATTTATAATTGTTTTGTCATCTTTTGGGTTTTTTACACCAGTCTTCTGATTTTGGAAGCCTTATTTCACATAACAATGCTTGCTGTTGGCAGTATAGTATAGTATATAGTGCATATAGTATGGTATATAGTATAGTGCAAAGAAAGCTTGCAAATATTTCTTAGTGCTGGTCATATTTTAAGTTAATCTGCTTACTGTACTAGGGCATTATTTTTGATCACATTTTTAGAGTCAGACCCTAAAGATGTATCTTGTTCCTTGTCTATCTTTGCTTTCTTCAAGTTTCCACTTCTCCTGGAATGCAAGTCCCCTTTCGATCGCAAGAAGCTTAGACTGCCGTATGTATGCTTCCTAATTTTGCTGATCTCCCAGAGATTCACATGTGCTGCTTCTGCTCCATTTGCAGTGT